>NW_021703779.1:115276834-115439023 GCF_005190385.1 Monodon monoceros
CTACCATATGACCCAGCAATCCCACTACTGGGCATATACCCTGAGAAAACCATAATTCAAAAAGTGTCATGTACCAAAATGTTCATTGCAGCTCTATTTACAATAGCCCAGAGATGGAAACAACCTAAGTGTCCATCATCGGATGAATGGATAAAGAAGATGTGGCACATATATACAATGGAATATTACTCAGCCATAAAAAGAAATGAAATTGAGTTATTTGTAGTGAGGTGGATGGACCTAGAGTCTGTCATACAGAGTGAAGTAAGTCAGAAAGAGAAATAAAATACCGTATGCTAACACATATATATGGAATCTTAAAAGGTTCTGAAGAACCTAGCGGCAGGACGGGAATAAAGACACAGACCTACTAGAGAATGGACTTGAGGATATGGGGAGGGGGAAGGGTAAGCTGGGACAAAGTGAGAGAGTGGCATGGACATATATACACTACCAAACGTAAAATAGATAGCTAGTGGGAAGCAGCCGCATAGCACAGGGAGATCAGCTCCGTGCTTTGTGACCACCTAGAGGGGTGGGATAGGGAGGGTGGGAGGGAGGGAGACGCAAGAGGGAAGATATATGGGAACATATGTATATGTCTAACTGATTCACTTTGTTATAAAGCAGAAACTAACACACCATTGTAACGCAATTATACTCCAGTAAAGATGTAAAAAAAATAAAAATATAATAATATAAAAAATGGGAGTGAGATAAAAACTCAAGATTTAGACGTGAGAGCACTAACACAGAAGGCCTCCCCCTCCCGTAAACTGGACATAAGTGAAAATAAGTTTATTATTGCTTTCTGAAAAGTTTGCCGACTTCTCAGAAATATGGTACAGGAGAAAACACTTTGGGCTGAAAGACCAGGGTTCTACTCACAACTGTGCTGCTGACTAGCCTAGTGATATTGAATAAGGCTCATCCTCCCTCTGGGGCTCGGTTTCCCCACATGAAAAGGTGTGCCTTTTAGAGTTCTTTCAGGAGTCAAATGGCAGAGATTGTGGAGTTATGATTTGGAGAAGGGTTGTGAAGCTAGCAGTACTCTGAGCTTCCTATCCCTGCTTTAATCAAGGCACCACTTTTTGTATATCTTTTCGTTAGTGGGGTTCCAAGAAATATTTCATGTTAACGAAGATTTATATTGCTATGAAAGTTTGAAAATCATTTGATTAGATGATGTCTACTGTTCTTTTCAGCTCTGAGTCCTGCGGGTCTGTGATATTTGTGAATCCAGCTGTTGACTGCCCAACCCTTGAGGCTACAAAAGGGAGGTAAGATTCTAGAATATCTGCTTTCACTTCTAACTCCACTTGTTTTCATTCTTCTGCTCTTGAAAACCCACTTTAAATAAACTGGCCTTGCCACTGTTTATTTCATAAAAAGCACATCCTAAACCATTATTGTTTGATTATTTCTTTCTGGAGAGAAAACAACACCTTTGTTTCTCCTTAAGAATAATCACATGGTTTCGGATAAGCTATATGTTTTTTAATTAGAGATGGGGAAAAAAATCCAACCATTGCTGAAATTCTTTGGGGAGAGGCAACAACCTTTCCAGACAGTAAGCCCTGGAGTGAGAGAATAGACTCTGATATATTGACTCACCAACAGAGTGCCAAATTCAAGACCCCCTTGATCATTCATTCCTATATGAATCCCAGGTATGCCTCTGAGATTTCCTTCATGTTTTACTGTAGAGCAAGCCAGAACAGAGAGACATTCATTTGGTATTATTATCATCAGCCAAACTTGATCAGAAAAATATGGGTTTGGAGTGTATGTTTGTTCAACAACCTCCAAGTTTTTCTAGCCATTCCAGACCCAGAGGGCTCCAAGGTCTATATTCAATGGCCAGGTTATCTTTCCCACAAATCCTAAACTGCTCCTCTCTTGGCTAAGAGAATCAGTTAGAAGTTCTGGTGCTTTTCCATCAAGTCTGAGTGCAAAATTATTTTAAGGCAACCTCTTTTGAAAGCCCGGATTTTGGTGCCTCTTTTCCCAATCTTAAAGAAATACTATATATATATATATATATACCCATCAATATAAACTTGTATTTACTGCTTTAGGTAGTCCTTTAAATCAAATAGGAGGAAAACAGTTAAAATCAAAAATATATTTTTTATAATTATTGATGTAGAAAACTTTACCAGTTCTCTTTATTTCTTTATGTGGATTCAGATTATTGTCTAGTGAAGGATAAGTTTGCTGGGTATAGAACTCTTGGTAGATGGTCATTTCTTTCAGCACTTTGAACATATCATCCCACTGCTATCTGGCCTCCATAGTTTCTAATGAGAAGTTATCTGTTTAATTTTTTAAATTATTTTATTGAAGTATAGTTATTGTACAATATTATATGTTACAGGTGTACAATATAGAGATTCACAATTTTTAAAGGTTATACTCCACTTATAGTTATAAAATATTGGCTATATTCCCTGTGTTGTACAATATATCCTTGTAGCTTATTTTATACATAATAGTTTGTACTTCTTAATCCCCTACCCCTATATTTCCCCTCCCCCTTGCCCAAGGTCAAACAGCTCAAAATAGCTGAGCTAGAATTCAAACACAGTTTGGTCTGATTCTTAACCATATGCATATCTCTCTAATGTAATGGCATATTTCTGTGCCTGTCTTTATCACTGTAAAGTAGCCTCTGTGCTCCCAGAAAGCAAGAGCCATATCTTACTTATTTCTGCATTTTCAGCGCTGAGCACAATCCCTAGTACATGGTAGGCTCTCATAATGCATGTTGACTGACTAAATAAATGAATAAGTGTTTGCAGCAGACAGAGGCTTGGCTTGGGGCAGATGTAGGTACTGGACTGAGGCAGATTACAGAGGACCAGCCTATGTGGCGGAACACCAAAGAAGTCTAGTCAGGAAATACTTCATCCAAGATAAATAAATTCTGAAATCCAACCCAGATCACAAAACTTGCTTTAGTAGTAGACATGCATTCAGAATTTTACCTCAGCACTTCAGAGGTGAAAGAAAACGTGTAGTTCTTCAATCATTTGAGGAAGATACATTTCATATTTCAAATCTGTCAGAGGGTTTATGTGCTTTAAGAGATATGTGACCTCAAAGCTAATCCTTATCCTCTTGGCTTAGAATTTCATGTCAAGCTAAATTTGAAATGCCTTAATATAATTCTGTGGAGGCCAGAAACCCTGAAAAACATTCTGTTTCTTATGGCTTAAATGTTGAAGGTATTATCCTTCTAACATGAAGTTTGGGATAAATTTAGGGTCTATGAAAGCATAGGATTAAGAGGCTGGGGACAGCACAAATGGCTTGGCATTCATAAGCAGAAGGGTACATTGGCCTCTGCCCCTGAGTAAATGGTATGTGTTTTTACCTTTCTGAATATGTCAGACATGGTGAGACTTGAGCCATGTAATTGCTGCAAGTTGGAAATACCTTGGGTACTTTGCATGTTGCTTCCAGTGACATGTGCCTGTATCTTTGGGTTCAGAGATTTAAGAGACTAAGGGTGATCTGCCTCAGTGAAGAAGGCAGACATGAGAGGATTTGGCCAAATTGCACTGTCAGAACCTGGCAGCACAACATGTCCACACGTACTTGCATTCTACCAAACTTTCTTGATCCTAACTCTGGGAATCACAATATATTTCACAGAGTCATAGCATGTCAGAGCTGGAAAGGGCCTTAGGGCTATCTAAACCCATCATAGCTGGATGGAGAAACTGAGACCCAGAAAGGGGAAATGATTTATCCAAGTTCTCAGAAATAGTATATGCTAGGACTAGAGCCCTGGTATCTGACACTTCAATCTGTTGTTCTTTCTACTACCCCAAAGTATCTCCTTGGAGAAAGAGCAAATCAAAGAAAATGTATCTCCTAGCTTAGTGAGTGGCACCACAACTTATGGCATTCCTATCTTTCATTGAATCTTCCTGGCTAAATAACATCTGAAAATGTTCCTACACTCTGCTTCTCTGGTCCTGCCCTAGAGCTTCTTTGTGCTACAAAAGAAAATCTTGCTACAAATTCATAGCCCTCAACCTCAGCTGGGTCGTTGACACTTGTTGGCCTTCATTTTTGCTTGTCATTTCTTTCAGTGATTCTCCCCAAAATTTCCTAATGCCTTTAAGTCGCTTACTCAACCATCAGCAGATGTTGCACTATCTCACCAGTAGAATTAAAGTCGTCAGACATGAGTTTACCCAGCTTCTTACTCTTCTACTTACACTATATTTCACCTACACCCAATTTTTCTCCTTTCCTCCATTTTCAGTGGAAGATGTATTCTTTCTCACATTCAAGACTATTTCCTTACCCTGGCTTTTGGTCCCAGCTTCATCTCCTCTTCTGAGACCAATTAGCCACTCTTTATTCTATGTCTTCATGTTCCCTTTCTCTCTACTAATTTCCCCACTGTCTGCCTGTTTGTCTATCTGTCATCTATCTATGCATCTGTCTATCTCTTTGTGTACACATGTATGCACATATATTTAAACAATTCTCTTTGCAAAACAAAAATTCCCATGAATTAACAGCCCCCATAATAATCACCCTATTTTCCCCTTTCCTTTTCAAACCATGCTTCTTGAAACAGTATTCTATGCTTGCTTTCTCCACTTCCTTACTTGTCATGCAAGCCTCATTGCAATGTAATTCGGCTTCTGTTCTTACCACTTCACTGAAAGGATTCTTACCAAGGTGGCCAGTGATCTCCAAGTTTAAAAATACAAGATACCTCTCTATTTTTAACTTATTGAATCTCTACTACATTTGAAATTGATTTCTACTCGCACTTGGTTTTAAAACATTCTATTTCCTGGGTTTCCATAATACTAGTTTTGTTTTTTTTCTCTGTCTCTCTGGCCACTCATTTTTAGTCTTCTTCATCAGTTCCTTCTCTCCTTCTTTTCCATTAAACATTGATGTGATTCAAGCATCCCTCCTTGGCCCAATGTTTTTCTGTCTTTACATGCTTTTACATAATCATATCCCATGGTTTCAGTGACAACTTGGATGGCCAGTGACACCTAAAATAGGATATTCTGTGGACTTCCCTGGTGGCGCAGTGGTTAGGAATCCCCCTGCCAATGCAGGGGACATGGGTTCAAGCCGGGAAGATCCCACATGCCACGGAGCAACTAAGCCCGTGCACCACAACTACTGAGCCTGCTCTTTAGAGACCGCGAGCCACAACTACTGAAGTCTGCACGCCTAGAGCCTGTGCTCCACAACAAGAGAAGCCACCACAATGAGAAGCCTGCGCACCGCAATGAAGAGTAGCCCCCGCTCGCCACAACTAGAGAAAGCCTGCACACAGCAACAAAGACCTAAAGCAGCCAAAAATAAATAAATAAATTTAAAATAGGATTCTGCTCAGACCCCTCTCCTGAGCTCCAGATCCAAATTTCTAACTGCCTGTTGCATGTCTCCAGTATCTTTGTCTAAATGTGACCCTCACTGAACTTATTATCTACCATTATTCTCAGTAAATTGCATCACCATCTACCCAGGCACCTAACAATGCAACCTGAAAGTGATCCTAGACTCCTTCATTTTCTTCACTGCCTACCTTTTCCCCATTCTTTGTCAGTCACTAAGTACTCCTGATTTTATGTACTAAACATTTTTCAAACCTTTTTCTTCTTCTTTATTCAAGCTCTTTTCTGTCCTAGTTCAAGCCTCCATCATCTTTTGTCTGTACTACGGCAACTGCCTCCAAACAGCTCTTCTTGTTTCTTATGGTCAGAATGATCTTTCTAAGACACAAATCTGACCACTACACCCCTGTATTTAAAACTTTCAATGGATACTCATTATCTAGAGAATAAAGGTTGATTCTTTTGCCATGGTTTACAAGGTTCTTCATAATGTGGCCCCTATGTGACTCTTCAGCGTCATTTCCTATCATTTCTCACTCCCTCTGTATAGTCTACTACTATTAAACAACACATCATTCTATGTAAATACTGCGCTGACTTAGACCTACTGTACTTTTCTTTCCCACCTTTTTTATCTAGAAAATTCCAACACACCCTCAGCAATAAGTTCTTCTAGAGGATGGGCTATATACTCCCCTTAAGAATTTCCATAATATCTATGTAGACTTTTAGTAAAACATGCCATATTATATTGAAATTATCAGTTCATGTGTCTGTCTTCTCTATTTGACGATAGGATCCATGAGGGCTGGGCTTGTGTATTATTAATCTTTGTATTTCTGTGTTTGGCATATAATAGGCACTCAATAAATATTTGTAAACTATTTAATCATATTACTCACTCAGGGTAGATCCCTGGATTCTACTTAGACAACTCCCTTTCATTCATCTTTCTACATCTAATCATTCACCAACTTCTAGAATATTTCTCCAACCTGTCCTTTCCCTTCTGTCACTACAACAACTGCCTTACTTCTGGACTTCATATTTTTCTGCCCATACTATTATAAAAATTTTCTTATAGGTCCTTTCCTCTCCAATTTATCCTCTACACTGCAGCCAGACTAACCTCTCTTACTTGCACATTTAACCGTGTCATTCATTTTCTTAATATTGTTTGATACTTTCACTTTTCTCTTAGGGCAAAGAACAAACACCTTAGTCTGCTTTTCATTGATAACCCCTCCTTTTATTTTTTTGATGCCTCAAAACTTTTTAAAGTTTCCTAGTCATATGAATCTATGTCATGCCACTGTGGCTTTTTCTATGAAACTCCTTCTGCTTAAAATGCTTTCCCTCACCCTTGTCCCCTGAGAAAAATACCTACTCAGTTGAGATACTCAAGACTGGTTAACTACTATATTCTCAGCATCTAGAATAGTGCCTGGCATGGAGCAGGTACTCAATGATTATTGTCCAGTGAATGAATGTATGAATAAATATAGGTGATATTTCAGCTTAGGTACGATACAAAGACAAGAGGAAAAAGAATTTGAGGGGATGACGAACATGGAATTGGGAAGTCTGTGAGATCACAGGAAATAATTCCTCTGGTCTCAGAGAGTTTTGAAGAAGGAACAAAGATGAAGAGATAATTATGGAATTAGACAAGTGATCTATTTCATACACCAGTCATACAATGCTGGTAGATGAAAAGGAAGTACCTTTTATATTCTACTGTCATTTCCCCTTCCCCCCACACATATATCCCATTTCTTTCTTCCCCTGTGGTAAGTACTCCTCAGATGGCTCAAGGAAAGGGACTTACTATGAATTAGATCAATCAACTTGCTTTCGTAACATTTGGTAAACAAGCTGCATGGAGAAAATAGAATGTTTAATACAGGAGGAGAGTAGGACCAGGGCTATGTGTTGAATCTTGGCATGGGAACTGGGCCATGAGCAAATCTCAGTGATCTTTGGATGAAGCAAGAGGGCATACAAAAGCACAGAATGGATTGGGTGGAGGAGGAGAAGGCTAAGAGTAGGATGAAAATGCATGAAAATAAATCATAAGTAGAGTTACGAATTGAGTCTAAGATGGTTTGAGCAAACAGGGGAAATGAAAGAGCATCCAAAAACCAGAATTTGTACAAAACAGAGCATACAAGAAGAAGAAAGAGAAAAGGACTGAAAAGAGGCCTCCCAAATGGCCATTTAGTCAGGACAGAAACCAGGTTACTGTTAAACCTGCTGCCTGGTGTATTAGTTTTCTATTGCTGCTTAATAAATTACCACAAACTTAGTGGTTCTCAAAACATACAAATTCTTTTTCTTACAATTCGAGATGTCAGAAGTCCAAAATGAGTCTTGCTGGGTTAAAATCGAGGTGCTGACAGGGCTACGTGCCTTCTGAAAGTTCTAAGGGAGAATCCACTTTCTCGCCTTTCCAACTTCTAGAGACGGTCCACATTCCTTGGTTCATGGCCCTCTTCCTCCATTTTCAAAACCAGCAGCATGGGGCCAATTCTTCTCATACTGTCACCTTACTGGTTCTCTCTCTTCTCCCGCCCTCTTCTACTTCTAAGGACGCATGTGGTTACGTTGAGCCATCTGGATAGTGCATCTCAAGGTCTGCTGATTAGCGACCTAGGAACCTTCATTCTCCTTTGCCACATAACCTAACATAATCACAGATTCCGGGGATTAGGACATGAGCATCTTTAGGGGGGAGGCTCATTATTCTGCCTCCCACACCTGGCCTACCCAATGCAACATGAAGACCTGAAGATCAGCCATAATCAGGGAGAGAAAAGTCAGAAGTTACCTTTCATTTTCCTGAAGGCTGCTCATGCTGAGCAGAGGCTCAAAACATTCCTTGGGCCTGGCCCTGAGGCATCTCTTAAGCACTAGGTAGCAGAACTTGCTGGATGGAATACCACGACCAGCAACTTATATGCTTGCTCTGGGAGTACAGATGGATGGATACCTGAGGTTCAGTTAGTCTCAGAGTTATATCCGCCCAGAGCCAGCGATCTGATAGATCCCCCTGAGACCCTCTCATATCTTGGCAGGGGTTGGTAATGCCATCACCATCCCTTCAGACTCCAAGCTTTTATTTTTCTCCACTTTAAATGGAAAAAAAAGCAGTGTTAAAAGAAAGCATCTGACCAAATGATCTGTGGAATTACTGTGGCTGCTCCTGCTGACTGCAATCACCCAGAGACAATTGAGCTGAGCTCAAGAGGAAGACAGCCTATGCAGAAAATCTTTTATCAGATTGATTTTTTCATTGAGTATATTGTGTATTCTGCCGCCCATAATTTAACAGGGTCCAGTGTTCCCATTTTGATAGTCATCTTCATACTCATTACAAATATAATAGTCTTTTCTAAATCAGCACAGAAATAGAGGGTTGACAGGTTAAGTGAGGACAGAAACATGAAATTGCCTGACCCATATGAAGTCTTGGGTCAAAGGGACACCCCACTTGTTAGGTTTACTTTTAGTTTCAGCATTTCAAAATGCATTGACATATTAATTAGAACCTGAAATGCCAGATTATGCTCAGAAGCAGCACATTACAGGAACAGAGATGAAAGAAGATTCCTATAAGAGAAATGACTTTTTTTTTTTTGCCTTTGAAAAGTAAACAAAACAGGAAAAGGACAGGGTTTGGTCAAAGAAGCAGAAACACAGTGAGTGATACAAAATAAGAGATTTATTATAGGAATGTGATGTTATACTCTTGTAGGATCTTGTTACGCCGTCTATGTAAGGCTGTTGCTTCTGCATCTGGTGTCAGGCATGAAGTCATCAAGTTCAGCAACGAGGGAGGAGAGATGAGCATGGAGTGGGGAGAGCAGGGCCAAACTGAAACCTATGAGGATAAACTGGAATGTATGGGGATCAAAGGGAGTACAAAGTAAGCTACAAGAGCAAAGTGCAAAGGAAGTTACACGAGCAAAGAAACCTGTGAAGACAAACTGGAATCCATGAAGACAATTTGGAACGAATATCCCTCTCTCACCACCATGAACTTCAAAGATGTGGATGACCTACAGGTCTCCACTGCATGAGCCCACCACCACTCTTCATTGTCTGCTAAATGAGTCCCTTGGTCAGAAGCAATGCTGTGTGGAATATCATGAGGGGGAAGAAGATACTGGTAGTGGTTTTGGCAGAAGTACTGCAGGCATGAATGGTAAATCCATATACAGCATAAGTGTCTATTCCAGTGAGAACGTACACTGCCCTATCCATTAATGCAAGTAGTCCAGTGTGGTCGTTCTACCACCTGGAAGCTGGCTGATATCTCTGGGGAATGGTGCCATATTAGGAGCTCACTGTCGATCTCTGTTTTGGCAGGTTGGACACTAGGCAGTGGCTGGAGCCAGATAAACCTTGGTGGGCAGAAGTCCATGTTGCTCATGTATCATCTCCAACCCTGTCACTAACTACTTTGTTCATGATAAGTAATGAGAAGAGTAGCTGGGGAAATAGGCCGGCTGGCTGACTTCCACAGAACAGATAAACTTATCCATCTGATTATTAAGATACTTCTCTGCTGAGTCATTCTTTGAGAGACATTCACTTGGGACACACATATCTTCACACTCTGTGCCCATTCAGAAAGGTCTGTCCATATACTTCTTCCCAGGTCTTGTCACCACGTTTCCAACTTTATTTTTTTTCAATTCCCTGAACATCCAGCCAAACCATTAGCCAAGTTCATGAATCAATGTAGACCTGTGCCTCCAGCCATCCTTCCTTTTTTTTTTTTTTTTTTTTTTTTTTGCGGTACGCGGGCCTCTCACTGTCGTGGCCTCTCCCGTTGCGGAGCACAGGCTCCGGACGTGCAGGCTCAGTGGCCATGGCTCACAGGCCCAGCCACTCCGTGGCATGTGGGATCTTCCCGGATGGGGGCACGAACCCGTGTCCCCTGCATCGGCAGGTGGACTCTCAACCACTGCGCCACCAGGGAAGCCCCATCCTTCCTTTTAAGCACAATGAACAAACACTTGCGCTGATCAAAGTTTTGCCTACTAGGAGGATTTCTCTTCACAATTTTTTTTTCCAGGGCCATCCAGAGTGAGGCTAGAGTGGTGCATCTGTCTATGCACCACTCTTTTGGGTGGCGCCTGCACATTGTAAAGTGAGCTCAAGTTTTGTTCTTTTTCAGAAAACTCGTCATAGGTGACTCCCCATGAGATCATAGATGCGGACTGGGAGAGAGAAGATAGTGTAGCAGTAAGAAGGATGATGGGCATCTGGGCCACTTGCTCATGCCATTTACTTGTGCCTCCAGAACTTGCTTGAGTCTGAGCAACCCGAACGAACTTTTTGGCTGACCCAATATATACCTTCCACTTGCTGCTGTGCAGGACCAACTTTGTATGTCAGTGGGTCAGACAACATCCAATTTATGAGTGGCAAGTTAGGTCACATAGTAACTTGAAGATCTCCACTGGGGCACAATAGCAAATAAGAAGCTATTTATCAAAAGGAGCATGCCTATAGAGGATGGCGTTTTTCTACTCCCAAATTGTAAAGGTGTATACTGTGATTCGCCAACAGGGGCCTGACAAAAGCTCTGTACAGCATCTCTGTCTATTACTGACACTTCAAGCACCATCAGCTCTGTCAGGTCACATAACCTAAGTTGCTGTGTAGCTTGCATAGGAGTCTGAACCTGATACAGAGTCTTCTCTTGTTCTGAGCCCACTCAAAACTGGCAACCTTTTGGGTTACTCAGTAGATGGATTGGACTCAAACTAGGACCAAAATGAAGACCCAAATGTCTCCAAAATCCAAAGAGGCCCAGTATGCATTGTGCCTCTGTCACCAGGGAATATGTTGATTTGTTCCAACAGTGAAACCACATCTGAAAGAGCAACTGTAATTGGAGTTACAACTTGATTGAGTTTATGATAATACATTGTCATTCATTCCCCATGCTCACTCTGCCTTCTGTACAAGCTAAACAGTCGACTTGGTTGGGGAGTGGTAGGTAGAGGCAGTTTTAATGGCTTCCACTTGTTATTTCTTACCCTAATAACCCTTACTCCACAGATCATGAAACAAGGATTCAGCCAGTTGCTCAGTATGTCTATTCCAACTATGCATTTGGAACTGGAGAGATAACTACAGGGTGGGATTGAGGACTCGCGGTCCACTGTGAGATAGACCTGAGGTAACATTCTCCTGAAGACCTGACCCACAAAAACCCCTATTCTGACCGGTGGACAGCAGTGGCATTTTGGATCTCCAACAGTCAGTGTCATTCATAGTCAGTGTCCAGTAATCCTCAAAATTTCTGATTATTCCCCTTTCCTCGATGCACAGTCACCCCGATAAGTGGCCACAGGTCTCTTTCTTCACCTTCTCCAGTGCACTTAGAAGCAACCAACCAAACCATTATGCTCCCTTTCTTTTCGCTAAAATGTTGACATTATGACAACAAATACTTGGTCCCCGCAAATCTCATCCTTTATTACAGGTGTCTACAGTTTATGCTTAAGTAGCTGTTTACCACTACCTAACATGGACTGAGTGTTCCTGGCATCTCTGGAAACAAGATAACTAGTGCCTTTTGATCTCATCAGTTCCTAAAGTCAATTATAGGTAACCTAAAAACAATAAAGAGAATCTATCCTTAGGGCTCTGTGGTTACCCTGGAACTACTTCTGGTACCAGATTCTGCATCAGCATTTGATCAGAGAAACAGACCATAGGGAAGATATAGAACAAGGGATTTATCATAGGGTTTTGACTTTTGGCAACTCCGGGATTCATATAAGCAGTCTATGGCTCTTGCTTATGAATCTAGTGAGGGTATGAAGTGAGCAGAGCCAGCAGTCAGGAAGGGAAGTTGAATGTGACATGGGGGATAGCATGGATAAACTGGAGCTTCTGAGGACAAATTAAAACCTGTACTTTTTCTCACCTCCTCCACACTTGATGGAGACTTGCAGGATGAACTGATACCCTTAACCATAGGTGCACATGCTCCTGACTCAGGGCTCAGAGAAGCTGAAAGCAAAGTCCTGCAAGAAGTTAAGCCAGATCAGTGACAGTATGGCTGAGCTGCAAAATACCTGGTCCTGTACTAAATCTCAGAGCATAAGAACAGTTACTACTTCACTTCTGCCTTCCCAATCTCATGTAGATTCCTCTTGTGGAAAAGCCTAACCCAAAACCACACAGGAAGAGAAATTCAGGGAAAAGTAGATCCAGCCTTAGCTAAGTTCACACAGTACTAAGGCACCATACTATACATGAAGCCAACAAACGTTTCTCAGGCTCCTCCTATGATCAGGCTTTGTGCTAGGCATGGAGGATATAGAAATACGAGACACAGGCCCTGATGTCACGAAAGTTCACAGTCTAAAGGTGGGGGGAGACAGTTATGTCACTGTGTCACAGTATGTGCTCTGACAAATATCATCTAGAATCATAGGTGATGCTCAATAAATATTTGTTAAATTACTGTATATGATAGAGGTATACACAGGTGCTATAGGAATGCAAAGTTAGCGGGGGTGGCTAAAGTAGTCTAGAAGTACTAAAAGAAATGTATACTGGAAGAAGCACTTCCTGAACCAACTCTTGAAGACTGGGTTGAAGCTAACCAGGTTATAAAGAAAGAGAAAGAAATTCTAGAGAGAGGAGAGGCATGGGAATGAATTAGCATAACATGTTTGGGGAAACAAGTGGAACATTGAGAAGCTGGGAGAGGTGGAGAGGTATGCAGGTCAAATAGTGAAGGACTTGAATCACATGTTAGGGAGTTTTGACCTCAGTCTTTTAGCAGTGTTCTTCTGGTATTGTCAAATTATTCTGCTTCAAGAGTGTTTTGGCTATTCTCGACTCTTTGAAGTTTCATATAAGTATAAGAATTAGTATGTCAATTTTCATTTTTCAAATGTTATATTCCTCCATTTATTTAGGTATTTAAAATTTTTCTCTCAATAGTGCTTTGTAATTTTCTGGTCTTGCCCAGCTATTAATTTTTTCCTTAGTATTTTATGTTTCTGATGCTACTGTAAATGTATATTTAAAAAATTTCACTTCCTGATTGTTTTTTGCTGGCTTATGTGGAATACGTTTTTCACATTGACCAATGGCCTTGCAGAATTCACTTATTAATTCTCATACTTTGTTGAGTCTTCCGTATTTTCTTTGTATACATCAGATAATTTTCAAATACTAACATTTTATTTTGTTTTCTTTTCCAGTCTTTATACCTTTATTATTATTTTTAACTTGTCTTTCTGCATTGGTTCCTGTCTCCAGTGTAAGGTTTTATACAAGTACTAATATAAAATATCCTTTTCTTGTTCCTGACCTCAGGGTGACAGGTGGTGGGAACCTTAAATATTTTAACCATCACCTAAGATGCTTGCTGTGAGCTTTTGTTGGGCAAATATTCCTTATCAGATTAAGTATGTTCCCTTCTCTATATAATTTGCTAAGAGGGTTTTTTCCCTTAATTTTGAATGGATATTTAATTTTAACAAATGCTTTTTCAGTATCTATTGAAGATATCATATGATTTTTCTCCTCTTCTTCTGTTAATTAGGCAAATTGCATTGATTGATCTTTGAATACGGAACTATACCCCTGCATTCTGGAATCAACATCACTTGGAAATGTTATAGTATCTTTTCTTTTTAATCACTTGGTTCAACTTGATTATTGTCGCAGGTTGGGTTCCCCAGGAAGCAAACTCTAAGATAGAGTTCAATATGTAGAATGTGTATTAAGGAATACCTTTGGGAGCAACACTTGTGGAATGGAGGGGAAAGGAATAGGGATGGTCAGAGGGAGAAGTCATGATGTGATGAAGCCCAAGAACCTCAGCTGATGCTATGGAAAGCCCTAGAGCTAGAATGGCCCTTCAATATTGTGTTGAGGATATAGAGTGTTACAAGAAAAGAAGTCTGTCTCACTCTATTCTCAGCTTTAGCAGATTACCACCCCAGTATGGTAATCTGTATATCTATAGGACTAGCCAGCAGAGACACTGTACTTTTGAACTAAATCCAGAGCGAGCTCCATGAGGGTAGGGAGCAGAGGATCTGGCTACTGTTTCCTTTTGGATTTGAGTGTCAATCCAACCATCCGTGCCCCTCTTCAAAAAGAAATTAAAATTTCTGCTACTCCATTTCCAAAGCATTCTATGAAGGGCACACACCTTTTTGAAGTTATTTCTGCTTTCATTTCAAACTGCATTTCTACTGATGTGCACAGTGAATATGCCAGCATTGATATTTACATTTAGTTATTCTTACCAGCAGTCAGAATGCCAGATGTCTGCTCACACACAGTTGAGAAGCTTTCCACTCTTTGCATCCCACTTTACTTTCTTAATCGCAGTAGATCTAAGAACAGTAACAAGATGCTGATGCACTAGTCATTAATTCAATATATTTAATTGGCAAGATGGTAACAGAACATCTAGCTCAGAGGGCAGCCAGAGCCTTAGAGGAAAGTCTTAACCCAAGAGCATTTCACGAGGATCAGTGTCTTACTTTCCACCACCACCTTCATGCCAGTAATCTATAAATATTCTTCAATAGCTCTTCCTGCACATTCAGAATTCACTCCATATCTTCAACCACCTACTGGACATCACACACCTCAACATTACTACAAACTCAGTATTTTCAAAACCTAACATCACCCTCTAGCCCAAATCAGAGTCCCCTTCTAACTTATTCCTGTCAATGGTACCACGATCCTTCCTGATATCTGGCTCAAGATTGTGTCATGCTTGATCCCTTCATCCCTTCTGCTTCATTCTCACACTCAAACCATACCTACATGCTCTGAAATCCTTGAGCCTGTGTCTCTGAGCCCAGTCTCTACCCTCTTTAATCTATCCAGATACTGCTGTCAGATGAATCATTAAGTATCATATCAGTTGGCTCCTCTGTGAAATAGACACTAGTTGGAGTTAGGAGTTCAAGAGCTTTGTCAGGAGTTGGGGGGAGTAATACCTGTAAGAGATAAAAATGAGAAAAAACAGGACTGGGCATGAAGAGCATTCAGACCATGACACAGACCTGATACTTGCAAAGGGAAGAGGGAGAGGACACAGAATTTGGGCAGGGGATTCTTTAGACCACAATGCAAATCTAGCAGTCTTGGCCAAACCAACATGGAACTGTGGAGCAAATACTAGAAGAGTCCTATATTGAGCGGAAATGGCCAGGCCTTAATACTCCTACCACACTAAGTCATTGAATGGGGCTGCCTGGGGAAAACATGCCTCAGATCAAAAGTTAAGGAGGTCCCTGAAAGTGCTAACAGCAGGAGGCTGGCAGCTAACTGCATCCCTTGCAGCTGAATGGCAAGCTCTTTGTGGAAGGAAAATCTAGGCAGCACACTTCCATGGCTGCCCAAAACATATTTTTCATTTTATTATAATTCCACTTAATAACTTGCTTAAGTTCAAATTTATTTCTAACTTTTTAAGATCTCCACAGTTTTGCCTATTGAAAATGCATGCTTCTGACTATGGTTCAACCATCAGAAAAATATGTATCAAAGCCTGCTCTGTGCTGAGGAAAAAAAGTGACCAAGACACAGTATCCAGTATCCCTGCCATCAAAGAGCTCACAGTCAGTTATGTGAGACAGTCAAAAACGGATAATTACAATGAAATGTGGAAAGAGATAGGAATAATTGACTGGTTTCTTTAATGATGTTGGACAAATGGGAGGGGTCAGTATTTCAAGTGGACGGACTAATGTGTAAAACATGGAGATGTGAAAGAACCTGGTGTGTTCGGGAAGTGGTAAGGAGCTCTATTTGACCATACATGGTATGGTGGGAGCAAAATGGGGATTAATAGTGATGTCAAGTGCAGTTCTATGTCCATAGCTGTAAGGATCCTGATGGTGAAAATATAGGGCTATTATTAGATTATGAGGCAAGGATATTGCAAGTATATTATTCTCTGAAATGTGTCAACTTCAATGATTACTTCTTGGTGGCTTAAACATCTGTTTCCCTTCACTTTTTACCCAGGCAACAGTCCTATCTTTAGAATTTTCAGTTGCTCTTCATAATTTTTTCCATGCAAGAATAACAATGCATTTCTTTTTATCCTGCATGTCGTGGCTGAATGAAGACATGAGTCTGAGCCACCATCCATTTTGTGAATAATGCTGCATAGGCAATGGAGAATCTTATGGTGGGGTGTGTGGAGATGTGTATATATGTGTGAAAGGATGTAGGTAAGGAATACACAGGTGTTCAAGGAAAATCATTTTTATAATGAGTCCATTATGAAAAAAATATTGCAAATTGCCTGTTGATTTACATAGCTCTCAGATCAACTGAGAAAAATACTTTTTTTCAAATTCTGTAAAGCTTTCTGATGTACATTCACTCTAAATTTGGAACTCATTCTTAGTTTAGCAAATGTCACCCATGCCACTATCTACTATTTAGATGATGGTAGTTCAGTCAGACCTTGAAACGAGAATATTCAGGTACCATTCCCTTCTGAAAAAAGTGAATGATCAGAAGTGTTCATTTTGGCCAAAAATATGCAGTTTCTGTGAATATAATTTTGAACTCAGTTTACTCCTAAAAAAGGAACATATACATGCTCTATTATTTCCAGAGATAAGGCATTTTACTGTGAAGACTTTGACACATCTTAACAATTCAACAATTTATTGTTCATTTCAAGTTGTTGAAGTGTGAATAGACTGCTAATAGTCATACTTCTTTTCACTGAATGTTGACACGACCTTAAGTTTTTTCTGTTGTTTCTATCCATTTCCTTATTTAACCATATTTAATTCTGTCTTGCCGATGATTTTTTTCATAAAATTTTAGAAATATTTTGAGATAATTTTATTGCATCATATCAGTGACACATGATAAACTTTCCTTATTACTGGTGAGGTTAGCATCGATCATTTGGTTAAGATGGTGTCTACCAGACCTTAGGACTGCTAACCTGTACCACTTTGAGAAAAGAATACCAACTAGAGTAGGATATGTATGTATAGCTCTTTTTGCCTTTATCCTTACAATATCCAGTCAGCTCCATGTTTTACCCACCCCTTTCAGTAAGTTATGTCAGATATTTGTATTAAGGTTAACCTCATTCGTCACAGTTTGCATTCAATCCCAAGATCCCTAATATCCAGGTTACTTTCCATTAAAAAAAATAAATTCATACAGTTAAGTTCATTCTTTGTGATGTACAATTCTATGGTTTCTTTGTTTTTTGGGGTTTTTTTTTGTGGTACGCGGGCCTCTCACTGCTGTGGCCTCTCCCGTTGCAGAGCACAGGCTCCGGACGCACAGGCTCAGCAGCCATGGCTCACGGGCCCAGCCGCTCCGCGGCATGTGGGATTCTCCCGGACCGGGGCACGAACCCGTGTCCCCTGCATCGGCAGGCGGACTCTCAACCACTGCGCCACCAGGGAAGCCCCCTATGGATTTTTATAAATGCATAGAGTTATGTGTGCACCACCACACTGCCATATAGAACAGTTCCATTATCCTAAATATCACTTCATGAGGCACATCAGTATCATCTAAGAACCTCTGGCAATGCTGATTTATTTTCCTTCCCTATAGTTTGGCTTTTTCTGGAATGCCAATTTAGTCTAACTTCTTTTACTTGGTAGCAAAATGTATTTTAAATTTATCCGTGTTGTGTGAATCAATAGGTCATTCTTTAAAATTGCTGAATAGTATTCCACTGTATGATGCCTCACAGTTCACTGTCTGAAGGACAACTTGGTTATTTCCATTTTTGGGCAATAGTGACTAAAGCTGATATAACATTTACATCCATGTTTTTGTGTGAATGTAGGTTTTTAGTTTACTTGGGAACATATCTAGGAGTAAGATCGCTGGGTCATGTGGTAAGTGCATATTTAACTTTATAAGAAATTGCCAGATTGTTTTCCAGAGTGAATGTACCACTTTCCATTCCTACCAGCAATGAATGAGCATTCCTCTTACTTGGCATTCTCCAGGATCATTTGGTACTATCAGGTTTATTTATTTTAGCCATTTTAGTAAATGTGTATGGGTATCTCATTGTGCTTTTAATTTGTGTTTCCCTAATGACTTATGATTTTGAGCATCTTTTCATATGCTTATTTTCCATTCATATATCTTCTTTAGTGAATTGTCTGTTCACATCTTTTGTTCGGTTTTTATTGGGTTGTTTCTTTTCTTAATGTTGAGTTTTAAGATGTTTTTATATATGCTGAATACAAGCCCTTAGTATCTGATATGTGATTTCCTTCCAGTCTGTGACTTACCATTTTGTTCTCTTAACAGTTTCTTTCAGGGAACAAAAGATTTTTTAAATTACATTTTTTATACTGTGATCATTGTAAATTCGCATGTAGTTATAAGAAATAATAGAGATCTTGTGTATCCTTTACCCAGTTTCCCTCACTGGTAGCATCTTGCAAAACTATAGCACAGTGTCACAACCAGGATATTGATATTGCTATAGTCAAGATAGTGAACATTTGAACTACCACAAAGATCTGTCATGTTGTCCTTGTATAGCTACACCCACTTCCCTCCAGACCCCACCTCTGGCAACCACTAATTGGTTTCCTACTTCTATAGTTTGTCATTTCAAAATTGTTATATAAGTGGAATCATACAGTGTGTAAGTTTTGGGAATTGACTTTTCACAAAGCCTATTTCTCTGGAGTCTTCCAGGTTGTTGTATCAATACTTCATTTTTATTGCTGAATAATATTCCATTAAGTGGTGTGGATGTACCACAGTTTGTTTAACAATTCACCCATTGTCCATTGAAGGACATCTGGGTTCCAAGTTTTGGCTTTTACAAAGAAACCTGTTATAAACATTTGTGAACAGGTTATATGTGAACATAAGTTTTCATTTCTCTAGGATAATTGCCTGAGTGCAATTGCTAGGTAATATGGTGGTTCCATTTTCAGTTTTTAAGAAATTGCCAGACTGCTGGGTTCCAATTTTTGGCTATTATAAAGAAAGCTGTTATAAACATTTGTGTACAGGTTTATGTGTGGACATGAGTTTTCTTTTCTTTGGGTTAATTACCGAAGGGTGCAATTGCTAAGTCATATGGTAACTGCATTTTAGGTTTTTAAGGAACTGCCAGGCTGTTTTCCATAGTGGCTATACCATTTTACATATCCACCAGAAATGTATGTGTGACACAGTTTCTCTACATCTTCACCAGCACTTGGTGCTGTAATTATTTTGTTTTTTACTTTAGCTATTCAGATAGGTGTGTAGTGATATTGAATTGGCATTTCCCTAATGTCTAACGATGCTGAGCATCTTTTCAAATGCTTATTTGCCATTGATATATCTTCTTCAGTAAAATATCTTTTCATGTCTTTTGTTCATTTTCTAATTGAGTTGTTTGAATTTGTTTAACTATTGACTTTGAGACTTCTTTATATGTCTAGATATTAGTCCTTTGTAGGGTATGTGGTGTGCACATTTTTTCTCCCAGTCTGTAGCTAATCTTTTCATCTTCTTAACAAGGTCTTTCATAGAGCAAAAGTTTTTATTTTGATAAGGTCCAATTTATCATCTTTTCTTTTATGGATCATATTTTTTATGTCAAGTCTATGAAATGCTTTCTTAGCTCTAGATCTTGAAGATATTCTCCTATGTCTTTTCTAAAATTTTAATATTTTTATGTTTTACATTTAACTCCGTGGTATAGTTTGAGTTAATTTTTTCTAAGGTTTGAGCCCTAGGTCAAGGTTCTCTCTCTCTCTCTCTCTTTTTTTTGGCCTCTGTATGTTCATTTGCTCCAGCACAATTTGTTGAAAAGCCTATCCTTCCTCCATTGAATTGCACCTTTGTCAAAAATCAGTTGAACATATCTGTGTAGATCTACTTGTAGGTTCTCTATTCTATTCTATTGATTTATGTGTCTGTTCCTCTGCAGTACCACAGAGTCTTGATTACTCTAACCATATAAGTCTTGAAATTTGATAAATTGTTTCTTCCCACTTTAATCTTTTTTCAAAGTTGTCTTAGATATTAAAATTCTTTGCCTTTTCATATAAACTTTAGGATAATGTTGTCTATATCTACAAAAAATCTTGCTCAGATTTTGACAGGAATTGCATTAAATGTGTATATCAATTTGGAGAGAATTGATATTTTTAGTATGTTGAATCTTTCAGTCCATGAACATGATATATCTCTCTAGATAATTTAGATCTTTGATTTCTTTTACCAATGTTTATAGTTTTCAGCATGTCTTGTATCTATCTTGTTATATTTGCACACAAGTATTTTTTGCCAATTGTAAATGCTGTTGTATTTTTAATTTCAATGCCCATATTTTCAACGCTATTATATAGACATACAACTGATATTTGTATGTTTATCTTATATTCTGTGATCTTGCTGAAATCACATATTAGTTCTAGGACCCATTTTTTTTTTTGTAGACTTGGGATTTTCTATGCAGACAATCATGTCATATGAAAATGGGTCAGTTTTATTTTCTCCCTTCAGATCTGTATGCCTTTTCTTTCCTCTACTTGCCTTACTTCACTGGCTAACAATTCCTGCACTATATTGACTAAAAGTGCTAAAAGTACACATCCTTGTCTTGTTCCTGATTTTGGGGGGGCAGTGTGAGTTTTTAATCTCTTGCCGTTAAAAATAAAGTTAGCTGTAAGTTTTTCTATATGCTCTTTATGAAGTTCCCCTCTGTTTATATTTTTTGAAATCATTTTTCATGAATGGGTTTTGAATTTTATCAAATTATTCTTCTGCAACAATTGATATGATCATGCAATATTCTTTTTTAGCCTGTTAATGTGATGGATTGCATCATTTGATTTTTTTTTTTGGTACACGGGCCTCTCACTGTTGTGGCCTCTCCCGTTGTGGAGCACAGGCTCCGGATGCGCAGGCTCAGCGGCCATGGCTCACGGGCCCAGCCGCTCTGTGGCATGTGGGATCTTCCCGGACAGGGGCACGAACCTGCGTCCCCTGCATCGGCAGGTGGACTCTCAACCACTGCGCCACCAGGGAAGCCCCACATCAATTGATTTTAATTGTTGAACCAGTCATGTGTGATCTGAAGAGCAAAAGTTTTTACTTTTGATCTTTAAATGTAATTTAAATTTTTTATTTTTGAAAAAATTTAATTTTTTTATAGATCGTGCTTTGGTGTTCTATCTAGAAACTCATTGCCGAAGTATCACAGATTTTCTTCTACGTTTTCATTGAGAACTTTTATAGTGTTATGTTTTGCATTTAATTCTACAGTGCATTTTGAGTCAAGTTTTATAGAGATGTAAGGTCTGTATCTACATTCCTTTTTTTCTTTTTGCATATTGATGTCCACTCACTCTAGCATAATTTGTTGAAAAGACTGTCCTTTATCCACTGAGTTGGCTTTGCACCTTTGTCAAAAAATTAGACGAATATATCTGTGTGGGCCATTACTGGGCTCTGTATTTTTTTCCATTGATTTGTGTCTGTCCTTTCACCAATGCCACACTGTCCTGATTATTATAATTTCGTAGCAGGTCTTGTAATCAGGTACTGTAATTCCTTCAACTTTTTTCAACATTGTTTTAGCTATTCTAGTATCTTTGCCCTTCCAAATAAATTTTGGAATCAGTGCCTTGAATATAAGTTTGAACTCAGTAAGAGTGTGCTTATTTAGTAATGACAGCAACTACAATTCATTGAGTGCTTACTATATACCAGGAACTTAAATCATTTCATTTTCACATTAAACTTATGTGATAGGGGACTAATTTCCTTCCTAATTACATACATAGGAACATTGGAATTCAGAGTGGTTGAGTATCTTGCCCAAATTCATGCAGCTTGTAGGCACTTGGTAAGATCTAAGCCAAGGTGTTGCGAACCAATATAAGGCACTTTGGTAGTTCAGCAATTGTTAGGTTATTTAGGGAAATATTGTAGGCCCTATGATCCTTCTACCTGGTGGGAAATTACAAAGAATGCAAGTCTCAGGCATATACAGCACTAATTAGTAAGCAGGCCCAAATGGTCCTGCCACCTGTTCCTGAGGACTTGGTGAAATCCCACTGTGTCCTTGGGCACTGGGCCAGTTCGTAATTTATTGCCTCTCAGCTCCAAAATCATCTTTCTTTGCCTACTTTATGACACTAGAGTTTGACCGTGCAAAATACATTTCTCCTTTGCTACTTGTTAAGCTCTGCCAATAGAGGGCACTGGATGGAGACTGCAAGGTGAGAGCTAGAGGAGATTTTTCTTCTTCCAGTGTGCTATTTTCCATGTGGTAGCAAGCAGATCGGCGTGTGGGGAGTCCCAGCAGCCTTCACAGTTCATCGGGGGGCTCCCTCTGGGAAATTTCTTCATCTCCAGAGCAGCAGGCTGCTCTTACACTTCAGAGGCAGGCACCCTCTGGCAAGTTTCTTTGTCACCGGAGTGGCTGCAGCGCTCACAGTTCTCCAGCAAATGCCCCCCAAACCCCAGTTTCTTCATTATCACAGAAGTGCAGCGTGTTTCTGTGGCAGCTACCACCTCTCCTCAGAAATCTGAAGCTCAGCCTTGCAGGGGCTCTGTGTCTGTTTCTAAGTTCTCTTCCTGCTCACATATCCCTCAGCATTTGCGACCTCTGTACACCTTGGAATCTCTCTTAACCCTTTTAATAGTTAACTACCACTTACCTAATTAACCATTCCTTACATTAAAATTTCCATGTACAAATTACGAGTTTGAATTCTGTCTCATGACTGGACCTCCTGGCGCTCTATCAATTGCCTTACATAAAAGGGTTTTCCCAAGGCCAGCACGATGGTATCCTGACAGCAGGAACAGCCAACTTCTAGTCAGATCATGGATCAGAGTCCTCCTTTTGTAGCAGCACTCCGGACCAAATGAGGTTCATTCAGGACTTAACGATGATACTCTTCGTGGGTTATTAGACCTCGTTCATTCAAGGATGAATGAACTTATATAATCTTTATTGTCTTAATATAATATTGATATTTTATTGCATTTTCTACTTTTTTAAAGTGAGAAATCTTTTTTTTTAACTTTTTGTTTTATATTGGAGTATAGTTGATTAACAATGTTGTGTTAGTTTCAGGTGTACAGCAAAGTGATTCAGTTATGCATATACATATATAATCTTTCTACTCAGTGACATATTTTGAACAACATTCATTTTGTCAATGATTAACTTTCTAATACCTTTTATGCCAATTAACAGTCTCTGGTATAGATTTGGATAACACTATTTGAAACATTTGCTCTAGGACACTTTGGACTATAGACCCCTGATTTAGGGTCCTTCAAATGCTTAAAGCTCAGTAAGCAGTCCTGGAGTGTGGATTCCTGATCAGGAAACTTTATATGGTAGCAAATTACCCCTGGGTATAGATTTAATGCTACTTTACATAATCGTGTACATCAACCTGTTTATACTAAAATATTTTAAAACAGATCACCATAGCAAGTCTGCTGTGTAGCACTATGCTTGACAACATATGAGGTATCACAATGACTTAATTTATCTAATCTGGCTAAGAACAAGGCCCAGTTCTGCATTATTCTTTGTCTATAGCAGTGGTCTATAAACTACAGCCCAGTGGGCTAAAGCTGGCCCAAAACGTGTTTTTGTAAAGGTTTATTGGATCATAACTGGGCTCTATTCTTTATATGTAAACTTTGGCTGCTTTGGTCTAAAATGGCAGAGTTGAGTTGTGCTGGAGTCACAAAATCTAAAATATTAACTGTCTGGCTCTTCATAGAAAAAGTTGACTATCCTCTGGTCTAGAGTCATGTTTAAGAAAAAGATACTGATTTTGATTATTATTGTAAGAGAACTGAAAGCGACCAGGTTTCTTTGTTGAAGATTGGAAGGAATAATAGTGAAATCATAAGTGTAGATTTCATTCATTTCCAGTTCCCATTATCAATAAGCAATTTAAAAGCTCTAAAGTGATACAACATATTAGGTCTGGAAAGGCCTTAGAGATATTGCGTGCCTTCATTCTCAGAAGTGAAAATTAGTACGCAAAAGGATCTTATAGAGAGAGAGTAGTGACATGCAGCTTGCTGTTATTTTCTTTTTAACATCTTAATTGGAGTATAATTGCTTTACAATGGTGTGTTAGTTTCTGCTTTATAACAAAGTGAATCAGCTATATGTATACATATATCCCCATATGCCCTCCCTCTTGCGTCTCCCTCCCACCCTCCCTATCCCACCCCTCTAGGTGGTCAAAAGGAACGAGCTGATCTCCCTGTGCTATGTGGCTGCTTCCCACTAGCTATCTGTTTTACATTTGGTAGTGTATATATCTCCACGCCACTCTCTCACTTCGTCCCAGCTTACCCTTCCCCCTCCCCGTGTCCTCAAGTCCATTCTCTACGTCTGCGTCTTTATTCCTGTCCTGCCCCTAGGTTCTTCAGAACCACTTTTTTTTTCTTTAGATTCCATATATATGTGTTAGCATATGGTATTTGTTTTTCTCTTTCTGATGTACTTCACTCTGTATGACAGTCTCTAAGTCCATCCACCTCACTAAAAATAACTCAGTTTCGTTTCTTTTTATGGCTGAGTAATATTCCATTGTATATATGTGCCACATATTCTTTATCCATTCATCTGTCGATGGACACTTAGGTTGCTTCCACGTCCTGGCTATTGTAAATAGAGCTGCAGTGAACATTTTGGTACATGACTCTTTTTGAATTATGGTTTTCTCAGGGTATATGCCCAGTAGTGGGATTGCTGGGTCGCATGGTAGTTCTATTTGTAGTTTTTTAAGGAACCTCCATACTGTTCTCCATAGTGGCTGTATCAATTTACATTCCCACCAACAGTGCAAGAGGGTTCCCTTTTCTCCACACCCTCTCCAGCATTTATTGTTTGTAGATTTTTTGATGATGGCCATTCTGACTGGTGTGAGATGACATCTCATTGTAGTTTTGATTTGCATTTCTCTAATGATTAATGATGTTGAGCACTCTTTCATATGTTTGTTGGCAATCTGTATATCTTCTTTGGAGAAATGTCTATTTAGGTCTTCTGCCCATGTTTGGATTGGGTTGATTGTTTTTTTGATATTGAGCTGCATGAGCTGCTTGTATGTTTTGGAAATTAATCCTTTATCAGTTGCTTGGTTGGCAAATATTTTCTCCCATTCTGAGGGTTGTCTTTTGGTCTGGTTTATGGTTTCCTTTGCTGTGCAAAAGCTTTTAAGTTTCATTAGGTCCCATTTGTTTATTTTTGTTTTTATTTCCATTCCTCTAGGAGGTGGGTCAAAAAGGATCTTGCTGTAATTTATGTCATAGAGTGTTCTGCCTATGTTTTCCTCTAAGAGTTTGATAGTTTCTGGTCTTACATTTAGGTCTTTAATCCATTTTGAGCTTTTTTCTGTGTATGGTGTTAGGGAGTGTTCTAATCTCATACTTTTACATGTACCTGTCCAGTTTTCCCAGCACCACTTACTGAAGAGGCTGTCTTTTCTCCACTGTATATTCTTGCCTCCTTTATCAAAGATAACGTGACCATATGTGTGTGGGTTTATCTCTGGGCTTTCTGTCCTTTTCCATTGATCTATCTTCCTGATTTTGTGCCAGTACCATACTGTCTTGATTACTGTAGCTTTGTAGTATAGTCTGAAGTCAGGGAGCCTGATTGCTCCAACTCCGTTTTTCTTTCTCAAGATTGCTGTGGCTATTCGGGGTCTTTTGTGTTTCCATACAAATAGTCAAATTTTTTGTTCTAGGTCTGTGAAAAATGCCATTGGTAGTTTGATAGAGATTGCATTGAATCTGTAGATTGCTTTGGGTAGTATAGTCATTTTCACAAAATTGATTCTTCTAATCCAAGAACATGATATATCTCTCCATCTATTTGTATCATCTTTAATTTCTTTCATCAGTGCCTTATAATTTTCTGCATACAGGTCTTTTGTCTGCTTAGGTAGGTTTATTCCTAGATATTTTATTCTTTTTGTTGCAGTGGTAAATGGGAGTGTTTTCTTGATTTCACTTTCAGATTTTTCATCATTAGTGTATAGGAATGCCAGAGATTTCTGTGCATTAATTTTGTATCCTGCTACTTTACCAAATTCATTGATTAGCTCTAGCAGTTTTCTGGTAGCACCTTTAGGATTCTCTATGTATAGTATCATGTCATCTGCAAACAGTGACAGCTTTACTTCTTCTTTTCCGATTTGGATTCCTTTTATTTCCTTTTCTTCTCTGATTGCTGTGGCTAAAACTTCCAAAACTATGTTGAATAAGAGTGGTGAGAGTGGGCAACCTTGTCTCGTTCCTGATCTTAGTGGAAATGCTTTCAGTTTTTCCCCATTGAGGATGATGTTGGCTGTGGGTTTGTCATATATGGCCTGTATTATGTTGAGGAAAGTTCCATCTATGCCTACTTTCTGGAGGGTTTTTATCATAAATGGGTGTTGAATTTTGTCAAAAGCTTTCTCTGCATCTATTGAGATGATCATATGGTTTTTCTCCTTCAATTTGTTAATATGGTGTATCATGTTGATTGATTTGCATATATTGAAGAATCCTTGCATTCCTGGAATAAACCCCACTTGATCATGGTGTATGATCTTTTTAATGTGCTGTTGGATTCTGTTTGCTAATATTCTGTTGAGGATTTTTGCATCTATGTTCATCAGTGATATTGGTCTGTAGTTTTCTTTTTTTTGTGGCACTTTTGTCTGGTTTTGGTCTCAGGGTGATGGTGGCCTTGTAGAATGAGTTCGGGAGTGTTCCTCTCTCTGCTATATTGTGGAAGAGTTTGAGAAGAATAGGTGTTAGCTCTTCTGTAAATGTTTGATAGATTTCACCTGTGAAGCCATCTGGTGCTGGGCTTTTGTTTGTTGGAACATTTTTAACCACAGCCTCTATTTCAGTGCTTGTTATTGGTCTGTTTATATGTCCTATTTCTTCCTGATTCAATCTTGTCAGGTTGTGCATTTCTAAGAATTTGTCCATTTCTTCCAGGTTGTCCATTTTATTGGCATATAGTTGCTTGTAGTAATCTCTTATGATCCTTTGTATTTCTGCAGTGTCAGTTGTTACTTCTCCTTTTCCATTTCTAATTCTATTGATTTGAGTTTTCTCCCTTTTTTTCTTGATTAGTCTGGCTAATGGTTCATCAATTTTGTTTATCTTCTCAAAGAACCAGCTTTTAGTTTTATTGATCTTTGTTATTTTTTCCTTCATTTCTTTGTCATTTATTTCTGATCTGATCTTTATGATTTCTTTCCTTCTTTTAACTTTGAGGTTTTTTTGTTCTTCTTTCTCTAATTGCTTTAGGTGTAAGGTTAGGTTGTTTATTTGAGATGTTTCTTGTTTCTTGAGGTAGGATTGTAGTGCTATAAACTTCCTTGTTAGAACTGCTTTTGCTGCATCCCATAGGTTTTGAGTCGTCGTGTTTTCATTGTCATTTGTTTCTAGGTATTTTTTGATTTCCTCTTTGATTTCTTCTGTGATCTCTTCGTTATTAAGTAGTGTATTGTTTAGCCTCCATGTGTTTGTATTTTTCTATTTTCTTAAATTTACCAAGGCTTGATTTGTGATCCAAGATGTGATCTATCCTGGAGAATGTTCCATGAGCACTTGAGAAGAAAGTGTGTTTTCTTGTTTTTGGATGGAATGTCCTATAAATATCAATTAATTCCATCTTGTGTAATGTATCATTTAAAACTTGTGTTTCCTTATTTATTTTCATTTTGGATGGTCTGTCCATTGGTGAAATTGGGGTCATACAGTCCCCTACTATGATTGTGTTACTGTCGATTTCCCATTTTATGGCTGTTAGTTTTTGCCTTATGTATTGAGGTTTTCCTATGTTGGGTGCATAAGTATTTACAGTTGTTATATCTTCTTCTTGAATTGATCCCTTGATCATTATGTAGTGTCCTTCTTGTCTCTTGTAATAGTCTGTATTTTAAAGTCTATTTTTTCTGATATGAGAATTGGTACTCTAGCTTTCTTTCGATTTCCATTTGCATGGAATATCTCTTTCCATCCCCTCTCAGTCTGTATGTGTCCCTGGGTCTGAAGTGCATCTCTTGTAGACAGCATATTATGGGTCTTGTTTTTGTATCCATTCAGCCAGTCTATGTCTTTTGTTTGGAGTATTTAATCCATTCACATTTAAAGTAGTTTTCAATATGTATGTTTCTATTACCATTTTCTTAATTGTTTTTGGTTTGTTATTGTAGGTCTTTTTCTTCTGTTATTTTTCCTGTCTAGAGAAGTTCCTTTAGCATTTGTTGTAAAGCTGGTTTGGTGGTGCTGAATTCTCTTAGCTTTTGCTTGTCTGTAAAGTTGTTAATTTCTCCATCAAATCTGAATGAGATCCTTGTTGCTTTAAATGAGATTCCTTTCATCACCTTAAATATGTCCTGCCACTCCCTTCTGGCTTGCAGAGTTTCTGCTTAAAGGGCAGCTGTTAACCTTATGGGGATTCCCTTGTATGTTATTTGTTGTTTTTCCCTTGTTTCTTTTAATATGTTTTCTTTGTATTTAATTTTTGACAGATTGATTAATATGTGTCTTGGCGTGTTTCTCCTTGGATTTATCCTGTATGGGACTCTCTGTGCTTCTTGGAATTGACTATTTCCTTTCCCATATTAGGGAAGTTTTCAACTATAATCTATTCAAATATTTTATCAGTCACTTTCTTTTTCTCTTCCTCTTCTGGGACCCCTATAATTCAAATGTTGGTGTGCTTAATGTTGTCCCATAGGTCTCTGAGAGTGTCCTTAATTCTTTTCATTCCTTTTTCTTTATTCTGCTCTGCAGTAGTTATTTCCACTCTTTTATCTTCCAGGTCACTTATCCGTTCTTCTGCCTCAGTTATTCTGCTATTGATCCCACCTAGAGTATTTTTCATTTCATTTATTGTGTTGTCCATCATTGTTTGTTTCATCTTTAGTTCTTCTAGGTCCTTGTTAAATGTTTCTTGCATTTTGTCTATTCTATTTCCAAGATTTTGGATCGTCTTTACTATCATTACTCTGAATTCTTTTTCAGGTAGACTGCCTATTTCCTCTTCATTTGTTTGGTTTAGTGGGTTTTTGCCTTGCTCCTTCATCTGCTCAGTGTTTCTCTGTCTTCTCATTTTTGTTAACTAACTGTGTTTGGGGTCTCCTTTTCGCAGGCTGCAGGTTCGTAGTTCCCGTTGTTTTTGGTGTCTGCCCCCAATGGCTCCGTTTGGTTCAGTGGGTTGTGTAGGCTTCCTGGTGGAGGTGACTGGTGCCTGTGCTCTAGTGGAGAGGCTGGATCTTGTCTTTCTGGTGGGCAGGACCAAATCCAATTGTTTCTTTTGGAGTGTCTGTGACCTTATTATGATTTAGGCAGCCTCTCTCCTAATGGGTGGGGTTGTGTTCCTGTCTTGCTAGTTGTTTGGCATAGGGTGTCCAGCACTTTAGCTTGCTGGTCATTGGGTGCAGCCTGGTCTTAGCGTTGAGATGGAGATCTCTGGGAGAGCTTTCACCGATTGATATTATGTGGAGCTGGGAAGTCTCTGGTTGACCATTGTCCTGAACTTGGCCCTCCAACCTCAGAGGCACAGGCCTGACTCCCTGCCGGAGCATGAAGACCCTTCAGCCACATGGCTCAGAGGAAAAATGTGAATAAAGAAAGAAAGAAAAATAAATAAAGTTATTAAAAATATATATTAAAAATTGTTTAAAAATTAATAAAAAAAGAACGAAAGAAAGAAAGGAGAGAGCAACCAAACCAAAAAACAAATGCACCAATGGTAACAAGCACTAAAAACTATACTTAAAAAAAAATGGACAGACAGAACCCTAGGAAAATGGTAAAAGCAAAGCTATACAGACAAAATCACACAAAGAAGCAAACACATACACACTCACAAAAAAAGAAAAAGGAAAAAAATATATATATATAAAAAGGAAGAGAGCAACCAAATCAATGAACAAATCTACCAATGATAATAAACTCTAAATACTAAACTAAGATAAACATAAAACCAGAAACAAGTTAGATGCAGAAAGCAAACCCCAAGTCTACAGTTGCTCCCAAAGTTCACCGCCTCTATTTGTGGATGATTCGTTGTCTAATCAGGTATTCCACAGATGCAGGGTACATTAAGTTGACTGTGGGGATTTAATCCGCTGCTCCTGAGGCTGCTGGGAGAGATTTCCCTTTCTCTTCTTTGTTCGCACAGCTCCCGGGGCTCAGCTTTGGATTTGGCCCCGCCTCTGTGTGTAGGTAGCTTGAGGGCGTCTGAAAGGACGGGGTTAAAAGAGTGGCTGATTCGGGCCCTCTGGCTCACTTAGGCTGGGGGGAGGGAGGGGTACAGAATGTGGGGCAAGCCTGCAGCGGCAGAGGCCCACATGACGTTGCACCAGCCTGAGGCTCACCGTGCATTCTCCCGGGGAAGTTGTCCCTGGATCATGGGACCCTGGCAGTGGTGGGCTGCACAGGCTCCCGGGAGGGGAGGTGTGGATAGTGACCTGTGCTCGCACACAGGCTTCTTGGTGGCGGCAGCAGCAGCCTTAGCGTCTCATGCCCGTCTCTGGGGTCCGCGCTGACAGCTGTGGCTCACGCCCGTCCCTGGAGCTTCTTTAGGCAGTGCTCTGCATCCCCTGTCCTCATGCACCCCGAAACAATGGTCTCTTGCCTCTTAGGCAGGTCCAGACCTTTTCCCGGACTCCCTCCCGGCTAGGTGTGGTACACTAACCCCTTCAGGCTGTGTTCACGCCACCAACCCCAGTCCTCTCCCTGGGATCTGACCGAAGCCCCAGCCTCAGCTCCCACTCCTCCACCCCCGGCCCGGCAAGTGAGCAGACAAGCCTCTCGGGCTGGTGAGTGCCGGTCGGCACCAATCCTCTGTGCGGGAATCTCTCTGCTTTGCCCTCCGCACCCCTGTGGCTGCACTCTCCTCCGCGGCTTTGAAGCTCCCCCCTCCGCCACCCGCAGTCTCCGCCCGCGAAGGAGCTTCTAGTGTGTGGAAACCTTTCCTCCTTCACGGCTCCGTCCCACTGGTGCAGGTCCCGTCCCTATTCTTTTGTCTCTGTTTATTCTTTTTTCTTTTGCCCTACCCAGGCATGTGGGGAGTTTCTTGCCTTTTGGGAGGTCTGAGGTCTTCTGCCAGCGTTCAGTAGGTGTTCTGTAGGAGTTGTTCCACATGTAGATGTATTTCTGATGTATCTGTGGGGAGGAAGGTGATCTCCACGTCTTACTCCACCACCATCTTGAAGGTCTCCTGCTGACTTTTACTTAGTACATTTCTCTTTGCACTACACAGTGCATCTCCAACTGGAATATCTACCCCTTGCAGATATACAAAACCATGAGAAAGAAATATGGTGCATCTCCACACCTCCACCATCTTCTAGCCTTATGATCTCAGACAAGTTGCTTAACCTCTGTGTGTCTTAGTCTGTCATTTGTAAAATAGGTTGTTATGAGCTAATAATCCAGGTGATGTGCTTAAAACAATACTAGGCACAATTTAAACGCTCATTAAATATTCGATATTATTACTAGTAACCTCAAAGTATTTTCATTATTATCATTATTGTTAGTCCCAATTATACGTGAAGATTTGAAGGGAAAAAAACTTTAGAAATTTTAAAACAAATATGAACATGTTATTGACTAGAATGCGAGATTTGTGTGAATTTAGAAGATAAAATATGAGATCTCAAAGCAATATATTATAGTCCGCCCTCTGTGGGGGAATTTGGCTGGGAAAGTTGGAGAAGCTCTGTGAGCTACCCTGCTGTCTCTCATTTCTATCTGGCCACAAGTCCTCTGACTCCAGACACTGTGTGACTCCTGCTTCACTAGAGGGGCTTCGTGGCTCTGATAAATCTACATTTCCCTTTGGAGCTTCTTGGGGAAAAGCTCTCTGTAAAAGTGAGCTGACTGAAAAATTATGACTGTAGTTTTCCAAGAAATTTGCCTAATGAAGGAACTCAAGTAGAATTTTGCACTTTAACTTAGGAGTGATGCAGAACTATCCCGTTCTTCTTCTGGTGCTGGTTTCTTAATTATATACTGCAGGGGCCACACAGGGTGAATAGGTAAGGCCCCTTGGGCCCATTATGCCAACACAACGTAGGGAATGAGCTGCCTTGTTACTGCTTGTTCCAGAAGTTCTCATTAATGTGATTAATATAGATAGAGCTGTCAGCTTTCTTTTTTTTTTACTTTTTTTGTTGTTGTTGTTCGTTTCTGCTTTATAACAAAGTGAATCAGTTATACATATGTTCCCATATGTCTTCCCTCTTGAGTCTCCCTCCCTCCCACCCTCCCTATCCCACCCCTCTAGGTGGTCACAAAGCACGGAGCTGATCTCCCTGTGCTATGCTTTCATTCTCACTAAACAATAAAACAAGCCTAACCTTGTACCTAGGAGGCTAACAGCTGAGAGGCAGATGAGACAAATTTGGGATCTCACTAAAATCGAGTATATTATGATTTTTGAAATTAGAAACTCAAAATATATTGCATTAACATGACTAAGTTTGCCATTTGACTAAGTAAGTCACAAATTGATCAGTTTGGGGGAATGTCTAGACATAGCCTTTAAAGATTGGGACAAATTATTTCCCCAAAATATTTCCCCAAAATATTTCTTGATGTTCTAGGAAGGATGTGAGGGTAGGAAAAATATTAATATTGCAGAAATCTCTAAATGTGAACACTTCCAGGAAGCACTTGGATAAAGCAATTAGATAAATCCCTTGTGAGGGGGTGGGTATAAAAGCAAACCAAATGAATGTTTGGGGTTGCAAAAAAGGGCCTGTCATTTTCTGAGAACCAGTATGCATTAGGTGAAATGCTAGAAGCTGAGAATGTAGTGCTAAAAAGGGAAAATCTCGGTCTTGACAGAGCTCCTAGTTAGATGGAGGAGAAGAGAAGAAAGTAAGCAATTCTACAGTTCAGTCTAATAAGTAATAAGATAGAGGCATCCTATGGGAGCATACCAAGGAGGAGCACCTAATGAGGCTTGGGGATAGCAAGGGAAGTCTTCTTGGAGAAGGCATCCCTTGAACTAATTTTAAAGGGGAAATAGTGAGGGAAAGTATAGGCACAGTTACGTCAGGGGCAAGAAGGCTCCTGGCAAAGGAGGATGGACCTCAAGAATTTGAAAATAGAATATGATCCAGCAATTTCATTTCTGGGTATATATGAAAAGAATTGCAAGCAAGGATTCTAACAGATATTTGTACACCCAGGTTCATAGAAGCATTATTTACAATAGCAAAAATGTTGAAACAATCCAAATATCCATCAATGGATGAATGGATAAGTAAAATGTGGTATATACATACAATGTAATATTATTCGGCCTTAAGAAGGAAGGAAATTCTGACACATGCTACAACGTGGATGAACCTTGAAGGCATAATGCTAAGTGAAAGAAGCCAGACACAAAAAGGCAAATGTTGTATGATTCCACTTGTATGAGGTACCTAGAATAGTCAAATTTATAGAGACGGAAAGTAGAATAGTGGTTACCAGGGTCTAGGAACAAAGGGAAATGGGGAATTGTTTTTTAATGGGTACAGGTTTTCAGTTTGGGAAGATGAAAACATTCTGGAGATGGATAGTGGTGATTGCACTATAGCTGCAGAACAGTGTGAGTGTACTTAATGCCTCTGAACTGCACACTTAAAAGTGGTTAAAATGGGCTTCCCTGGTGGCGCAGTGGTTGAGAGTCCGCCTGCCGATGCAGGGGACGCGGGTTCGTGCCCCGGTCCGGGAGGATCCCACATGCCGCGGAGCGGCTGGGCCCGTGAGCCATGGCCACTGAGCCTGCGCGTCCGGAGCCTGTGCTCCGCAACGGGAGAGGCCACAGCAGTGAGAGGCACGCGTACCGAAAAAAAAAAAAAAAAGTGGTTAAAATGGTAAATACTGTGTTATGTATATTTACCACAAAAAAATAAAAGAAGGGACGGAAATACCAATGTCTTTCCCTTTTGAGATTAAATGTTGTTAGGACATTTTTGATGTTTGAGATGAAATGGTCCCAGCTGAGACCAGTGGGCAGGTACAAAGACCAACAGTCCCTTAAGGAGTAATTCATCATGGGGGAATATGGAGTAATTCATCATGGGGGAATATGGAGTTTGGACTGGCCATCCAGGCTCAGCATTTGAGCCTACACTCTCCTTTGAGAGAAGAGGCTGCTTGCAGCATAGTATGTTGGGAGGCTGGAAACTGTGCCTGGCCTTGCCCCTCATGTACTGTAAGTATGCTTTTGAATTGATGGCTATATGAGAGTGTATGAGTATAAAACAAAAAGCCCAGACCATGGGTGAAGGTGTTGAAAACCATAGCTGATCATAACTGCAGAGGAGAGAATTTCCTCTTTTATCCTCCTCCCGACCATGGAAAGTTACTGCAGTAGTAGCAGTGAAGCCATCACAGTGATGAATAGGTAAAAAATCAGTATGTGGGATGGTTTACTTTTAACAGTGTATCTATTGTGAGCACATTTGCTGGTTCTGTAAGGTGCTTAAAAGAAGTGGGGTTGGCCTAATGGAAAACACGGTGGTAGTAATGTTGATATTTTGGTGGTAGTAGTGGTGTCAAGTCTCTTTGAAATTCCTGAGTATGGATTTATAGTCCTTTGCATGATGGCATAGCCCAGCAGGGCTTCCCAAAGCAAGAAAGTTCTGGTGTAAGTTGTAGCCTTCTCCAGTGTCAAGGGGGCTACCAGATTTCCACGTTAAGAGGCCAATTGGGAGCTACCAGAAATGAGGAGTGCACTTATCCCAGTAGAGATGACCCTGTGGTGGAGAAAAAAGTGTTCTCATGGTGACAAAATGGGTGTTGAGTAATTAATTTTACTTTTAAAGACAAGTATGTGATCCTAGACTGGTAAAGTAGTGCATAGCTGTTACCAAGAGATAGACGGGGTAAAAAAAGAAATTCTAAACCAAAAATGTAACATTTATAATGTCATTTGGTCCTCCAAACAATCTCATGATGTCTGCATTATTATCCCTCATGTGCTGTTGAGGAAACTGAGTTTCACCAAGGTTAAGTAACTTCTTAGGGCAAGCATCTAGTGAGTTGGTGGAACAGGAATTCCAGCCCAGATGTTGAATTCCAAGGTCTTTGCTCTCATCACCGCAGTGTGTGACTTCCAGATATAATATCTGGCTGATGAACCAGTAAAAAATATATCAACATTTTAATCTTCATCCAGCAATTTTGACACTGTGTAGCCATAAACAAAGGCAAGTTTGCCAAGAATCTGACAGACTTACTGGGGCTGCTAACAAGCTTCCAAGTCCATCCAAATCGGGTGACACTCAGATAGCAAAATGAGTAAAATTTGAGAACCCTTACTTTTCATACAATCTGTAGAAGACACCTGGTAACTTGCAAGTCATCATTAACTATCTTTTTATGTATATAAGGCCTGTTTCAAAAAAAAACCTCCAGAACTCAGTGCCTGGCACGTAAGTCTTATTCAGTAAATATTATAGTTAAATTGAGTGAAAACAAATCCCTGCCTGCTCCCACTATGTCTATACAAAACAGTATTTTGAATATATTTGCATTTTTTAAAATTCCATATTTAATGAAAAACAACCTGGTTCATTGGACTTCAATTTGATGATTTTTTCCTTCTTTAGTTGGTGCTTCTATCATTCTGTAAAAACTGCCAAAACTGGTGGGGGGCAGTGGCTAAGTAAATCAAAGAAAGGAGGCTACAGCCAGATGAAATCAAGTTTGCCTGTGCAGTTGAGGAGAAAGCTTTCCGTATGCAGCTCCTGTAACGTTTCTAGGTACACTTTATCCAGGACAACTGTCTCTGAGGCTGTCAGGATTTGCCTTTTCCCTTGGACGTTCATCATGGCAAAAAAGATTTTCCTTCCTAAAAATAGTGGACTAAGATGGCAGCGATGTAATTTAGTATCCTAGCCCAATGCCAATACAACTTTTGATGAGAAACTGTTTCTACACAGCACTCCACAGACACTTTGGGAGAAATGCAGTGGTGCCCTGGAGGGGGGGGCTCTAGCATTAACAGGTTCTACCCATCAAACATTCATCCAAATTGTACTTTTTCTATATGAGCACTGGAGGGAGATTTCTGTATATGAGCTTCTGATTGGCTACTTCAGAGTCTATTTTGAAGATTCAAATATCAAACAAATCAGAACCTTTTTCAACTGGAATGGCCAAAAAGAGGTGCTCATTTAGGCCCTGATTGTTTCAGATCAGTCATTGTTTTCCTTCAGGCAGCCTCTTCTCTCTGGTATACTGGAATGATGTAGATCTGTTTCCAGCATCCTCTTCTAAGGGAGAGCAAAATTAGGTGATACACTGGCTTAATTTTGAGAAACTTTTTTGGAAAATTCAAGCAAATGCTAAAGTAGAGAAAATAATATAACAAATCCCCATATATTCACTCTTCCCTCTACTGGATTATTTTAAGGCAAATCTTAGACACCAAACCATTTTATCCATAACTACTTTAGTATGTATCTCTAAAAGGAAAGGATTTCTTTTGTAAAACATAAGCACAAGACCATTAGCATGCCTAAAAATGTATTGATAATCCTTTCATATCACCAGCTATCCAAGTAGTGTTTATATCTGGATGAATTTGATCAAGATTTTCCTTAACCATAGTTCTTTTTCAAATTTTTAGATTATTTTTTATTGAGGTAACATTGGTTTATAACGTTATATAAGTTTCATGTGTACAAAATTATATTTCTGCTTTTGTATACACTACAGTGATGCTCACCACCAAATATTTAGTTTCCATTCATCACCATACAGTTGATGCCCTTTACCATTTCACCCTCTCCCCACCCCTTCCCCTCTGATAACCACTACTCTGTTCTCTGTATATCAGTGTTTGTTTTTGTTTTAATCTCAGTTCTCTTCCAGGTCCCTCTGGGGATTTTCTCTTACTCTTCTGAGTTCAGTTCCAGTGATGTATATATATACATATATATATATATATGTGTGTATATATATATATATATATACAATATAATGAGGAGAATTTCACTCATCAGAAATTCTCCATGAGGAGGATTTATGGTTAAAAAACAAACAAACAAACAAACAGAGAGCGAGAGAGGAATTATGCCTCCCAAGCGGCTTTTTGCCTTTGTCTCCACTGTGATCAAGAGCAAACCAGGGGACATGGAGCCTCCAGCTTCTCTGGATTTCTGTTGGTACAGTGAGGCCAGTGGTGGGAGCACAGCACTGATAGACATTCTGGGGTACAGGTTAGGGTTTCCATATTTAGCAAGTAAAAACATGGGACACCTCATTAAATTTGAATTTCAGGTAAACAGCAAATAATCTTTTAGTATACATTTGTCCCAAATGTTGCATGGGACATAGTATAACAATAAAAAAGTCATTGTTTATTTGAAATTCCAGTTTAACTATATGTCCTGTATTTTATCTTACAACCCTGAGACGGATGGTAAAATGGATTTGGCACAGGGGAAAATAACTAGAAGTGCTCATGAGAACTTGGTTTCTTGTACAGTTGAGAGTGCTTGTAGGAGCTGAAGGGCATAGGAGAAATGGAGGGGACAGGAGCTTTTAAAGGTGTTTTGGGGGTTAATGTTTTTGAATTATTTGAGTAAAATTCAGAATTATATTTTTAAATGTAATTGATTGCTGAGTTATATTTCTTTGAATGTGACACCACTCTGAGACTGAATCACAATTCTGAGTATGATTTTTTTTGTCTCTCCAGGTGGAATTGGGCTCCCTCACAGTGGTTTCTGGGATAACCTTCTATTTTTGCAGAACCATAATAGGGGAAATGAGAATATTTTTATATTTGCCTAGACACTTTAAATGCTCTCATTCTTTTCAGTTTGCTCCACATTTCTAGCCCCTGCCACAAAGTTGGAATAGTGTGCATGGTCTATTTATTCAGTGGCAAAAGGAAAACTTTAATCTGATTTCCATTTCTCCTGTTCTGAAACTTGAACAGAGAAAGTAATTAGTATAAAATCACCAGGCATGACACCTGTATAGTTACTCGCTAGCAGGACCTATTACACTAAGTCCCCTACATACCAAAGAGTTCCATTCTGAGAGTGTGTTTGTAAGTCCAATTTGTTTGTAAGTCCAACAAAGTTAGCCCAGTTACCCAACTAACACAATCGGCTACACTGTACCAGCTACATCACCTCTGCTTTTACACTTGCTTCCAGACATCCAGGGCTTGAAATAAAGATACTGTACTACTGTAGTCTATACAGTACTATACAGTAAACCACACAAAAGCACAACCCCTTGTAGAGGATGCACGCATATGACAATGAACGCCAGACAGGTGAACTAACTTATGTGATTGGACATGCAAACCCACGTTCGCATCTTTGAAAGTTCACAGCTTGAAGGTTCATATGTAGGGGACTTACTGTACAAGATGAGATCTAGAAGAGCCATTTGGCCAAGATCTTAAATTCACAAATGGCCTCAAATTTAGGCTTTTGACATAGTTTCAAAAGATACATACAGGTATATTGTGTGTATATTAAATTTTTAAAGCACCCCAATTCTTATAAATATGTTTTGGCACTTCTTAATTTTCAGTATACATGGAACCTCAAAAAATAGAAACAGTAAAAAAAAATGTGTCTCAGGACTCCCTTCATTTCCAGTTGGCTCTGCTCATTGGTAATGAAAAAAGATCATATGTGGTTTCTAAGTCTTTGCATACACAGTACTCTACAGTTTGCAAACGTCTTAGGTGTAACTCCTCATTTGTATATTATTCCACAGTTTACAAAGCCTTTTCATATTCGGTTCCATATCTGATTGGGTTCCACAATAGTTCAGTGGAGTAAGCGTAACACAGATGTATAGATTAAGAAATTAAGCCATTTGCTCTTGGTTATGTGGCTAATAGGTGGCAGAATCCATACAAAGGCACAGTCGTTTACTTCCTAGCTGATTTTCCCATTGTACCAACACTCTTGGGTTCCAGCTTAAGAAAAATAACATATTTCATACACATATTCTGCCTGCTAGCTCTATTTGACAATAGTAGACTTAGATGTTATATAATTGCATTTTAATTTTTCCCTTATTTTAAAGACTCCCTTTCCCAACAGAGGGCCATGAAAATGAAATACGTCACAAGTAAAGCATTTGCTAGCCATTTACTCTTTGGAATATTTTTAAGACCTTTGCTTCATTAAGAAATACCAAGCCAATGCTGAATGCCATTCAAAATGAAAAGGTCATCATTTTTCTGGCCCTGCTATCTTCAGTATAATTGAAAGCAAGAATGATGCAGAAATTAAATAAACTTATCTGGGGAATGCACCTGTTTTTCATATTTTAATGTCACTTATCATGACTTTAGAAAGAGTGAAAGACTTCACCAATGGAATGGGTGTTTTTCTAAAGCAAACTTTTTAGTTTGGGTAGGAAAGTTTTAAGGAAATAAAATAATAAATTAACATAAAATGCTCTTGAAGAAATGATGGAATTTTTCCAAAGAGCTGATTGTGCCTTTAAAATTCTTTTCATATTTATTTGCATTTCAATCTGAATGCCCATTGGAGTGTTAAAAGCTAGTGAGTGACGATTCCAGCTCATGGCAGTGAGTCTCCGGTTCACAGCATTTCAGAACAACATCTGTCACTGCCAGGGAAGAGACAGTTTCTTACGCACTAGTACGCAAATACAGGATTAGAGCCCTCTGAATCATTGTCCACTGAATTAAGGCTTACCTCTCTGGAGAGAGAAAACGAACCCCACTAGTTATTTAGTCCCCAGCCAGTGGGAACAGGGATAGGATGATGAAGAGCTGCCATAGAATTAATAAACACTAATGGTAGTTGATTGGAGTGGGTGAACTGTAGCAGAGAGACACTGTGGAATGTGGGTTGATTATGTTGAGCATGGGACTAACCAACCACTTGATTCCAAATTTGAACTTTAAAATCATGGTGGAGAAGGAGGAAAGAACACTGTTAAATTCCTTTCCTAGCTGTATGGTCAACATCAGTCTTGACTGGTCCTGGCAGCGGATAACTAGGCCTCCATTTCTTAGGGAAGGCATATATGTACTTTAAATGCGTTCCTAGTTTTAAATTTGGCCTCGGTCCTCTTTTGAAATATCCACTTAGTCATCAGGATGTTACCAAAGAAGGAAACAAAGTATAATACTCTTTTCCTCATTATTGAAAGGATAATAGTGATGCCCAATATATCACGGATAGAGGAGGAAATTGGATTCTATTCCTAATCCATTGTTAATGACCTAACTTCACAAAAATACTTAGTCTTCATCATACCTACTTTTGTGTTAATTGTGGAAGCAATGAGGTAACTCTTCCTGTAAGAACCAATTATCCTACATGACACCTTTTAATTCTGTAATTCAGTGATTCTCCTGAAGTTGAGAATTCGAAACCAAGTTTGGCAGTGAGCAGTTAATTATAATGGTCTTAGCTTAATGGCTAGAGTGAAAGCTTGGAAATATTCAAGAATAGAATATGTAATCATCACAACTGGATATAAATGTTTATCTGACTTTAAGGACTAGGCCAACTGATACCTCTGGTTTATATTTCAAATATTTATTGAGTACCTATTATGTGCCTGACACTTGTCTGACTGCATATATACAAGTTTTGTAGTGGGGAGAGGAATAAAAAGCACCTGCTTGAATTGAATTAAATAAACCATGTGAAAGAAGAGCAAGAAGGTTGAATCTTGTCCAAAAGCAAGGTGATTTGCAAACCACCAGTAGTATTCAATCAATCAGCTGTTAACTGGTTATTTCAAAATAACTGAATGCAACCAGTTGACTTAAAATCACAAACACTGTGAAGGTCAACTGGTTGGTATAGAACTACCCTACTTCCATTCTAGTTCTTTATAGCATTCCTTTACATTCCAGATAAAGCAGGAAATGTCTTTTTGACCAGATTACAAGGTATAAAATCAGAGTTTCAAAGTTTCTGGTGATTTTTGGAAAACATATGCAATATATAAATATTCTGTCTCAATGGGAAGTATGCTTTAAGCTGAAATGCTTCATTACATTTGATTTTGCTTATTATTAAAGTTTTCCTGTTGAAATACTGAAGTTAATGTATGGAAATAAAGATATTTCCCCAAGTGACCTAACAAACACTGATTTAGTGCCTACTATGAGCTCAGCACTCTACTAGGTGCTGCATACTGGAGAGGATAATTTCCCTTATTGGTGTTTTACAGTAACCAGTTAAATGAAGTATCTGGGCTGGTATTTATTATTATGTTTTTTCAGATAGATAATGGAGAGAGAAATCACCATTCTATTTAATAGAGAAAAGAAGTATAATTAACTTTGAAAGTAGTTTTTCCTTTTAACAACTCCTAATTTCTTTCTGAGAAGGAAGAATTAATTTAAGAGTCCACAAGTAATAATTCTAACAGATAGCTGTCACATATCTTACTAGGAAGAGCTCATTGGGCTGGACCTTGGAGTTGAGCATCAAAGAGGACCTAGGATATATCCATGCTAGAAAAAGAGTACAAAACCTTAGGTCTTAGAAGGACATGAAAAGCTCATTTTTCTAACATCGTTTCACAGTTTAGGGAAATTGAGGTCCAAGGAGAGGAAAAGACTTGTAGGAGATAATGCAGCAAGTTAGTTCACAGGACAGTTGGACTACAACCTGAACTTGTGCTCCCTAGTCCAGTACTCCTTTAGCCAATGCACAGCACCCACAGTGGTAAAATCCAGATAAATCTGACCAGTGTGCTAAGCTCTTCTGACTTGTTGAAGAAATGAGACCACACATATGTGACCTATAACATCTGTATAGTATTTATTCTTTAAGAACTCTTCAAATAGTCATTTTTACATTTAGAATAACTGTCTCAGTGTGTGCTAGGTCAGGAAGTCGCTGGAATGGGAAAATGCTAGAGAAGAAGGAAAAAGGTACGATCTCAATATTCGAAAGAGAAACCTCTTCTTTTCCTTTGGATTATGGCATTGGGAATTTATCAACAGGGGAAATACAAACACTTAAGAAATTGTGTTCTCATTCTCTTCTGCCAGAGTTGTTCACAAGGAAAATCCAATCTTAAATTTCTAGACATTCCTCTGGATTACCAAAGAAGCAGAAACAGCCTTGGTGTTCTTCTAGGTGCCAGGAGAACAAGTCCTTCAACTTTCCAGCGAAAGATTTCCAGCAACGAAGGGGAAATAAAATAACTCACTCTGATGAGCATCAAGTAAGTGCTCCTTGTCTGGGTAATTGGCTTCCTGGAAGGTGAATCAGAGCTCATTTAGCAGTCCAAGGCCCAGTGAGTCCTGGCCAAGGGAAAATGAAATGTTAACACATTTAGTGCTAAATTAGAGACAGGATCCACAAGCTGAGAGCCCACACGAATCAGAGACATGAGTCACAAAGTCTGTGCTGTTTAGGGCAAATTGGCCCTGAAGACAAGTAAAAAATCAATCATTAATTTTCACGCTCTGCTCTTGATATACTTTTTCATTTGAAGGCAATTACTATTATAATAACCATAATGACACCTTATAATTTTACTTTGTAAAGTGCTTTCCTGTCTACTCCTCATAGCTTTAATTTCTTTAAGTTCAGAGGTAAAAAGTATGATTTTTCAAAATTGTTGCAAAATGACAATTCAAAGAAAATCCAGAGGTAATAAAGCTTCAATTCTATAGTGCCTAACCTAGAGTGATTATGTTTAAACCAGTATGAATGACATTTATCAGGTAGAATCCAGAAATTTTTATGAGTAATTTGTGGTGATGCTGGCTGAGAAAACATAATATGTAGCCTTGTGAATTGTGGAATAAAGGTTAAAAGTAGCTTGTGTGTTTGTCAAGGGTACATCAGTTCAACAGTCAGCAGTAACTGAGTACCTCCTAGTCAATTGCCACATGTGCTAGATTCTGAAGTTTCAAATTTGAATAAGACATTGCCCATGCCTTCGAGAGAGGAAGGGCATTCTCAGTAGAAAAAAATAGCTGATACAGAGGCCCAGACATATGAAACAGCATCCTTTGTCTGATGAAACAAAATAGTTCACTACGGGCAGATCAAAAAAGGGTGGAGAGCATGAAGGAGTAACAAAAGATGAGTCTAGGGCCAGATCTCGGAGACACTTACGGGTTAGGCTGAGGCATACAGACCCCAAGCCTGAAGACAAATGGACATCACTTAGGGGTTTTAAGATGGAGAGTGATATGAGCTGATTTTTCTTTCACAGAAAGGCCTCTTAGTTGACCTGTGGATGAGGGAAAGGAGGGAGTCCAAGTTTGGACCTTGTGATAATAATCCAGTGGCAAGATGATGAGGACTTGGGCTATGACAGTAGCAAATGGAGATGAACAGGATGTGCCTGGTATGTAAAATCAGAAAATATTGATGATGGAATATAGCAGGGAGGGGTGAAGGAAAGGGAAGTATTGAAGCATTAAGTTAACCCAGTTAAGTGCTACCATGTCCAAATATCAACTGTACCTTAACCCCCGAATCTACTCCTCACCTCAGTCTACCCTGTTTCAGCAAATGACAACTCCATCTTTCCAGTTACTCTGCTTCAGACTATGGAATCATCCTTGACTTCTCTCTTCTCATTCCCCACATCCCATCTGGCAGTAAATTTTGTTGGTTCTACCTTCAAAACATACACAGAATGTGACCATTTCTCACCAACTCCATTGCTTCCACCCTATCCCAAGCCATCATCATCTCTCACCTGGAGTACTACTATAGCCTCCCGATTAGTTTCCTTGTCCCTACTCCCACTCCTAAGCATATTCTCCAATAAATCAACCAGAGTGATTAATTTAAATATAAGCCAATCTAATCAAGCCATTATTTCTAATTTCCAGTTTATAAAAATACAGAAGATGAAGGAATAAGTTAAATAACTCAAAAAAACAATCAGACAAAGCTCTGCAGGATAACTGGCTCAGGCTCTTCAGTAAGTTAATGCCATGGGAAAAAAGTATGGGGGTGGGAGAGCTTTCTACATAAAACGGTATGTAAGAAGCTTAACAATCAAATGCAAATATATTAGCCTTGATTTAATTCTGGTTTAAACAAAACCACTATAATAAATTATGGGGACAATTAGGGAAATATAATTATCAGCTTGGGACTCGATTTGTTAGTTTTGGTAGATATGATAATGCATGTAGTGATTACACAGGAAAATGTTTTTTAAAGAGATTTATAATGAGCATTTTGGAATAAAATGTCATGATATCTATGCTTTAAAATACTTTAACAAATAAAGTATACCCGAAGCAAATATGGCATAATGTTAACATTTGTTAATTCTAGGTAATGGGTATATGAATACTTGTCGTGTTATTCCTTTTTCTTTTCTGTGTATATATATATATTTTTTTTCTTCTTCCAGTTTTATTGAAATATAATTGACATACGGCACTATGTAAGTTTAAGGTGTACAGCATAATGATTTGACTAATATACATCATAAAATAATTACCACAATAAGTTTAGTGAACATTCATCATCTCATACAGATAAAAAATAAATAGAAAAACATGTTTTCCTTGTGATGAGAACTTTTAGGATTTACTCTCTTAACAACTTTCATATATAACACACAGCAGTGTTAATTCTATTTATCATGTTGTATATTGCATCCCTAGTACTTATTTATCTTATAACTGCAAGTTTGTACATTTTACCTTTTGACCCCTTTCATCCAATTCCCTCTCCCCTCACCCCCCACCCCCAGCTCTGGTAACCACAAATCTGATCTCGTTTTCTATGAGTTTCTTTGTTTTTGAAGTATAATTGATCTACAACACTGTGTTAGTTCCTGGCACACAACATAGTCATTCGATATTTCTATACATTTCAATTGTTTTTAATTTTTATTTTTTAAATTAAATGTATATTTAAAATTTTTTGTAAGTTAAGAAAAGTAGGTCATATCTGGTACTCCTTAAAAAGCCTCCAAGGGCTTCCCTGGTGATGGAGTGGTTGAGAGTCCGCCTGCCGATGCAGGGGACACGGGTTCGTGCCCCAGTCCGGGAAGATCCCACATGCCGCGGAGCGGCTAGGCACGTGAGCCATGACCGCTGAGCCTGCACATCTGGAGCTTGTGCTCCGCAACGGGAGAGGCCACGGCAGTGAGAGGCCCGCGTACCACAAAAAAAAAAAAAAAAAAAAAAAAAAAAAAAAAAAGCCTCCAATGGCTTCCCATCCCACTCAGAGTAAAATTCAACATTTTAACCGTGATCTGACCCTTACTATCTCTCTGATCTCATCTTCTACCACTCTTTCCCTCGCTGACTCTTTTCCAAGAACACATATCTCTTTGCTAAGTACAGTCCTGTCTCCTGGCCTATGCATCTGTTTTTCTAGTTGCCTGGATCACTCTTCTCTCAGATGTCCACATGACTCAAAGCTTCTCTTTATTTGGGTTTCTATTTTCCTTAATAGTGAAAACTTCCCATACTACCCTTTAAAAATATCCCTTCCATCAATTTTCCCTGTGCCTGTACCCTGGTTTTATTTTTCTTCTTAATATTCATCACCACCTGACATATAATATGTTTTGTTTGTTTATTGTCTGCCTCTCTCCACTCCAGCCCAGCACACACTAGAATGTAAGTTCAATATAAATAATAGTCTGCCTGGTGTTTTCTTATTGCAGTCCTCAATGAGGACAGATGGAATAAATATTTGTTGAATCAAATTACAGGTAAGAAAAGCTGGTTTGGTGGAAAGACTAAATTAACTAAGTTCAAGGTGTGTTGACTTTGAGGACCTGTAGCATATTTAAGTGAAAATATCTTGTTCTCTGTTTAGCTTGGAGAAGTTGTAGTTTAGATTTTAGGGTGAAAAGATAAATAATTTTGCATGTGGTAGTTTCCATTTGTTCATAAAAGAAGAAGGTAATGTCATCAATTGAAAACAACACATGAGTGAAAATGAAAATCTTGGAAATTGATGGTCTCTTATTTTGTGTACTTTTCTAAGTGAAGAGAAGTGACAGGAAGAGAGCCAAGTTTAAAGTCTTTGAGAACAGCAATATATAAGGGGCAGACAGACCAAGAGGAGGCCATGAAAAAAGACCAAAAAGATATGAATAGAGATAAAGGAAAACAACAAGGAAAATCTGGTGTCATGTAAACTAAGGGAAATAAAAAGAGTGTTTTTAAGCTTTTCTTTTTCTTACTGAAGTAGAGTTGATGTACAATATTACATAAGTTACAGATGTACAATATAGTGATTCACAATTTTTAAAGGCTATACTCCATTTATAGTTATTATAGAATATTGGCTATATTCTTTGTGTTGTACAATATATCCTTGTAGCTTATTTTATACATAATAAAATGTATTATTTTTCTTACTCCCCTACCCCTATATTGCCCCTCCGCCTTCCCCCTCCCCACTGATAAGCACTAGCTTGTTCTCTATATCTGTGAGTCTGTTTCTGTGTTGTTATACTCACTACTTTGTTGTATTTTTTAGATTCCATATATGTGATATCATACAGTCTTTGTCTTTCTCTGACTTATTTCACTCAGCATAATACCCTCCAAGTACACCCATGTTGCTGCAAATGGGCACTTGGGTTATTTCCATATCTTGGCAATTGTAAATAATGCTGCTATGCAATCTAAGTGTTCATCGACAGATGAATGGATAAATAAGATAAGATAGATATATACACATATATATATGTGTGTATATATATATGTATATATATACAATGGAATATTACTCAGCCATAAAAAGAATGAAATAATGCTATTTGCAGCAATATGGATGGATGTCGAGATTATTATATTAAGTGAAGTCAGACAAAGATAAATATCATATGATATCACTTATATGTGGAACCTTAAAAAAATTATACAAGTGAATTTATTTACAAAACAGAATCAGCCTCACAGACATAGAGAACAGACTTGTGTTTGCCAAGGAGGTGATGGGGGGGGATGGATTGGGAGTTTGGGATTAGTAGATGCAAACTATTATATACAGAATGGATAAACAACAAGGACCTACTGTGTAGCACAGGGAACAATATTCAATATCCTGTAATAAACTGTAATGGAAAAGAAAAAAAATTTGTTTAATTTAAATAAATAGAAGAAGAACTACAATCCTGCAGCCTGTGGAATGAAAACCACATTCACAGAAAGATAGACAAAATGAAAAGACAGAGAACTATGTACCAGATGAAGGAGCAAGATAGAACCCCAGAAAAACAACTAAATGAAGTGGAGATAGGCAACCTTCCAGAAAAAGAATTCAGAATAATGATAGTGAAGATGATCCAGGATCTCGCAAAAAGAATGGAGGCAAAGATCAAGAATATGCAAGAAATGTTTAACAAAGACCTAGAAGAATTAAAGAACAAACAAACAGAGATGAACAAAACAATAACTGAAATGAAAACTACACTAGAAGGAATCAATAGCAGAATAACTGAGGCAGAAGAATGGATAAGTGACCTGGAAGACAGAATGGTGGAATTCACTGCTGCAGAACAGAATAAAGAAAAAAGAATGAAAAGAAATGAAGACAGCCTAAGAGACCTCTAGGACAACATTAAACGCAGCAACATTCGCATTATAGGGGTCCCAAAAGGAGAACAGAGAGAGAAAGGACCTGAGAAAATATTTGAAGAGATTACAGTCGAAAACTTCCCTAACATGGGAAAGGAAATAGCCACCCAACTCCAGGAAGAGTAGAGAGTCCAGGGCAGGATAAATCCAAGGAGAAACATGCCAAGACACATAGTACTCAAATTGACAAAAATTGAAGACAAAGAAAAATTATTAAAAGCAACAAGGGAAAAACGACAAATAACGTAAAAGGGAACTCCCATAAGGTTAACAGCTGATTTCTCAGCAGAAACTCTACAAGCCAGAAGGGAGTGGCACAATATATTTAAAGCGATGAAAGGGAAGAACCTACAGCCAAGACACTCTACCTGGCAAGGATTTCATTCAGATTTGACAGAGAAATCAAAAGCTTTACAGACATGCAAAAGCTAAGAGAATCCAGCACCACCAAACCAGCTCTACAACAACTGCTAAAGGAACTTCTCTAAGTGGGAAACACAAGAGAAGAAAAGGACCTACAAAAACAAATCCATAAAAATTGAGAAAATGGTAATAGGAACATACATATCGATAATTACCTTAAATGTGAATGGATTAAATGCTCCAAACAAAAGACATAGGCTCGCTGAATGGATACAAAAACAAGACCCATATATATGCTGTCTACAAGAGATGCACTTCAGACCTAGGGACACATACAGACTGTAAATGAGGGGATGGAAAAAGATATTCCATGCAAATGGAAATCAAAAGAAAGCTGGAGTAGCAATACTCATACCAGATAAAATAGATTTTAAAATAAAGAATGTTAAAAGAGACAAGGAAGAACACTACATAATGATCAAAGGATAAATCCAAGAAGAAGATGTAACAATTATAAATACATATGCACCCAACCTAGGAGCACCTCAATGCATGAGGCAAATGCTAACAGCCATAAAAGGGGAAATCGACAGTAACACAATCATAGCAGGGGACTTTAACACCCCACTTTCACCAATGGACATATCCAAAATGAAAATAAATAAGGAAACACAAGCTTTAAATGACAGAATAGACCAGATAGATTTAAATGATATTTATAGGACATTCCATCCCAAAACAGCAGATTACATTTTCTTCTCAAGTGCACACGGAACATTCTCCAGGATAGATCACATCTTGTATCACAAATCAAGCCTCAGTAAATTTAAGAAAATTGAAATCATTTCAAGCATCTTTTCTGACCACAATGCTATGAGATTAGAAATCAATTACAGGGAAAAAAACGTAAAAAACACAAAGACATGGAGACTAAACAGTACGTTACTAAATAACCAAGAGATCACTGAAGAAATCAAAGAGGAAATCAAAACACACCTAGAGACAAATGACAATGAAAACACGACGATCCAAAACGTATGGGATGTAGCAAAAGCATTTCTAAGAGGGAAGTTTATAGCAATACAATCCTACCTCAAGAAACAAGAAAAATCTCAAATAAACAATCTAACCTTACACCTAGAGGAACTAGAGAAAGATGAACAAACAAAACCCAAAGTAAGTGGAAGGAAAGAAATCATAAAGATCAGAGCATAAGTAAATGAAATAGAAACAAAGAAAACAATAGCAAAGATCAATAAAACTAAAAGCTGGTTCTTTGAGAAGATAAACAGAACTTATAAAGATTTAGCCAAACTCATCAGAGAGGAAGAGGATTCAAATCAATAAAATTAGAAATGAAAAAGAAGAAGTTGCAACAGACATGACAGAAACACAAAGCATCATAAGAGACTACTACAAGCAACTCTATGCCAATGAAATGGACAACCTGGAAGAAATGGATGAATTCTTAGAAAGGTATAACCTACCAAGACTGAACCAGGAAGAAATAGAAAGTATGAACAGACCAATCACAAGTAATGAAATTGAAAGTGTGATTAAAAATCTTCCAACAAACAAAAGTCCAGGACCAGATGGCTTCACAGGTGAATTCTATCAAACATTTAGAGAAGAGCTAACACCCATCCTTCTCAAACTCTTCCAAAAAATTGCAGAGGAAGGAAAACTCCCAACCTCATTCTACAAGGCCACCATCACCCTGATACCAATACCAGACAGAGATACTACAAAAAAAAATTACAGACCAGTATCACTCATGAATACAGATGCAAAAATCCTCAACAAAACACTAGCAAACAGAATCCAACAACACATTAAAAGGATCATACCCCATGATCAAGTGGGATTTATCCCAGGGATGCAAGGATTCTTCAATATATGCAAATCAATCAATGTGATACACCGTATTAACAAACTGAAGAATAAAAACTATATGATCATCTCAATAGATGCAGAAAAGCTTTTGACAAAATTCAACACCCATTTATGATAAAAACTCTCCAGAAAGTGAGGAGAGAACCTACCTCAACATAATAAAGGCCATATATGACAAACCCACAGCAAACACCATTCTCAATGGTGAAAAACTGAAAGCATTTCCACTAAGATCAGGAACAAGACAAGGATGTCCACTCTCACCACTATTATTCAACATAGTTTTGGAAGTCCTAGCCAAGGCAATCAGAGAAGAAAAAGAAATAAAAGGGATACAAATTAGAAAAGAAGAAGTAAAACTGTCACTGTTTGCAGATAGGATGATACTATACATAGATAATCCTAAAGATGCCACCAGAAAACTACTAGAGCTAATCTATGAATTTGGTAAAGTTGCAGGATACAAAATTAATGCACAGAAATGTCTTGCATTCCTATACACTAACAACAAAAATCAGAGAGAGAAATTAAGGAAACAATCCCTTTCACCATTGCAACAAAAAGAATAAAATACCTAGGAATAAACCTACCTAAGGAGGTAAAAGACCTGTACTCAGAAAAGTATAAGACACTGATGAAAAACATCAAAGTTGACACAAACAGATGGAGAGATATACCATGTTCTCTGATTGGAAGAATCAACATTGTGAAAATGACTATACTACCCAAAGCACTCTATAGATTCAATGCAATCCCTATCAAATTACCAGTGGCATTTTTTACAGAACTAGAACAAAAAAATCTTAAAATTTGTATGGAAACACAAAAGACCTCAAAGATCCAAAGCAATCTTGAGAAAGAATAACAGAGCTGGAGCAATCAGACTCCCTGACTTCAGACTATACTACAAAGCTACAGTAATCAAGACAATATGGTACTGGCACAAAAACAGAGATATATATCAATGGAACAGGATAGAAAGCCCAGAGATAATCCCACGCACCTATGGTCAACTAATCTATGGAAAAAGGAGGGAAGGGTATACAATGGAGAAAAGGCAGTCTCTTCAATAAGTGGTGCTGGGAAAACTGGACAGCTACATGTAAAAGAATGAAATTAGAACACTCCCTAACACCATACACAAAAATAAACTCAAAATGGATTAAAGACCTAAATGTAAGGCCAGACACTATCAAATTCTTAGAGGAAAACATAGGCAGAACACTCTATGACATAAATCACAGCAAGATCTTTTTTTAATCCAGCTCCTAGAGTAATGGAAATAAAAACAAAAATAAACAAATGGGACCTAATGAAACTTAAAAGCTTTTGCAGAGCAAAAATAAAGTATAAACAGGATGAAAAGGCAACCCTCAGAATGGGAGAAAATATTTGCAAACGAATCAACAAAGGATTAATCTCCAAAATATATTAACAGTTCATGCAGCTCAATATTAAAAAAAAAACAACCCAATCCAAAAATGTGCAGAAGACCTAAATAGACATCTCTCCAAAAAAGACATACAGTTGGCCAAGAGGTACATGAAAAGCTGCTCAACATTACTAAGTATTAGAGAAATGCAAATCAAAACTACAAAGCGGTATCACCTCACACCAGTTAGAACGGGCATCATCAGAAAATCTACAAACAACAAATGCTGGAGAGGGTGTTTAGAAAAGGGAACCCTCTTGCACTGTTGGTGGGAATGTAAATTGATACAGCCACTATGGAGAACAGTATAGAGGTTCCTTAAAAAACTAAAAATAGAATTACAGTATGACCCAGCAGTCCCACTCCCGGGCATATACCGAGAGAAAACCATAACTCAAAAAGAGTCATGTACCACAATGTTCATTGCAGCACTGTATACAATAGCCAGGTCATGGAAGCAACCTAAATGCCCATCGACAGATGAATGGATAAAGAAGATGTGGTACATATATATAATGGAATATTACTCAGGTATAAAAAGGAACAAAATTGGGTCATTTGTAGAGACGTGGATGGACCTGCAGTCTGTCGTACAGAGTGAAGTAAGTCAGAAAGAGAAAAACAAATATCGTATGTTAACGCATGTATGTGGAACCTAGAAAAATTGTACAGATGAACTGGTTTGCAGGGCAGAAATAGAGACACAGATGTAGAGAACAAACATGGACACCAAGGGGGAAAAGCGGTGGGCGGTGGTAAAAAAAATAGTGCTTCAAACAAAATGACATAAAACAAGAGAAACTGCTTGGAACAATTTGACAATAAATTAAGTCTCAAAAATTTTTTGAATAAATAAATAAAATAATGCTGCTATGAACATTGGGTGCATGTATCTTTTTGAATTAGCGTTTTTGGTTTTTTCAGATATATACCCAGGATTGGAATTGCTGGGTCATATGGTAGTTCTATTTTTAGTTATTTGTGAAACCTCCATACTTTTTCCACAGTGGCTGCACCAATTTACATTCCCACAACAGTGTATAAGTGTAGAGAAATAATAATTTTTAAAAGAGATAGAGACCAAATGACCTAGCATTGGCCAGGCAAAATAAAGATAGTCTCCTTAAGTATGACATTATGAAGGCAAATGGAAAAAGGTTAAGTGGAGTGTCAGAGGCTTAATTTCAGGAAGGAATGAGAAATATAGAAATAAATATTGAAAACAGGTTATTCTTTAAAAAAGATTTGCTAAGTAGGGAACCAGTAACTTGGGCACTGGGACTGGCTACAGCTCAAATTGAGTGACTTTTCTTTAGGATTAGAAGGCATTTAAACATATTTATATGCTGAGGGTGAGTGGATAATAGAGAGAAAGAAATTTAAAAAATCAAGTACTGAGAGATAACATATGAAGGAGCAAGTCTGAGGAAGAAACAACAGATGGCACAAGAGGCAGACCTTCAGTAGAAGAGAGACACTCCTGCTCATACAGTAGGGATGAAGAATGGATGGGTACAGAGAAAAATCTGTATGTGGACAATGGGGAAGATGAAGGATTTCATCCCAGTGGACTCAGTATTGATGATATACGAGTCTTTGAGTGTGAGGGAGTTGGGAATTGGGTAGAAAACTTGAGTAGAGAGGCAAAGAATTGGAATAGTTACTGTGAGAAATTGGAAAAAATTAATAATAGGTAAAGGGATTGATATGTGCTATGCAGGATTCAACTGCGGTGAAAAACCAGGGATCTGTAGAGGCACTCGTTTGCACAATTTTCTGAGATTTTCTTTACCAGCCCTCTGGTTCTAAAAATGAGGAAGGAAGATGGTGTAGGGCAGGTACAACAGCATCGGGGAGTATTGTGTTGTGGTTAAGAGTGAAGGTTTTAGTCACAGACATGGCTTTGAGTCCTGGTTCTGCTACTTACTAAGCGTGTGGGCTTGGGCAACCTACTTATCCTCTCAAAAACTTAAGTTCCTCATCTTTAAAATGGAGGCAATAAAAGTAACTACCTCATAGGGTTGGTAAAATTAGATAGAAGAATCAATGTAAATTGCATGATACTTAAAAGCTTTCTTTAAATATTAACTAAACACAAAAGGAAACTAAAACAGGAGTGAGAGGGAGTTGAGAGGGCTGATGAAACAGGAATTCATGGTATTGACCATGGGTTCCAGGCAGCATTGGGAAGAAAGTGAGACTCCGAGGGGCTGCTAAACTGGAAGCAAATAAAGGAATCAAGGGAACAGAGCCTTTTAGTAAGTGTGAAGAGCAGTAGTAAACGGGGTGAGAATATATAACAGGTAACTCTAAGACTGGTATTAACATTTGAGATGTAAGAGATGGAACATTTCTTGTTAATTACAAATCCAGGTCGTGGTCTTACACACTCAATATTGATGATATATAGGAGTCTTTGAGAGTGAGGGAGTTGGGAATTGGGAATTGGGTAGATATTAAGGGATGCTACCCCTTTTGTGAAAGGTCACCAGGGTCTGATCGTTCACCTTTGAGCCTTATTTTTCTGGAATGATGGTGATGATACTCTCATGAAGAAATTACCCAGCTCATGTTACCTAAACTCTCATTAGCCTTTTTGATAAATCATACCTTAAATCTATTAATTTAGAATGATAAATAAAAGTTACAAGGAATCTGAAAAGTCCCTGTTAGCCAAATAAGCCCAGTCTCCTTCCAGAAGATCACAAGATCTAAAGGAAGATTTGTGTGGATATTTTCCTGGTTGGGGGAGGATGCAGGAAGGTCATAAGCTCTTCCTGACAAATGAGTGTTTGCTCCACTCCAAGTGCCCCAAACCAGGTGTTAAGTGGTCAAGGCACTACCTTCCTGGACATAGCTGGTGACACTGACAAGGGCACCCTCCAATTATCCTTTTTCTGGACTCTGACATGATTGTTCTACAACTGGTACTTGCCATTACATCATCCTTCCCATTTTAATAGATTTGTAGAACCTCTTATCACTTTCAAGTTAATAACTTATTTTACACTGATTGCATTTAAGGTTGGCTGCTTCTTAGGAAGACACTTTTTAGTCTTATTAGTAATATATCATCCTGCCGAATGGGTAACTTCGGGGGTTTCCAATAGCCAGCTGCTTCCACTCACAGACAAGTTTCAAGAAGAAAAGATTCCTTTTCAGATCTTTTCCTATTTTGCCCCTTTTACTCTTTCATGTCCACTTTGGTTCTACAACATCTTAGCTATTTTCAACCTCCGGGAGACTGTTCATAAACCAATCAAATAACTAGAGTGCATACTGCTTACGATGTGTAGTTTTCCATAAAAGCCATTGTTTGAAAATTTGTTTCAAATGTCAAAACATAAAACATCCAAGTTGTAAAATGTAAAATGAAGTTTAAATTTTCAGATGAATCTTTACTACACAACTTTCATTGGGAAAGCCTTTCTGCAGAGAATATATCAATTAACACCAAATCATCAAATTATTAGAGATAGCCTCAGACAATTTCTTCATTTTATACTTAATGAAACAAATCCACAAAAGTTAACCTCCTTTCTTCTCAAGGTTATACAGCTAGATCAGTTGCAGTTCAGGACAAACAGGAGTGTTCCTATGGCTGTTAAAGTTATATGTGGGGGAACTTGTAACTCTCATCCTCTCCTTCAAATCAGTGCTATCTAACTTTATATGGAAAATCAGTCCTTGATCAACGTTATCTAGTGAACATCCATTTATTAGAAAAAAATCATGCCATTAGTCGTCTTGAACATGGTAATTATTGGTACCCTCAAACTCACTTTTAAAGGAGTCTAAGAGAAAAGCAGGTGAAAGGGGTAGATGCACTGACATATGTATCACATATGGTTTTGTTGATTTGGAAACGCAAGTGTACACATCTCATTATGTCCAAACCAGAAGTCAAGAGAATCTTCACAGGCTGCGTGGACTTTTGCACAGATCCAATATTTAGGAATAAAGAGTAAAGTTAAACCACATTGCTCCAGGAGTATATGAAAGAAGCTTTGTTGACATGGATTTTGATTGAATTAGTCATTCAGGCTGTGCCTGATAAATGCCACAATTGCTGAGTTCATCAAAATGTGTGAATCAAGACACCATTTAATTTTATCTAACTGAAGAGGAGAAAAGGTTGCCCTTTTAGTATGGTTATTTTCATCTTGTGTACTTTAGTTTAGGTTATCGACTTTAGAAGAGACCAACTCTGCAGCCTTCTTGGGACCAGCAGAGGGAGCTCAAAGACAAGTTGTGAAGCTGTAGCAACATGCAGGAAAATGGGGGCTTTGGGGAAGGGGGGTGGGAGGGTGCTTAATAATGTATATCACTTGAAAGAAAGACAGCAGCAAAAATAATTGCCAAAAAAGTGCAGAGATGACATAAATGAAGCCAAGTTTGGGAATCTATTAAAAGGGTCATTTTTCAACACCCACATTTACCCCTCCCATTTCCTTCCATCTGCTAATTAAAATGAATTCAACAAGGTAATATTAACATCTTTTTCCAGACATATGGGAGGAGTAGCTAAGCAGTTTTGGAAACTTTCTACTTGCCTCTTTTTACCATTGCTCAAAAAAAATCTTAAAATATTTGCTCTGATAAAATCTAATTAATTAATTATATGAAGTTGGTTTTACCACACAGTGATTTTTCATCCATCTTTTAATATTCATGTACCTTTATTTTAAGAATTTTTTCTTTTCCTGAGCATATATTTACTCATAAGCTAGATCTAAGTAGATTCTATGCCTATATATACATGGAGTGTGAACTTGAACCATTGTTTTGTAAACTTGATGACTCACATACATTCATGCATTAATTTATCCAACATATATTTATTGAGGACCTATGGTGTTCCAGATACGGTGCTAGGACCTAGGGACCTGCCAGGGAATGTGACAGGGAAACTTACTCTCTAGTGGGGTTAACACGTAATAACCAATCAAACAAGTAAGATAATTCAGAGCAGTTCTGTGAAGAAATTAAGAGGATAATGTGAAAGAGTGACTGGGGTGGGAGAGGGGACATGTCTCTCTGAGGGGGTGGCATTAGCACCAAAACCTAAACAAGGAGACAGCCATGCAAAGACCCAGCTGGGTTTGGCAAACTTTTGTTTATAGGGCTTGTGGGTCATATATGATAGCTGTTTCAACTACTCAACTCTGTCATTGTAGCACAAAGCAGCCGTAGTCAGTAGTAAACGAACAGGCATGGCTGTGTTCCCATAGAACTTTACTTACAGAAACAGACCCATGAAAGGGGAAGAGTCTTCCAGGCAAAGGGAACGGCAGACTCAAGAGTCCTAAATCAGGGATGAGTCAGAGAGGTAAACAGTGGTCAGATCACAGAGGGCCTTATAGGGCATCGTAAGACGTTTGAATTTGATTCTAAACATGGGGAGATACTACTGGAGAATTTTAAGCAGGTGAGTAACATAATCTGATGTGCATTAAAAAAAAAATAAACTCCAGCTGCTGTGTGAAAAGTGGATTGCATGGAGGAAGAGTAGAAGTGGAAGGCGAGTTACTAACTGGTCCAAATGAAAGCTGATGGCAGCTTTGATTAGGGAATAACAGTGGAGAAGGACATCAGTGGATGGATTCAGCGTGTGTTTTGGAGATAGAATCAGTAGGAATTGCTGATGGACAAGAAAGAGAAAAGGGGGAATCCAGGGTTTTTAACTTGATCCACTGGGTAGGTGGTGATGTTTTTCACTGAGTTGGGAGAGATTAGGAGAGAAGCAAGGTTTGGGGTAGGATAAAAATCATAAGTTTTGTCCTGGACATAAAGTTTTATCTGCCTATCAGACACGCAAAGAGGCAATTGGATATACAAGACTGGAACTAGGTGCACAGGTCAAGTTTAAAGATACAACCTATGGGAGTCATTAGACAGTATCAAAGCCATATGGTTGATGAGCTCAGCTAAGGAGAATGTGTCTGATAGAGAAGAAGAGGACTAGTGCCGGGCGCTGAAGCCCTCAATATTTAGATGATGAACACAGGAAGATAAGCAGAAAAGGAAACTGAAAAGGAATGGCCAGTGGGATAAGAGGAAATCCAGGAGAATGGGCACTTCCTGGAAGTTAAATGGAAAAATGTTCCCAGTTGAGAGAGAAGGCAATAGTGATCACTCAGTTCCAGTTACTGGTCAAGCAGGTAGCAAGCAGGGAAGCTGAAATCAGAGGACAAGGCCTGTTGTGCCTCTTAAGTGGGAAAACATGTATAGGGTATGTTAAGCACCAAATTATCACTGTACTTTTTTAAAAAAATTATCAATTTTAACACTTTGGAGGTTGTGCTGTAAACTCAACCTATAATGTTCTTATTTTAATCATCTTAATCGTTTTCACATTTGTCCCCCAGTGACAAGGTAGTGTTCTCAATTAGAGAATGCCTAGTGCTGTTTTTTCCTTAAGATTGACTCCATCTTATCCAGCTTCCTTCTCAGCTTTCTGTTACCATCTCTAACCTGGAATGAAATGACACAAAACCTTATTTCAAAACCTAAGTGCTGGAATATTTGAAACCTGCCTCTCTTGAATAAATGAGAAGAGGGGATAGGAGGCCACAGCAGGCATCAGGGAAATGCCTGGCAGGAAAGCAGCATTATTCTGGGTGCATGAAGAGTATATTCCTTAATTTTAGAATATTTTCATCACTCCAGTACCCAGAGAAGTCATTTTCAATTCCCCTCTCACCCCATCCCCTGGCTACTGCTATTTGGTATGTCTGTGGATTTGCCTATTCTGGACATTTCATACAATGGAATCGTATAATATGTCTGACTTCTTTCACTTAGTGTAATGTTTTCAAGGTTTTTCCATGTTGTAGCATGTATTAAAACATTCCTTTTATGATGAAATAATATTCCGTTGTATGGATATAGCACATTTTGTTTATCCATTCATCAGTTAATAAACATTTGGCTTGTTTCCATTTGGGGGCTATTAAGAATAAGATTGTTATAAACACTCATGTAGAAGTTCTTGTGTGAACACATGTCTATAGCTCTCTTGGATATGATACTGGGAGTGGGATTGCTGAGTCATATGGTAACTGTATGTTGGACCTTTGAGGAACTGCCAAACTGTTTTGCACAGCGGCTCCACCATTTAACATTCCTACCAGCAATGTATGAGGGTTTTAATTTCTCCACATCTTCACTAACACTTGTTATTTTCCATTTTTAAAAAATTATTTTTATAGCCATCCTAGTGGATGTGAAATGGTATCTCCTTACAGTTGTGATTTGCATTTACGTGATGACTAATAATGTTGAGCACCTCTTGATGTGCTTATTGGCCATTTGTATATCTTCTTTTGAAAAACTATTCAAATCATTTGCATACTTTCATAGGGTTGTTTGTCTTTTTATTGTTGAGTCATAAGAGTTCTTTATGTATTCTGGATACTAGATCTTTGTCAAATGTATTGCAAATATTTTCTCCCACTCTGTGGGTTGATTTTTTACTTTCCTGATAGTATCCTTTGAAGCACTGTAAAGAAAAATTTTTGACGAAGTCCAGTTTGCCCAATTTTTCTTTTGTCACTTGTCATCTTGGTGTTGTATCTAAGAAACTGTTGCCGCATTTGAGGTCAAAAGATTAACCCATATGTTTCCTTCTAAGAGTTTTATAATTTTAGCTCTTACATTTAGGTCTTTGATCCATTTTGAGTTCACTTTGTATATGGTATAAGGTAGGGGTCCAAGTTCTTTCTTTTGTATAGGGGATATCCAGTTGTCCCAGCATCATTGTTGAAAAGACTATTCTTTCCACCATTTAATAGCCTTGGTATCCTTGTCAATAATCAATTGACCATAGATGAATGGGTTTATTTCTGGACTCTAAGTTCTATTCAGTTGATGTACATGTCTATTCTTATGCCAGAATCAGACTGTTTTGATTATTGTAGCTTTGTAGTAATTTTGAAATCAGGAAGTATGAATCCTTCAACTTTATTCTTATTTTTTCAAGATTGTTTTATCAGCACCCCTTGTATTTTCACAGGAATTTTAGGACCAGCTCGTCCATTTCTGCAAAAAAAAAAAAAAAAAGAAAAAGACACTTGGAATTTTGACAGATATTGTACTGAATATATAGATCAATTTGCAGAGTATTGCAAACTTAACAATACTAACTCTCCTATGAACATGGGATAGGTTTTCATTTATTTAAGTTTTCTTTAATTTCTTTCAATAATATTTTATAGTTTTCAGAATATGTTTTACAATTCTTTTGTAAAACGTATCCCTAAGTATTATACTCTATTTGAAATTAGACGGGAGTTTAGACTTAACTTGGTAAGCAATAACAGGTTATTGTAGGCTCAAATTGGAATATAATGAAAAATGGCATTTCTGGAAGTTATGGAGATATGATGCTTGGATCTCTCTTCAAGAAAGAATTTGCCATTCAGTTGTAAGGAATGCATTTATCCGACAGCCTCCACCTGTTAGCACATTTAGGTTCTGCCTCAGCCGTGCTCCTCATGGGCATCTCTCTGTCAATGACTGAGTATAGTAAGGGTATTAGGGCTTGGACATCTCTCCTCATTGTGAGATTCCTGTAATGGGAAATTTTTGCTTGAGCGTTCTCCACTGGGTTGGATGCGGCTTTGTGAGATCTGAACCTCAGTCTGAGACTCTTATCTAATCCTACTTCCTGTCCGTTTTCTTTTCACAAGGATCACATCAGCATCACAGTCTGAAATTTTTCCCTACCCACTTCTGCCTACCCCTCCTTTTTCCTTTCACAAGCATTACCTCCAATAAACCTTTGCATTCCTAACTCTGTTTCAGTATCTGCTTCCCAGAGAGAGCCTAACTCACACCCAGTTGAAGAAAAGAAAATAATAAAAGGATTTTCAGAAAAAAACAACCTCTTTTAAAAATCTCTTCTCTTTGGGGTCTAATACAGTCCCAGTCAGGATGATACTGTTATAAATAAAAAAAGTCAATTTAGTTATGCCATAGTTTGAAGAGTGACAGAATGTAAGTATAAACAGGCACTTATCGGTGCCAGTTTGCTGCCAAATATCAAATGTTGATCAGATTCCCATATAAATAAATTGTCCAAATTGCGCTAAGAAATATTTCGTAAGCAAATAGTTAGCCCTTCATTCAACTGATATTAGCCAATGTGGCTCAGATCCACAAATCCAACACTTACCTGGTACTTAAACATGTGGATGAAAAATGAGGAAAACACCACCCATCAAGATATTTTGTGTAAAGCAGCCAAACGCAAAGCTAAGTGCAGAATTCAGATGACCATCTGGTTAATTTGGGCTGTAAATGCTATCACCTGAGATATGTAACTAATCGAGTTATTGGGCTTCATGTGGTAGAAAGAACCTAAAGATCATCAAGGAGGATGTCTACTGTCTCACAGAACAGAAGCAGAAACTGAGGCCCAAAGGGAGCAAATGACTTGCCCAAGGTCACACAGCAAGCTAGTAGTTGAGCTAGGATTAGAACCAAAATCCTTGTAATTTGACAGAGCTCCTTCCCTCTCATTTTTGTGGTCACCATACTTGAAGTGTCACTGATTCTGGCATATTCCTGTCACCAGGGAGCTGAATCCAATAAAGTATACTCATCCTCACTTTTTACCCTGCAACCCAACAGAAAATCTTCTTTTTACATCTTCAGGGGTGATCTTTGATATGCAGCAGAATAGAAATCCACTAGAGGTTACACAATTTAGATCATTCAACTCCAAAGCAAAAGAAGCCCTCAAGCAACACCATCTGATTATACAACTTTGCTGTTATAGAGAATTAATCAAATTCATCCTAGAGGCTCATCTGCTGCATGACACACTTATTCCTTGATATCAAAACTCCCTAACAAATTTTAACATGAGAATTGCTCTTGACTTCTTTTCCTAGTAATTTCTGATTTTATTAAACCCCCTAAGCTCCAGAAGTTGAAAATGTGTTGGTTACTAATCTTCAATTTTCCAAAATGTTTCATAGTCAGGCTTTCTGGCTCCAAGATGTCAAGAGATAGGTCAAGATAGGTCAGCTCCAGGAAGGACAGCAAATTTATTGTTACCTTTGTAGGAAAAAAAAAATGGAGAGCAGGTACAATAGAATCAGGTGCAATTGGATATTTCTCCCAAAACACCAGGTTTGGTGATAATTGTACCTTTTGGTGATTCAGTAGCTGGCACTTTCTCTTAGTCATTATTTAACTCATGTTCCAACAAGATATCAGGGAGTACAAGGCTCTATGAAGTACCAAGCTACTGGCCAAGCCTAGCTGCAGAAAATCCTATGACAAATGAAAGGATCTAGCTTGACTCCTCTGCGTCCTCCCTTTCTCACTTTTGATAGTTGTCTCTGAGGATGATCTTGTGGTTTGAGATTGGCACTGCCTTGAACTGGTGAAACTCAGGCAACTTGGCAGAGTGAGATAGGCAGAGGTTGGTAATGGCTACAGCTAATCAGGGCTATAAAAGGCTGTAAAGACCGTAGAGTTTATTTCTATATCCACCTTGGATGAGTAAATGCCCTTCCTGGGTAGGTGTTGGTTGGTATATGCTTCTATGTCAAATTTTCCTATAGCAGGATCAGGTTTAAATGAATTTCAATGATAGTTTACAAGGCAAAACTGTGTATGTATGCTTGTGATAGCAAGATATTACAAAGGCAACATTCATTCATGAATGTGTGTGTGTATCAGATACTGGGCCAGACAGTGGGATTGTAATACTAAATAAGACAGAAAAAGTATCTGACCCCAGAGAACTTATGATTTAATGGGAAATAGAAACAGATAAATAGACGATTATAATACATTATACAGTGATGGGTCCTATGGGAGTGCCTGGAAAGGACTTGGGGGATAATGAAAGACTTCTTAGAGGAAGCAATATCTAAGTTAAGACCTAAGGAAGGTGAGAAGTGAGGCACAACAGAGTGTGTGCTCAGTAGGGAGAATGACATGTACAAAGCAGATTAAGAGAGTGAGGAAACGTGGGAGAAAGGCTTGCTGGATGAAGGGACTGAAAGAAGTGATGTATAGATGGAGCATGACATGTGAAGTAAGGAACGATAAGGCTCTGAGGACTGGTTAATATTCTGAAGAATAAAGTTAGGACTTTAACATCATAATGTGTATATGTCTACTTCAAGGACACTATCTGTGAGTATCCACCTTATGTGGAACTCTGCATCGGGTACTCTGGGAGCCAGAGCTTTTAGTAATTTTTATAGCAAAAACTTTTGATCATTTAACTCTATGAATAGGTGCTATAGTTATCCTACCCCCATGTTGCATATGAGAAAACTGTTGAATAAATGAGAGAAAAATATAGAGCTAGACAGTAAGTACCATGGACATTCATGAAAAGAAAATGTCACAGAACTTGAGTAATCAAAGAAGATAGAAGACCTTGAGATGAAAATACAGGACTGTAAGGGAGAGGTCACAGTTGCATTTGTAACAATAGCCTTAGCTAGACCACCTCCCTGAAAGGAGTAACTGTTTCTAGAATACGAGCAGAGGCTGATGATTGAATCTTAGAAGATTCATGGTTTACTAAAGAGTGAAAAAGAGGAACCATCAAATGAGAACAAGCAGGAAATTAACCTACAGTGTCCTGGAGTCTTAAGGTTGGAAGGAATTTCAAGGAATGTGTGAATGGGTATGTCAGCTAAAACCAAAGGAGGAGGTTACTGTGTCCTCCAACAATGTAGTTTTACTTTTTCTTTTTTTTTGGTTTTTTGTTTTGGTTTTTTGTTTTTGCGGTACGTGGGCCTCTCACTGTTGTGGCCTCTCCCGTTGCGGAGCACAGGCTCCAGACGCGCAGGCTCAGCGGCCATGGCTCACGGGCCCAGCCGCTCCGCGGCATGTGGGATCCTCCCAGACCGGGGCACGAACCCGTGTCCCCTGCATCGGCAGGCGGACTCTCAACCGCTGCGCCACCGGGGAAGCCGAAGTTTTACTTTTTCTTTTCATTCCTCCCTGAAATGTACTATGTAATGAAGTAAATGTTGATAGTTTTCTTACAACATGAAAACTGAGATGCAGAAACATGATGTGTTGACAGGTATTGAAGACAACTCTTTGATGTAGTCAGATCCTAGAGATGTGTCAGCATTTCCAGAGCCAGAAAATTTTTGGGCTCATCACCAGATCATTTCTTTGCAAAAGTATTTGATGTTTCAAAAATAAAATTATTGATTTATTTCACGAGAAGAAAGAAGAATCTTCTGCTCTAATAATTTCTTCTTCCCCCTCCAACAAAAGCCACTTCTCTTTAGTAGAGAAATCTGGCTCAATGGCATAAGCTTAGGATTCACAAAGTGCTTCAGTTAAAGCCATATGTAACTGCTAGTTATGTGTTCCTGCTAGAATTAGGACCCAGGAATGTGAAGTTCTAAATTGTGTGCTTTTTCTTCTGGCGGGACTCTTAATATAAATCAAATTAAGAAGAAATTAATCCTTAAAATAGTAGCTCTCTTAAACTCATTCCTTCCCAAACAGTTAACATACCATTTGGATTTTTAAGGGGCCATGACATTTTAGTGAACAATTCCTAACTTATCATGAACCAGGCTGCTTGGTCCATTGATCTTTGACGCCACATACTAAACCACAGAAAGATAGGTTGAGAATATTACAATCCAAGTTTGCTTCTTTCACTTGATAAGCTACAACTTGTAGCTTGAGAAGCAGTACCTTATGTAAAGACATTTTTAAAATATATGTCAAATTTTCCCCATAACTTTAATGGCTGTGCCCCTACACACGTGCCTATTTGAATCTAGCCAACACTCGCAAGGGTAAAGGGAAAATGTGCACCATTTCAACTAACTAAACTAATGGAACTTTTGTTTTCAGATACTTTATCTTCATGTAGACATGGTCTGATAAACACATTTTCAGGGCAAAAACAAGTTAAAGATGCAGAATAGATGAGAACAAAGGAAGGCTGAAAGAATAAAAGAAAACCAAGAGAAGCTTGAGGCATTCTCTTAGTCTATCTGACCTTCTACTTAGGTGGCCACTGGAAAAGGTCAAGTCTCTTTCTCTAGACAAAAGTGAATCTGATTTAAATGGAATTATTGGATTTTTCAGATCACTGCAGAATGGCAATCATGCTATTCAAATGATTCATTTCTTTTGTTGACTCCACTTTGTCTTCTAATCTTTATATAACTGAATAGCAAAAGAAAGCTCCTTAAATAATGAAAGGAACTTCAAACACACAAAGAGGCTATTTGTTTTTCTCTGTCCACCAGCTGTAAACTTCACATTAACCCTAGCTAGCCAGCTCTCAAAAATGCTCTACCAGTTGTAAGGGTGATTTGTGGGGAAAGGAAGAAAGTCTAGGTCTACTTTCTAGGTTCCTCTTTCTATGAGAATGATGCATAGGGAACATTGTCTACAGAGGGGGCACACAGGGAGGTTAAGCGGAAGAAGGTATAATAGATGTTTGGTGTGTCCTCAGATTCCCACATCAAGAATGAGGTGTCCTAACTACAGAGTGTTAGCTGTCTCCAAGCTGAGTTTCTCTCTGAGAATCACCATCATCCAAAGAGACTTGTCTCACCCAAGGTGATTCTCACTCCCCAGAAACAGCCCACATCTAATGCCTGGCAATGTGGATGTACAAATCCAGAACCCCTTATGTTGGTTCAGGACAACTCAAAAGACCCATCTCAGCTCTAGAACTCCCCATAGGATCAGCTGAAGTCTCTGTTGCAACTGCATCTCGGTAGACCCTCTCTCTGCCAAATCCTGCTTCCTCCGCTCCTTTATAGTGCTGTTCTACCCAAGAAAATGCCTGCACACAAATTTTCATCTCAAGGCCTGTTTATTGGAAAATTTGGCCTAAGACAGAGTGGGAAAGTAGCGATGTTGCTGGCTAGCAAAAGAAGAAGGCCTCTAAGGAGTTGATGTTCTTCCTTTCTTCTGCCTTAGTGGTAAAATACCATATTCCTTGCCTACTAATTTCAGCCTAGGAGTTTCTGAGACTTTACCAGTACAGAGTGGATTTCTGATCTATTTATACTTTGCTATATCTAGTGTGACTCCATTCGAATGAATGAAATACCTTCTGATATTTCAACTGAATTAACTAATCAATTCAGTTAAGATGGTAGACCAACCCAACTGTGTAGGTAACAGTCAAAGAAAAGTGAGTAAAATTGGACTGGGGAATTTAAGAATAATGACTAAAGACTTATGTGACTCATAAATTTGAAACTTCTTTTCTCAGTAGAGTGAGTGATTAAATAAAGGGCTGAGGTACAGAGAAAAGGAATGTATTAGTGGAGGTGCTGAGACAGGCATTATTGATTAGTACATAAGCTATTACCCTTGCACTTTCAAGTGATCCAGGCTGACCAATAAGGGACAGGAATGTTTTGTGTCTCAGTTTGATCATCTTTAAAACAAGAGATTTTGACAAGTCCAGTGAGTTACAACTTTCTCACAACCAAAGACTCTTTTAAAAAATCCCTATCCCCACCCCCAATAATACCGTGGACTCCATGATTTGAGACATTAAACCCACTACACAAACTGCTTTTTATTAAGTAATAATTTATTTTCTTATATTTAAGTGATTATATATACAGGGATCTTTCAATAAGACCTTCTGATGAATGTGAGGTAACCACACATTAAACCACATTAAGCTGATAAATCTCCAGCCCAGCACAGAGACACTTGATAGTCTAGTTAACCTGTGCAGCTTTATTTTGAGAAGCTAGAGTTTCCAATGGAAACGAAATCCAGATATCCCATTATTGGCTTAGAAAACCTATAGGAACCCCAGGACTTCAGATTGAAACATATTATTTTACCTTGAAAGTCCCTCTCAGGTCTAATGTTCTATGTTGTATGAAATTTCCAAATTATGTTTCATTTTAGCAATTTATTTTTACCCATTTTTGTTCAATAATGAAGAGTCACATCTGATTCTGAGCCTTTATAAATCCAAGAAGTAATTGCCTTGTCAATTGATTATACAGAAAATTTTAGTATAATTTTTATAATTGTCTAATTAGAGGTGAGAATCAGAAGTTCATTATAACGACCTACAAGACAGCTGGTATCAACAAAGTCACAATGACCTTCACCTCCTATTATAATTCACCATGGTAAATCCATGGGCCCCAGAAATCTGGGATTCATTATTCTAGCAACATAGCCGATACCTTCCAGTGTATGAATCCTGCCCACAAAGCCAATTCTTTGCATATATAGTCACATCTATCATCTGAGTTCTATCAGCAATTCCACCTGATTTCATGGGTTTCTGTGTTTGTAAATGAAAAAGGAACATCATCTATCATCCATCAGGGTCAACATACATTTTGTACAGACATGGAAAACATTTGGCCCTGGCCTCACGGGAAAGTAATAGGATAGATTATCTGTGCTTATTGGCAGGACTGGTGCAATTTACTGGCATGCCTAAGGAATTCCCAACCAATATGCAAAACCTCTCCATTTATGGACAAGATGGCTTTATCATGCAGTAGCAGGGAGGCTTGGCTGAAAGGAAAGCCAAAGCCTCCCTTCGAGCTGCCTAGCTCCACACTACAAATATCAGCCTGAGTGTGAAAATTAAAATCTTATTTGATTCTAGGTAACATTCCACTTTGGTGCGAGGAGAGTGGAAACATGTCACATGTTAAATAATAATGACATATTAATTACTCTCTCTTGAAAAAAAAATGACTGAAGGCACAGAAGGACTACAGTAGAGCTTCTTGGGCTACTTTAAATATACTTCTACAGTGATAAAAAAATATGACATTAATAGGGTGCATTTTGGGTTCCTCTGATTCTTGTTTACCTGAATTCATCAAATGTTAATGGGCCAGGATTAATCAGTTTAGAAATGCATCCAAAGCCATGTTCAGAGACCAATGCAGTCAGATCACATATGCAGATTTCTGCCATTTTGGAAGTTACTTGACATCAATGCCTTGATTAATGGTTTTGCTACAATGCAGAGGTGGTACAGAATGCTTTTTGTGACTTTATAAGAACCACCTCTGTTAAATTGCTTCCTGTCGAGGTGTATTAGCTTTCTGGGAGACTATCACTGTCACTTAGACTCTATGAATTTAGTAATCTGGTATTTAGGATGACTTACAGCTAATAGAACTGTGATTCTCTGTGCTTGAAAAACACCCAGGCTTCTTCTTTACTTGTTTATGAGATGCTTGGAGGGCAACCTTCTCTATTCTGTTCTTAGGATTCAGTCAGGTAGCCTCTCAGAGGCATTGGGGAACAGGCACCTTTTTAATTCTATCACAGTTTCAGTAGAATGAGGGGTAACAACTGTGGTGTACTGAAAGGCATACTGGAGTGGAAATTGAGAAAGTTGCTTTAGCAGCAGTACTAACTTGCTCTCTGACTGAGGGCAATCACTTCATTCTCTAGGACGTGGTTCTCTGATCCATAAAGGGAGAGGCCCAGGGGCATGGGAAGAGAAGGAGGTTCCCTTTTATTGAGAGTTTTCTATGTATTAGACACTTCACAAATGCTTCAGTATATTATCTCATTTTGTCTTCACAACTCCCCTAGGAGGTAGACAATAGCATTCTTCCCATTCCCAAAGGAGAAAGATGAGGCTCAGAGAATCTAGAAGTTTCAAATATTGCTCAATAGAACCCTAAGAGTTCATAAAGGTGCCTCTGGAACCCTCAAGTTAGTGAGAAGGTAGATACCTTGACCCTCAATTTCAATCAAGTCTACTTTGTTTTCATAGGTTGTATATATTGAGCTTCCATGTAAATTTTTCTTTGTATTCCAGATTCTGCCACAGAAAGACAGTTGAAAATGTTGAGTAATCCCAAAGATGCAGCCTGTCTCCAACATTCTGCACAATGTCCAGATACCACAAGAAAATACGAAAAGGTAGGCATCTGCTGGGTATTCTCATCAGAGAGTGTCAATTTCTCACATGAGTTTGAAATAGTCCATGTTGTTCTTGCTCTTACTACAGAAACAGACATTCCTGAGCTTCATGTGACTCATGGTGTTTTTGTTTTTTTTTTTTTGACTCATGGTGTTTTGACTGTACACAGAAAGCCAGGTTGGTCTGGACAGGGCCAGGGTGAAATGCACATGTGGATTGGCTGGGTTAATTTATGCCTTCGATTCAGTTATCCTGGGCAAAACAAAGCAAAGGGTGATTTCAAAGGGTGAAATCAGGACTGTCCCCAATTTTCTAAGTTACTTGAGGCAGAGGTGAGCTATTAGGCTTGTCCCACTTAGATGAGGCCTGGACAATCTCCAATTCCCTGGCTAATTAGGCAGCCCCTATTGCCCTGTGGAAGTTTCCAATACTGCATACTGTCATAAATATGAGTAAAGCACCCCATCTTGGCTGTGAAATCACTCAAAATTACAGCTCGGTTTCACTTTAACACTCTTTACCATCCATCTCTGTCCAAGTTTATTGCTAACGACAATGTAAAAAAGGAAATCTCATATGAGAATGATATTTAAAGCCACCCAATCAACTGTAAAATGCTTTCCTGATCAATAAGCCGTTTTTGAAAAGAATTAGGCAAACAAAACTACCCAATGTTACAAATTAGAGTTTGTACCAAAGCTGGGAATGTGACCTGGAACCACATCAGTGTATTAATTCCTCCAAATAGGCAGTGGATTCTGCCATCAGGAGCACCATTGTCTTTGTGACCCCCCAACCCGTCAAGGCCCTGGGTTCCTTGGCCTTCTCTCCCTCCCATGGCCCTACACCCTGGGTATAAGTGTAAGGAATAAGAGTCTACCCATTGGGCTTTAGTAATAATCTCTTGCTGTTGGTGTTTTATAGTCTCTACAGCAGTATGACAGTCATGTTTTTTCTCTTATTTCTCCAACAAATGTTCCTTTTCGAGAGGGAGAGATATGTTCACTATATCTTGATTGTGGTGATCGTTTTGCAGGTGTATAATATCAAAACTATCAGATTGTATAACTGAAATATGGGCAGTTCACTGTATGTCAATTATACCTCAATAAATCTGTTAAAATGTTTACTGGATGCTTCCTCTGTGCCAGGACAGTACTTGATACTGGAAAGACAGAGATAAATAAGACCTCACAATTTGCATCCTGTTTGGTTGAACCATATGAAATTGCTGTTTGTATATGTGAAAAAATCAACAAATACTGGTAATGTTTCAACCTAACATAAGTTAACAACTACAGTCACCATGAAATAGGCAATGTGAGTATTAATACCAATTTATAGATGAGGAAATTGGGGCTCACACAGATAAGGTGACTTACCGGAGAATACTCCCCCTGGAATTTGCATGATTTAGCCACCCCTTGTCTGGGTTGTCTGGCCTGAGTATACTGAGAAGGCTAACCCATACAGGGCTGGACATACGGACGGACCGTTGATCAGAGTTACAGAAGAGTAAACTCTGGGCATGAGGTTATTGTGGTTTCTGTGTTCCAAGTGGCCCTCATGAGTGCTACTCCTGAGATTCTGTTCTCCATGTTGACACTGGGCTCTTTGCTGAGGTAGTCTCTTGTGCTTGGGACTTGTGTGTGGGTCTCAGGAGCTTGCCTCCATTTCTTGCCACCTCACATAGTTTTTGGTGCTTTGGTTTCTACTCATCACCTGCTTTTTTACTCTATTTCCAAATGAACTGTCTTAGCCTCTGACTTTGATTTTTCAATGGCCCAACTATAGTTTTCCTGCCCAACAGTGAATATTACCCCCTCTAGTTAGAAACAGTGCCTTCAAGATCAGGGGCTAGAGGGTCCTCAAGACATTGCAGTGTAATGACTATTCGTTAAATATTTTTTGAGTTCATGAAATGATTCTTTCCATCAGTGGATATTTATTATCTATTCTTACTGAGTTACTTTACATAGAATGGGGACAACGATAACCCCGTAATTCACGGAGCTGATACAAGCATTAAATAAGACAATCTATGCAGACAACTTAGAACAGTGCCTGGTGCATAGTTAAGAGTCAATAACATTAGCTAATATTACTATACACACAGCATTTATATTAAATGGTCAGTCCATGGGTACAGGTTGGGGTGGAATAGGATTAAGGACACAACAGAGATGAATAGCACAAAGCTACTGCCTGCAAGGAACTTGCAATGTTATCATCTAATTTTAGTATAAAGGTACAATATGATTATTCAAATTTTAAAAAAAAGTATAGTAGAGGAAAGGTGAAATTCCAAGTTAGGAATAGGGGATTAGGGACAACCTCATGGAGAGTATGGCATTTGAAGAGGGCCCTGAAGGACAAGACAGCCTTTGACCTGAGAGACGGGTAGAAATGGAGAGGGTATGAAGGGCAAAGGGAACCGCATGGGCAAAGGCACAGTGGTAGGAAAGTGTTCCTGGGCATTTGGAGGAAAGACAAAATAGGTAGCGTAGGAGGTGAAGCTATAGAGGCAAGCTAAGGCCATATTTCCAGTGGATTTTAGTGCGGAGGCACAAGTACCCGTCAAGGTCACTTTGTTCATTTGGAGTCCAGTGTTAAGTGCAGCTGGGTGTTTGTTGCAACTAGTGCTGAAACTGATTCAGAAGCTAACCGTGATGAGTAGCCCTAAAATTTGCTTGTTTTTGAACCACGTGATAAGATGCTGTGAGAAGAACGCAGCATCACTTGTGCGGTATTGCTGCCAAATATGTACAGCTCGAATCTAATAATGAGGAAACAGCAGACAAACTCAAAAGGAAGGGCATTCTATAAATATAATAACTAGCTGGAAATATTCAAAAGTGACAAGATCTAGAAAGTCAAAGAGATTGAGGGGCTGTATAGGAAGGAGACTAGAAAGACATAACAACTAAATATAACACACGGTTGTGAACTGGATCCTTTTACTATAAAGGACATTATTGGGACAATTAGTGAAGCTTGGATGGGATCCAAGGATTAGACTATAGTTATCATCAGTATTAATTTCCCATATTTCCAATATTAATTTTGATGGTCACATTGCAGTTATATAGGAGAATGCCCTTGTTTCTAAGAAATAGTAAAGTATTTGATGGAAATGGGGCATCAGTATGGCAATTTGCTTTTAAATGATTCAGGGAAGAAAAAAACTCTTGTACTATATTTACTGTATGTAAGACTTTTCTGTAAGTTTGAGATTGCTTCAAAAATATGTATAAAATTACTAAAATAGATTCCACAGGGGAAAAATAAGATTAAAATAAAGTTAGCAAGTTGTCTTTTAAAAAAAACGCTGTCGACTGCCTGCCGTGGTTTCCTGAAGAAGGCCCCTTAGACTGCTAGCCATCTGTGTGTAGGATGTGGTCCAGGAGGCCTGCAAGGCGGAGACTGCCATGCCTTTTGAGGGACCTCACAGAGAGAAGCAGTATCTGGGAATGGTCTTCTGCTTTGGACCCTTCAGTCATATATTGTGAGCTTTGGCCCCCTCTCCTTGCTGTATGAAATAGAGGGCAGAGAGAAATTAAAATGTGGCCCAATCAGAATTTGCTAATTGACACATGGGCTGCTCTGCTTTTTCTTGTAAGAAACATTAGCAGGTGTATTTATGCCCTACCTTATACATTTTGATAAGCCCTATGGGAACCTAGAAAATAATTTATCATGCCTCTCCTCTTTACCCCAGCATAATAAGAAACAAGCTCTGGATCAATAGTTGAAATGCGCAGGGACCACCTACTTAAAGTGAGGTTTCAGCAGGCTAAATTCCTCTTTGAGCATCGTTAGGGATTGTCCGTGTCTTCAAAACGTGTCACAAAGGAAATAAAGTTTAGAACATTGTCAGTCCCCACTTTATACCTCAATCAATCACTACCATAGTCTCTGCCACCACCACTATTACCACAACTACAACCTGCCATCCAAACACTGGCGGCATCTTTCTCAAAAGCCCAAGACGTGTGCTCCCTTGCCCAGTTGGCTGAAACCCCTCCTGATATCCAGCCTGTATAGTTCCAAGGGCCAATGAGTCAATCCCTCAGCCAGTTGCCTGTTAAGCACTTTGAATAATTTATGCTAACATTTCTTTTGTGCTTACTGTATGCCAGGCACCATGCTATGTGCCTTATGTGTATTAGTCCATTTGATTGTCATAAAATCTTATTAGGCAGGTGCTACTTTTATTCTTAATTTTATAGATGAGGGTGCTGAGATTTGGAGAAGGAAAGTGACTTGCTCAATGTCACATACACGCCTCTTAAGTTGTAGAGCTGGGATTTGATCCCAGATTGATTTGACCCCAAAGCCAATCTCTTGGTCACTTTGCTATATTGTCTCTCAGGCCACTTGGTCATACCAACTAAATTATGTACAGATCTCAACACCTCAGTCTAACTCAGATTTTAGAGCCAGACTGTCACCTGTGAGTGAGACCTTGGGCAAGATACTTTAAGTCTTTGTGCCTCAATGTCCTCACCTGAAAAACGGGGATAACATTACCTACCTCATAGGTGGTAGCAAGGATTAAATGAGTTAATGTAGGTAAAGCACATTTAGAACGACACCTGGCACATGGTAAGTACAGAATGGTTAGTATTAGTATGGTTAGTATTAGTAAATGGTTAGTATTAGTAAATCCGAATGTGCCATGGGGAATACTGTGTCCCCTGAAACAATATCCAGATGATGCTATAGCCTAACAAACTATGGTAATCCCAGTAGGCAGAGATTATTCTTTGCTCTAACATCAGCATAATATATTTAGGAGTTCTGCTCTAGTCACTGTCTGTCTCCTATATAAATAGAGAAACTTTGTTTTTCCCTGTAAATCTCTTAATCCACAAGTATTATGGAGAAACTACTAGCTGTTTTAGCACTGTACTAAGAGTGAGGCCATTACAAAAGAAATATGAGATAGGAGCCCTGTCTTCAAAGAACCAACAGTCCAGTGGAAGAGACTAGCGCAGGACAGATAACAATGAGGTTGCTGGGCAGTACCAAGTAAGTGCTCGATGATACGGTCCTTATTTGAAGAGATGTAAGAGTTCAGCAGACAGGAAAGAGGTGAATTGGAATCGATGTTCACATCTAAGCCAATTGATGAGAATATTCACTCCTAAAGCATGCCGCAGAGCTGTCTGTTTGCATGTTCACCAAAGCCAGAGTCAGTCTAGCCTAGTGGGCACTGGGGCAAATGTCACCTAGTCGCCCAGCAATTCCCTATTTACTCTCCGAACTGTTTCCTACCCAGCTACCTTCACTGCTTATCTCCTTAGCCTGTGTTCTTTTTCTTAACAGCGTTTATTACTATCTGACTGGACCATATATATTTACTCATTTTGTCCTCGTCCGTCTCTCCCACTGGATTCTCTGCTCCTTGACAGTGGGAACTTTGTTGTCTTCACTGCTCAATCCCCGGGCCCCACAAGAGTGCCTAGCTCACAAAATATTCTTTGGGACAAAGGAATAAACCCTCACCAGACCTGCTGTCTCCAGCTTTCTCCTTTGTTCTAAAGCCAGGCTGTCCCCACTGCTGCTGCAGGGAATTATAAAAGTTACTGTTTACTAAGACTTCCTACGGGCCAGGCTATGTAATGTGTTCCACACAGCCACCCCAAGGAAATCAAGAATGTTATTCTTTCCAGCTTACCAATGCAGCAACTAAGGCCTAAAGACATTGTGTACCTTGTCCAGGTCCACATACTTAAGAAGTGACTGACTACCAATAAGGGTTGACCTTATGCTCTCTGGCTTTAATCTAGGAGTATTGGGACATGGCCAAAATTTGACTCTTTTTTTTTTTTTGGCTGCCCCATGCGGCTTGTGGGATTTTAGTTCCCCGACCAGGGACTGAACCCGCACCCTTGGCAGTGAGAGAGTGGAGTCCTAACCACTGGACAACCAGGAAATTCCCGAACATGCCCAGAATTTGAAGCAGAGAAGTAGAACCCTAAAGAGGCAGGAGTGGTGGAAGGGTGGATGTGAGAGTCAGTGGGTAGGTGTGATGGGTTGAATTATGCCCTGCCCCCCTCCCAAATTCACATGATGACGTCCTAACCTCAGTACTTTAGAATGTGACCTACGTGTAAATAAGGTTGTTGGAAAAGTAATTGCTTCTGATGAGGTTATACTGAGGTGAGGTGGAGCCTAAATCCAGTATGACTGCTGTTCTGATGAAAAGGGGAAATCTGGACACACACACACAAGGAGAATGCATTGTGAAGATGAAAGCAGAGACTGGAGCAATTGCCAGCAAACCGCCACAGACTAGGAGAGAGGTGTGGAATAGATGTCTTCCCCGCAGTTCTCAGAAAGTACCAACCCTGCCCATACCTTGATCTCAGACACCTAGCCTCCAGAGCTATGAAGCAATACATTTCTGTTGTTTAAGCCACGCAGCTTGTGACATTTTGTTACGGCAGTCCTAACAAATTAATACAGTAGGAGTAGGCAAGGAGAAGACTGAGAGAGAGAGAGGAAAAAACTCTCACAGCGCCTGGTGGGCGTTCTTGCTCGTATTCCGTCCTTGCCTCTTCTACCTTCACCCACAACCCAGTCTGGCATTCTGAAGACGTAGCTTTCTTCTGGCAAGACCCTGGCAAGCCTTCTGAAGGAACTAGTGATTTCCTAGGAGATGAAAGCGAGCTTCCTGGTTGTCCTTGTTAACTCTGTTAACCAGGCGCACAAAGTGGATCATAGTGCGCAGACAGCCACTTAGAAATTTCACTGCTCCTTGCAAAGAAATCTACAGAGACTTCAAGGCTCTGTGGCCTCTCCAAGGCCAATGTTGCCCTGAACTATCCCAGATCTTTGTATGAACGTAAGCTTTAGAAAATCCCATGAAGATAGCTCCCTCATAATTCATAAGTTGGTGGCCCTGCTTGATGGGAAAAGTTGGAAACAGGACGTTCAGGAGGAAGATACATCCCTAATATCTGCAGCGTCTACTGCGGGATATTGATTCCATTGTCCTTCAACCCGCTGGCACTGGGTTGATAGTATATTACTGGTAAATGAAGAGAAAATCCTGCCAGGAATTGTTAAATGGTTGCAAGTCACTATAACAAATCTTTTCACAGTAAAAATAATGAGGGCTCAAGACTGATTTCAAAAAGAATGGCAAGAAAAAATGTTTCTCTCCATCCCAGGCCCAATACCCATCCCCACAAACCTACTCAGGGAATTTCAGTAACGTGTAGTCTCCTTCCAAGCCCCAGAAATTTCTGTATCGGACAGAAATTCCCTGTCATGACAAAAGGAGCCTTTCCTCATGAGTGGGGTAAGTGTTTGATTTCTATAACACAGTGGTCAGCAAACTTTTTCTGTAAAGGGTCAGACAGTAAATAATTTAGGCTTTGAGGGCCATCACTGTTGCAACTGCTCAGTCGTGCTGTTGTTGTGTGAAAGTGGCCATAGATCACACACAGAAATGAATGGCTCTGGTTATGTGCCAATAAAACTTTATTAAAAAAATAGGCAGGGGCCAGATTTGGCCTATAGACCATAGTTTGCCGACCCCTGGTGTATAGCACAAAAAGACTAGAACTTTGCTGCCAATAGAAACAGTGCTCCTTTTTCCAAAGTTTTGGTGTCCAGCTCTTTCCTGGGAAGTGTCATCTCAGGGCTCACATTCTTTTGCATCGCTGTCATGAAACAGAAGAGAGAAATGAATGAATCTATCTCCTTATTCCTTTTAGGGCTCCATATTGCCAACACTGAACTAAAGTGATGCCAACCTGTGACCCTTTAATTTCTTCCCCTAGACTTTATCAGCTCATAAATTTTGTGATAAAGAACAAAGAAGAAATTGCCTTGCAGAATGTCTCCTTCAGTGATGAAATGGCATTGATAGAAGAGTACTAGACTTTGTCTAGAGCCCTGGCTTTTTGTCCCTGTCTCTGCCCCTGACAAGCCCAGTGACCCCTCACAAGTCATTTCATCTTTCTAGTGTGACAACTCCTCCCCTTCCTACTTTATGGGATTGTCACGAGAATAAACTAAAAAGACCACAATAACAGACATGAAAGCATTTTACAAAAAACTTAAATTGTCACAGATCTATTTGTCCAAGGAAGCAGGAGGATGAGGGGGGTACTTTTCTGCATAGATGGAAATGGTACAACTAAAATAGAACCCTGAACCCTTGTGGTGTAGAGGGACCAGGACAGGAGAGGGCAAAGGGCTGCACGTGAAGCTGTGGCAGTTTCGAGCCTTCCCATTAGACTGGCTGGCTGTTGTGTCATTTATATCTGGATTCCTTTCACTTTTGGTTGTTTCCTAGCAAGTCTGTTGGAAAGAGCAGGTGCTCATTATTGAATTCCCTTGTTTATTTTCCCCCAAATCTATTAAATCAGTACCAAACACTTAGAATTCTCTGACACTAAAGCAAGTGATTTATTTACCTATAGCTGTCTATTGCATCTGGCTTTGGTAGGCTTTATTTCTATGTGCTAAAAACACAGAGCCCTTTAAAAGTTTGATTTTATTGCAAAAAGGAAAACAGCTGTATAGGGGAACCTGGATGGGAGTAAAGGAGAGCAACTCTCTGGCTGACAAGTCTAAATGTCAGTGCTTTTTTCAAGTGCATCAAAACATATAGAATCCAGGTGTGGACCAAGAGGCCAGACTTTCATAAATCCTTATAGGGAACTTTGTTTGGGTTTAAGCCTAGGGTGGGAGATTAGGTGTAGAGGAAAGAGCGGTGGGATCAGGAACCCTGATTTAAGTCTGGGTTCTGCCACTAACTTGCTGTGTGATTTTAGCCAAGTTACTCAGTCACTCTTGACCAGTGTCTTCTCGTTTGTAAAGTGAAGAGATTTTAATTTTAAGACTCCGTTTCCTACCCACTCTCTAGGAATTAAGGATTCAGTCACCATGGTGCATAAACCAATAGTGCCTACTATGGATCTCATCATTCATTTGTTCAGGAAACATTTATTGAGATGCTACCGTGAGCTAGGCACTGAGGGTATAATGATAGACAAAGACAGACTCTGATCCATCCCCTCTTGTATCCCATGGAGTAGAGACGATCTCTCTCCTCCCTCCTTTGAATCAGAGAAGCAGAAGGGCTTTGATACGATCATTGTTCAATTGCTATTTTATTTTATTTTATTATCTTTCACATTATTTTATTTTTTAATTTTTATTGGAGTATAGTTGCTTTATAATGTTGTGTTAATTTCTGCTGTACAACAAAGTGAATCAGCTATATGTATACATATATCAATTATTTTAGCCCATTCTTTTGAAGAGCACAAATTTTACCCAAGTCTTAACACAATCTTGACCTGACCTAGAAACAGATTCTGATATGGTAGTGAACACATAGTTTGACTATGCACGTGGAAGATATTTTTTGACTTAAGGCTTATTGGAGGCTGGTTTCCAGTTTGGCGCAAGAGTTTCCAAGCTTTTAGACCTTGTCTGTTCAGCGACTCTGGTTAGCCCTGTAACCTCACCAGTGGCCTTGAGCCCAACTAGCTCTACCTGTGGACTGGGCCATGGGGGCCTGGACTGGATAGAGGAAAAAGCAGCTTGAACAGGCTCTCCAGAGAAAAAGACAAACCCAGAGCTCCAGAAAGCATAGGATGTGAAAGAAATGGGTAGGATAGCACAGAAGTGTTTAAAAGGGCTGGAATGACTAGGAAGAATAGGTAAGGGACAGGAAGAAGGAAAAGTTGGGCACAGTTTTCTGGGCTCATAATAGACACGCAGAGCCATGCTGGGGCTACTATATAGCTGTGAAAGTTAAATATTCACCCACTGACATTTATCTGCTGAGCGCCTAATAGGTACTTTGCTAGATTCTGGAGATGCAGAGGTAAATTAAGACTTCATCCATGCTCTCAGAGAGCTCATGGTCCATTGAAGGAGGCAAATGAACAAATGGCCAATTAGAATGCAGACCTGAACTAGGTGAGGACAGTGTTCTAGTCTGCTTCATTCACTGCTGTTTCCTTAGCTCAGTATATAAACCTGGGACAAGACTTTGTTGTAGACCAGATGATGGCTCAGAGAAAGAGGGAAGTGGAAGAATCAAAGAGATATTAAGGAGAGAGACTAGACCACGTTTGATGATGAATTGGAGTTAAGGGCAGAGGGAAGATTCAAGGATGACCTTCAGCCCTCTGACTAGGACAATTAACTGGACGGTGATGCCATTCCCTGAGAGGTGAACCCAGAAGTTTGAGGCAAGTACAGAGACTGCTGAATAAGGATTGGGAGGCTGGTAAGTCATGACTTACTGTGAAGCTCCAGAGGCAGCCAGAGGAGCTGACTATGGTACAGACCTTTCTGTTTCTAACTTCGTTTCTGCCCCAGGATGTCTGTTTGTGTGTCATATACTGAGAAAAAAAGAATTTGGATCATTTTGAAGAGTTAGTAGAAAGTGAGCATGGTCTGCAGTCTGACATGATGAGAGTTAAACAGATGTGTGTTCAGTAAATAGTGTCTAGTCCCTCTGTCTTCAGGAATTCCAATGCTTGAGTAACATCCTGAGGTTTATGAAGGGATAAAAGAGAAAATCTACTTGGGGATATTTCACCTAATGTTGGTGATGTATCTCAGCTGATAGACATGAGTATAGGGTTTGCCTTTCATCTACAAAGGACTACGACCTCATGTGTGAGTCCTTGAAAATTTGAGATTATCATTCTCATAAAGGCTTCTTTTTAGCACTATTATGGCAATTAAGTTCAGGCAGAATGGAGCCACATCCCCAAATATTATATCGGGCAGCAAGATGAAAAACGAGCACGTTGCCAGAGAAAAGTGCTTCTGTCTGGAACTTCTTCTTGATGGTTTCCCTGAGGACATAAGTTTGAGATTTTATTAGTTGAAACTGGCCATAATACAATACTTGGAATGTATTTATGTGTCTGTGGGGCAGGGGACCTGTACTGGCATATTTGACCTAGAAGTTTTAGTAACAGAAATTATTTATTTATTTATTTGAAGCATAGTTGATTTACAATATTGTGTTAGTTTCAGGTGTACAGCAAAGTGATTGAGTTATATATATATATATATTTCAGATTATTTTCCATTATAGGTTATTACAAGATACTGAATATAGTTCCCTGTGTTATACAGTAAATCCTGGTTACTTATCTATTTTATATATAGTAGTTTGTATCTGTTAATTCCATACTCTTAATTTATCCTTCCCCCCTTTCCTTTCCCCTTTGGTAACCATAAGTTTGTTTCCTATGTCTGTGAATCGGTTTCTGTTTTGTATATAGATTCATTTGCATTCTTTTTTAGATTCCGCATATAAGTGATATCATATGGTGTTTGTCTTTCTCTGCCTGACTCACTTCACTTAGTGTGATAATCTCTAGGCCCATCCATGTTGCTGCAAATGGCATTATTTCACTCTTTTTTTATGGCTGTGATATTGCTTTGTATCAAGATGTAGATATATACCACATCTTCTCAAACCAGTCATCTGTTGATGGGCACGTGGGTTGTTTCCATGTCTTGACTATTGTAAATAGTGCTGCTGTGAACATTGGGGTGCGTGTATCTTTTCAAATTTCCTGTTTTCCAGATGTGTTTTCATCTTTTCCGGATATATGCCCAAGAGTGGGGTTGCTCAATCACATGATAGCTGTACTTTTAGTTTTTTGAGGAACCTCCATACTGTTCTCCATAGTGGCTGCACCAGTTTACATTCCCACCAACAGTGTAGGAAGGTTCCCTTTTCTCCACACCCTCACCAACACTTGTTATTTGTTGTCTTTTTAGAAGTTTTAGCAACGGAATTTAAATTGGGGGTTTTGTACAAAGGCAACCTTCATGAGTGAGTTCAGTGTGGAAGGAGCATTGGACTGGAGTCAGAAAACCTCTATTCCAGTTTTATCCCTGTTGTTAACTAGCTGCACGACCTGAAGCAAGTCCTTTCCCTTTGATACATCTGTCTCCTCAGCTATAGAATAAGGGAGTTGGGCTTAATGGGCTTAGTCTCGTTCAGCTCCACCGTTCTAGGAGGATGAACTGAGAGTAAAACCACTGTGACATAACCACTATAAACTACTACGAAATGAACTGAGAGGAAATAGCTACTCTGCTCAACAGCTTTGCTGCAGAGCTTGTTGAAGAGGCAGTAACTGGGCTTGCCTGGTGGCGCAGTGGTTGAGAGCCCGCCTGACGATGCAGGGGACGCGGGTTCGTGCCCCGGTCCGGGAGGATCCCACACGCCGCGGAGCGGCTGGGCCCGTGAGCCATGGCCGCTGAGCCTGCGCGTCCGGAGCCTGTGCTCCGCAACGGGAGAGGCCGCAACAGTGAGAGGCCCGCGTACCGCAAAAAAAAAAAAAAAAAAAGGCGGTAACTGGTAGATGAAAAGATCATTAAAACAGCTTGTTATTTTCATTAATCATGTTTTTATCCTAGAGATTAATCTAATGCTTTTATCCCGAAGGAGCTGGCCTAAGGAGCCAAATTACAGTTCTGAGAAGTAAAGAGCTCTATGTTCCTTTGAGAGAACACCAGGTGGCCTTAGTTTAGCCCAAGTGTGCTAGCTTGGGAGGCTCTGCTAATACAGAAGGTGACTACAGACTCAGATAAAGGTAATCAGATGTTTCCATTCTGAGACTTAGGTGAGGGCTATGGAGCGCCCCCTTCCCACACACACACATATGCTATCCCTGAGCGCTCTTCTCCCTCCCCCCGAGTGGAAAGGTGGAGTGCCCCCATAATGCACTGGGGAACTGGGACTGCTTCTCAAACAGCAAACACAGCCTTTCCAATTTCATAAAGAAAGAAGCTGAGCTAGCTGACACCTCTGCAGTTTGGCTGGGGATTGTAGGAACTAATCACCTCCACTAGAATTGTGGTGGGAGTCCTCATCACCTCTGGACACTGGGCCTCTCTGTCACTGTCAACCCAGAGCCCACAGGATAAACATAACCAAGTCATGTTCTCTTTAAAGGCAGAGGGTGGAAGGTGTGAAGCCAACTGTGTGGGGTGGGAGATGTAAAGTGCTTGACGAGTCTGAATCACTTTGCTGTACAGCAGAAATTAACACAACACTGTAAATCAACTGTACTTCAATAAATTTAAAGTTTTTAAAAATAAAAATAAATTAAAAAATACATAACGTGTTTGACGAGCAGTGCCAGATGTTGGACTTAAGCCCCTGAAGTTTCCCCTTGTTGCTCTAGTTTGGGAATGGACCCATTTGATGACAGTATTATTCACAGCCTCTGCTGACTATAGCAGTGCAAGAGAAAGAACATGAGTGTTCTCACCCTGTGAACCCCACCAGTGCCTCACCACCCACAGCTCCTTTTCTCACACTTACAAAGTCAGCTGAGAGGGTCCCAAGAGATCTTTCTGACCTCCTCCCCCAAATCTGTAGCTGAAGAACCAGGAGTGCAGAGCCTCAGCAGCCGGGCCAGAGACATGCCTCAGGTCACAGTAAATTAATGGAAAATTAAAACTCAAAATCAAACTCCCTTTGATGAATAGTGAACTATAGCTCGTTTCCTTACCAGTGATTGTCAACTGGAGGGACACTTGAAAATTGTGTGCAGACATTTTGGGTTGTCAGAATGATTCAGGGTAAGGGTGCTCCTGGCATTAATACTCAGGGGTCTGCAGTGCATTAGACAATCCCACGTTACAAAATGCCAGCATGTGCCATTGAGAACCATTGCAGGCCTACACCAGGCTGTATCCACTTAGAAAAATACAGAAGAATACAGAGTCATGGCTTCACCTTGTCTCCTTCTTCTCCTCAGCAGAAAGCATGAGGAGGGTGAGACTGGAGACCTCGGTTCTAGCTCTAGCTCTGGCATTACATCATTGTGATCATGGTAATCTGGCATTACATCATTCACACAAGCCTTCCTCTCTGGACCTCAGTTACCTCATTTGTAAAATAGTGGTTTTGCCGAGATGGCCCTCAAGAACTCTTCCGATTCAACATTCTGGGCCTTCTTCTTTCAGAATAGGGTCCAGGCAGTGCTTGGGCTGCAGCTTTTTAAGAACCTAGATTTCTGGACCCCGCCATCGACATGCTAAATCAGAACTGATGAAGGTGGGGCACTGGGATCTATATTCACCTCCCCCCACAGTGATTCTGAAGTACAGTAAGTTTGAGAACCATGCTGCTGTGGCCCTGAATGGGAGGTGGGAATGATCTCTTTATACTCTGTAAGTGCTAGCCGATCAAGTACAGCTCTGCCATTTAAAACACTAGAAGCCTGGTTCTCAAACTTACCGTGGGCTCCCTGCCAGACTGCTGAGGCCTGTGGGCAGGGGTGGGGGGGAGTCAGCTCAGGGACTGGGGCTGGTGGAGGCAAAAGGTCTCAGAGGGTGCAGTCTGACTTTTTAAGACTGTAGGGCTTACTTCTCTGACACCTGAGAGGAGACAGCCTGCGCCTGTTACAGCTGCCCACCTGGCACCTGCCTTCTCAAGCAGCTACCCTGACGAGGCTGCAAGCTCAGGCTGCATGCTCCGATGGCTGCTAACTGCAGAACTTCTTTATTTGGTCTAAGTAGGGCCTCTGCAGCCTGTCTCCTTCATCCCAGCACCGGGGGTGGAGCCTGCAGTGAGCATGTTGTGTACAACACACCCAGAGTGAATTGATGGCTTCTTCCTGTTGGCTCGTAGAATGCTTTGCCCTTCCATCCACCAGTCCAAACTTGAAGCCCTTCATCAGTGCTCAAAGCCAAAAGGCTAAGACATAGAGTTCACCTTTGGCTAGTTTGGTGGAAAAAAGGTTGGTTCTTTGAGCTTGGAAATAACGTGTCAAACAGACTGCTTTTATTCATCATGCAAAAGATGCGAGAGTTGTGTCCCAAGGAAGCTTTGAAGATTTATTGCCTGGCATTCTCGATGACCTTCAGGCTGACAGGCCATCGGTAATCACCCTACTAAATAATGCAAAACATGTTGGCCACAGTTTCCTCAGGGAGTCTCAGGGATTTCGAGGCCTCTCAAGAGAATGGAGGAAGGGAAGAAGTTAATAGCCAAACATAAGCTAGGATGTACCCTCTCTCCTATAGATAGCAATCTCTCTCAGTTTATTTTGCCTAAAGTCATAAAATATAAGATGGGAGGTTATGAGTGAAAGTTAAAATAGCAAAATTCCAGCATACTTTTCGTATGTATTTCTTAGAAACAAACTGTGTTTTCCCCTCTACTGCCCCCCACCCCCAGAGGGGAAAAAAATCACCATTAAAGTAGTGTTTACAGTTCCTAAGCACCAGTTTCTGCTCAGAGAAAAGGCCAAAGAATGCGTATGTCCATCATTCAATGGTTGGATGTAAAGATTTCATTACAGATAATTAATTTATTGAGAGTAAAAAATAAGTCAAAACAAAGGCCAAAATACGATGCACTGTCAGTGAGGTAGGGCCCACTTTACACCTGTTGGAAAGCTTGCTAGTTATTAATCCGCCCTGACAGGAAGAAAGCATTTTTGTACCTGACAGCGTTGATAAATGTGGCGAACACTGGCCCTACATTTTAAAATCAATATGGAATGTTTTTCAGAGCAAACCTGGCTCAAGCCAGCATACCAAGCATAAATGGCTAACAACCAGCATGGAGACTAATTGTTTAAATGAGTTCCAGGGGACACACAAAAATCACAAGAGGGAAAGACAGAAGACAAGGCTGATAAAAGGAAAATGGGCTCAGCTTGGTTCAAGGAAACTTTTCTCTAATAAAAAGGATCTTTGGAATGTGAAAGGGACTTGTTATGGCAGAAAGCAATAAAATGCAGGCAAGAAATGAGCAGGCATTCGTACAATACTTTACAGCTAGTATGCAATTTGGGGCTGAAGGTCTGAACTATGAATCAGAATCATACAAAGCTATAGTGCAGAAGCCCTAACATAACCTCAGAATCTTCCAGGTTAGAAATATCCAACTGTAGCTTATAATTTGCCTGGATTCATTTATTTCTTCAACAAGCATTTATAAAGAATTCTGGAGAGTCGTTAGTGAACAGAACAGTGCCCCTGCCCTCAAGAGGTTCACAGGAGAGTAAGATAGAGATATAGAAGAAGATTTCCAGCACCATGCAATAGTGCTGTGATTGAAAGAGGCATGGGGGCCTGTGAGAGCACGGAGCAGGGGAACCGAGTCCAATGTGGCAGGAGGAGAATCCAGGCAAACCTTACTAGAGGGAGGCTATGGGGTCAGACAGGCCCGAGTTCTTACCCAGGTTCTACTGCCTTGTAGTTGTGTGTGGCTTTGAGCATTTACAGATGAAGAATAGGAGTCTCAGAGAGTCTGACCAACTTGTCATGATGGTTAATTTTATGTGTCAGCTTGACTGGGCCACGAAGTGGCCAGATATTTGGTCAAACTTTTGTCTGGATGTGTCTGTGAAGGTGTTTCTGGGTGAGATTAACATTTGAATCAGCAGACGGAGTAGAGCAGATTGCCCTCCCTAATGTGGCTGGGCCTCATCCAATCCACTGAAGGCCTGAAGAGGACAAGATGACTGAGGGGCCGCCTCCTACCAGACTGCCTTCTAGTGGAGATATAGGGTTTTTTTCCTGCCTTCAGATTCAAACTGAAACATTGGCTTTTGCTTATTGGCTTTTAAACTGGAGTAACACCATCAGCTTTCCTGGCTCTCAGGCTTTCCTACTCAGACTGGAGCTACACGTGTACCCGGGCTGTCCAGGGTCTCCACCTTGCTGACTGTAGGTCTTGGGGCTTGTCAACTTCCATAATCGCATGAACCAATTCCTTATAATAAAACACACTCATTCCCCCTGTTGATTCTGCTTCTCTGGAGAACCCTGACTAATATACTTGCTCAAGTTTACATTGCTGGAAAATGGCAGAGCTGAAATTTCGGATAGGGTCACTCTTACTGCAAAGCCCATGCTCGTGACCACTGCACTGCTAGGAGAGTGCATGCTACCTGGGAGCTACCATCCCACACCACCACCCCTTGGTAGGGCATTTCTGTATAGAGTGCTCAGGGAAAACTTGCTTTCTAGACCCTTTTCTTCTCTGACAAGGAAAGGAAGCACTTGTGCCTGCTTCTGATTCCCCTTACCCATACCTCATTCTAGGGCTAATGTGTTTTTTACACCCAAGACAAATTTAGGATTCTTTCTGTTCTAGATATTTGAAATCATCTTTTTTGCATGAAGATCTCAATTGCCTACAGATCAAACAAGAAACACAGGAATCATATGTGTATGTATTCAAGTTGATCAAAATGATATTGGGAGATTGAGTTATACATACTTTGCCTAAATTATTTTCTCATTAAATAGATAAGCCTTCTAGTTGCTTTAACCGCTGTGGACTATATCACTACTGTTTAAAGGCAAAGAAAAGTAAAACTGTCATTTGTTGAACATCTATTATATGCCTGGCTCTGTCACTGTAATGGTTAATTTTATGTGTCAATCTGACGGGGCCACAGGGTACCCACATAATTGATCGAACATTATTCTGGGTGTTTTTGTGATGGTGTTTTCAGATGAAATTAACATTGCAATGTGTGGACTCTAAGTAAGGCAGGTTGCCCTCCACTATATGGGTGGGCCTTATCCTTAGCTGAAGGCCTGAACAGAGCAAAAAGATTGACCCTCCCCCGAGTGGAAGGGAATTCTCTAGCTGACAGCTTTGGACTTTGCACCATCAGCGTTCCCGGGTCTCCAGCCGGCCAGCCCACAATGCAGATTTGGACTTGCCAGTCTCCGTAATTACACAAGCCAGTGCCTTATAATAAATCTCTTTAGCTAAATATACGCATCCTATTGGTTCTCTTTCTCTGGAGAATCCTGACTAATATAGTCGCATATTTTATTTTATCCTTTAAAAAGTTCTGTGAGATTTAAACATTATTATGCACAGTTAACAGACAAAACAGTGAGGCACAGAGAGACTAAGTACGTGCCTAAGACTACAGAGTTAACCCATGCTTTTCCCCTTCCCCAGGCTGATTCAAGACCCCTGTTTAAACTTCCCATTTGCACAGAGCAAAATGTTACCAGTGGCTTAGAAACGTTACCAGTGATACCAGTGTCACTAGTGGTTCCAGACTACAGTGCATCCAGCCCAAACCGTAATACCCATTGAAGGACATGGCACAGCACACACAGACACACAAATCTATTTGCTCTATGCCAATAGAGCTATCAAGGTGGGAGTGTACTTCAGTATTCACAAAAGCTACTTCCTTATCCAGTATGCATTTCTCCAATCTGAGAGCCTGCTCTGCACAGCAAAGACAGACCTCCAGCAAATCTAATTTTTCTCCAATGCTGAAAAACTCCAAGTTTGGAAAACTCTTTCTCATTTCTTGTCAAGGTGCTGGATGTCCTGGGTTAAGTCCAGCCCCTTATGAAACTACTAAAGGAAAAGGGCATTACAGGACACTGGACAGCAAAGCAGAGTCAGGAAGAACTGGGGAGAGGATCAGGTGGTAGACAGGGATAGATTTAGTTGAGGAGTGGGCTGGCCTCAGGTTTTCTGGTGAAAGGTTGTTTCATCCAACATTTATTAAGAACCTGTGCTGTGCCAGGCATGGGAAATCCAGACACAAGTAAGACACTGGCTCTGCCTTCGAGTCCATAACCTAGCATATCTCACAAGGTGACAGGGAATTCATTCATCTGTAGAACAAATAGAACAATTGCCAACTACGTGCCAAGCCAATGTGCCAAGTGCTGGGCATAGAGTGGTGAGTAAATCATGTATTATATACAGCAGAAAGTAACACAATATTATAAATCAACTATACTCCAATAAAAAATTTTTAAAAATAAAATAAAAAGGTATAGATGCATACAAAAAATCATGTATTATAGACTCCTAGCCATGATTAGGCTCACAGTCTACTGGGCCATTACACCTGGCTTCAGAATCCCCAGAGTGGGGAGAGGACCCTGTAGCTCCTCTCAGATCTCCTTTAGTTGGTCTCTTTTGAAACAATGTGCTGTGTCTCTCTTTGTAGATTCTGAATTCACTCCCTACCTCAGGAACATTACCCTATGACTGGGGAGAGATTATTGTATTTTCAATCATGCAAAGCCTAATGCTTTGGGGAAAAAATAAGACCGACAGACACAATATTCAGACATTCAATCTCCTCAGCCAGGAAGCAAGGCAGCCAGGGGGAGCAGTGACGGCCATCAGTCTTCCCTAGCCGAACCCAAGAACATACAATCTTCTCTGAATATTAAAGGCCCGGGAACAATTTAGAGAAAAAGTCTGCACTTGCTTTCTCTCCCCTACCATATTCAACGAAATGCAATTCTGATGTTCAGAGAGGCTCCAACTAAGTAGATAATACAGCCACATTTTTCAAAGGGCCTGTCATGGCTTTTTATCCTCCACAGCATCTAATACCTGTCAAACATTTTAGATTAAAATGAGCATGACAAGCACAGCCTCACTCAGCACTTCCTTTGCTCTTTAGACAAGGGACTGGGATGAAAATCAGCCTTGGGGTTTAAAGTCCATACTGGGATGCCCCCCACCCTGTGTATTAGGCATCGACTATGTTCAGAAACAGTATATTAGAGATAGCATTGGCTTTGGAGTTGGGCATGCCGCTGACCTGAGGCTGACTTTGGGAAGTCACTTCAGCTCTGTGAATTTCAATTTCCTCACTTTGAGACCAGGAATAATAATCCTTATTCCCCTGACCATAGGATTATAATGAGAATCAAATGAGATCACATATATCAGAGCTCTGACACATTGTAGGCACTCAACTGATAGCCACCCATCTCCTTCATGTCCCTCATCTTGCCCTAAGATTAGCTGGAGAGCAGTCTCCTTCTCAGGGATTATACCCCTGTTTTTGCCTGGGCTTCCTTTCTACTTCTTTATTCCCTTCAAGTAACCAGGAAATACCAGAATTTCTCCTGACTTTCCTTCAGGTTTTTACTGCTTCATTCTGGTCTCCCTTTTGCTGCTAATTAGGAGGTAAAGTCATCCACTCAGTATTTGTACAACCCAATCAAATGAGAACGTTCTGTCATCACTGAGAATCTCTGTCATTTAGCTGATGCAAATCCTCCGATAATGAGAAAGTTTCATATTCTGTATGAAAACAAATCTCCGGTAATTAGCATCCTCTTGTCATCAGTGTGTTCCGGCAGGTTGGCTGAATGGCCTGGGCCAAGGGATTGGCAGCTCTCCAAAGCCTCAGTCTGTTGGGAGTCCAGGCCTCTCAATAGTCTGAAAGGAAATAACTTAAGAAAGAGGGAGAACGCTCAGCACTTTTCATTTCACACCATAGGAGCGGCCTAACACTCAGCACCCTCTGTGCAGAAAGCCCCCAAACACTCTCCTGTCATTGTCGCTTTCCCATTCAACCTTCTCTGGTCTACTGCGAATTCAGTGTTTGACTTGGGAAAGTCTCCTTCCTTCTCTTTGTCTCAACCTTTTCTGTTAATTGAGTAATCTAGGGGAGGGCCAGGAGGAACTCTGGATCTACTGGATTTGTATTCTTTGACTGTCTTCACCCCCACCCCTACCACCAACACCGAAAAACTCCCCAGGTAACTAAAAGGGGTTCTACACTGAATTCCAGTGTGATGAGGGGAGGTTCCCCACACCAATGAGCATTTCTCAGACACCAGCTGGGCATTCTGCAATTCATCTCAATTCTGAAACTATCTACCCGGAGACAGCATCAGATTCCACAGGTTAAGGGTTCAGTCCTACAAGGCTGCCCCACCCCCTTCAGACGGCAGTCACAAGCCCAGGTTGTCACTTGTGCTTCTGACCGACCAGCTATGTATTAGAGGTTCCAATGGCTTCCTCCTTGGGTTTGATTAATGTGCTAGAGTGGCTCACAGAACTCAGAGAAACATTTTATTCACTAGATCACCAGTTTATTATAAGCGAATATAACTCAGGAACAGCCAGATGGAAGAGAAGCATAGGGCAAGGTATGTGGGAAGGGGGGCCACCCTCCCAGCACCTCCAAGTGCTCACCAACCTGGAAGCTCTCTAAACCCAGTCCTTTTGGATTTTTATGGAGGACTCATTACATGGGTATAATTGGCCACAGATGATTGATTCAACCTCCGGCCCCTCTCTTATCCCCAGAAATCAGGGGGAGTTCCAACTCTCTATTCATGGTTGGTTCCCCTGACAAGTCCCCCATCCCCAGCTGCTTTCCAAAAGTCACCTCATTAACATAAACCTAGTTATGGTGCAAAGGGGCTTGTTATAAATAAGAAGACTCATTTCACCTTCGTGGCTCTGAAGTGATTTCAGGAGCTGAGGACAAGAGACCAAATTCATGACAAAAGATGCTCGCATTGCTCTTATTGTTCATGAAATTCCAAGGGTTTGGGGAGCTATGATCCAGGAACTGTGGACAAATATTGCAGTAACTGAGACAACAGCGAAAAAGGGCTTTATTGGCAGGATATTGGGAAGCTTGCAGATGCAATGGGAGGCTGGAGACAAGGCTAGGAGACAGAAAGGAACCAGGACAGAAACAATTTGAGCTTAGACTGCTGCTTGCATGGATGACTTTCAATCATGTGTATTTTGTGCTTACATCACTCTGCTCAAGATTGAAAGTGCTGGGATTTAGAATCTAGTTGTCTCTATTTAGGTCACCTGCTGGCCTCTTGGATTTGGAACAAGGGTAGGGCAGAAGGAGCCTCCAGGAACCCTTTTGACTTCCATTATGGGAAGGCAAGCTTCCTGATCGCCTCTGCAAATTCAAATAGCATGATCAAACTATTCCGTTTATTGACCCGAACAACAAACAATATCTTAGCTTCCTACTTTTGTAGCCTGAGAAGCTGGAGTCACATCCTTCCCTTTTCATCTCCTCACTACCTTCCTCCAGCTTTTATCTGCTTGTTCCTTTATTTTTCCTATTGCCAAGGTTGATAAGATGTATGCTTTATTTTGCAACCACGCTTAAGTTTTCCATGCTTTTTCTATAGATTAATTTTTTAAATAAAGTTTAACATTTATTATTTTTATTTATTAACTATTTTGTTTACACGTCAGTCCAGTTGATGTCTCTCTAGTTATTTTGGCTGTCTAAAGCTCATTTTCTAGTAGATTCCTCAGGAAGGACTCATGGGAATAATATCCCCTGATTTCTTACATGTTGACAACAATTTGTGGGCCTTTATTCTTGAAAGTCAGTTTTGCTGGATAAAGAGTCCTTGGCGCCCACTTTTCTTTCCTAGATGTCTTAAATTTATTATTCCATTTTCTTCTGGCATAAGGTCTGATGATAATCTAATTTTCTTTCCTTTATAAGTAAAATGCTCTTTTTTTTTCTATATGTCCAAGGGATTTTTCTCTTTCTTTAAAGTCCATTGGTTTTACTAGAATGTGCCTTGGTGTTGTTGGTTTGGGGTCAGTATTCCAACACATGCAGTGTATACTTTCAATATGTAATTTCAAAAAAATTTTTCTAACCAAGAAAGGTTTTTAAATTGTATTTATGGCATTCTGTTCCTTTGGCCTTTTTCAGCAATTTTTATTATGTATATATTCACTATCCTTTGCCTATAATCAATATTTATCATTTTTGTCTCTCAAACTCATTTTATCTCCATTTCTAAGTTATTAAAAATATAGTTTTACCTTTTATTTTAAAAGGCTCTATTGTGTTTTTTCACTCTATTCCTTCTAGTTAGTCTTTGTTTTTCAAATGATTCTTCTTTGTTTATAATTCTTTCCTGAGTTCTGTCACCTACTTTCTGAGCGTTTTAACTTCTGACATATATTGTTCTTTCACATACTGTATCATTTTCATAATATCTTGTGAGCAGATCTTTCTGGCATACTTTCATCATCTGTGGGATGTTATGCTTCTTTCTTTTTTTCTTATAATAACTTTGTGGGAGATTTGGCCTTGATAAACTTCGGTTGTCCATTTTTAAGAGAAATTAATTTTATGTTCTTTGGTGTAGTGTTCACAAACATCACGTCTGGCTTTCTGAGATTCCCTGGCTTTCTCTTCTCCCCTAATTTATTCTGGACCTTCTCTCTGCTTCGTCTCTGTTGTCCCTCTCCTGATCAATTCTGATTCCATTACCATTAATTTCTCCTCACTCTGGGGCTCAAAGGAAGCCATGGGCCAATCAGTTTTTAGTTTTGACAGTTCATCGGGGCTGGAATGCTTCAGTCCCTTTAGCAGTTTTTTCCATTTTCAGTCGTATGATTTCATCTATGGAGGCCTGAGTTTGTTTGTTTGTGTGTTTGTCTGTGGGGCCTCTCGAGAACACGCCATGTACCCACTCTAATTCGAACTTCAAACTGGTCATGTTTCACAGCCTACAGTGATATCTTAAGAATTTCCTTCAATACTCTTCTAGGGTAGATCCAATAACTTCTTTTTTTAATGATTTATTCTTATTTTGCTGGATTACATCTGTAGGGAATGCTTTAAGAAAAGGAGTTAGGAAGATGAACTTTCTGAGCCCTTACATGTCTAAAAATGTCTTTATTCTACTATGAGGTTTCACTAATAGTTTCAGTGAAGTAAAATTGTAGTTTTCCTTATAACTTTGTGTATACTTCCTGATTGTATTCTAGTTTCCAGTGTTGTTTATGGGAAGTCTGATAGCAGTCTGATTCTTATTCCTTTAGAGGTGACCAATTTTGAACCTCTGGAAATCTTTAGGACTTTCTTTCTCTTTGTTGTTCTGAAATTTCTCAGTAATGTATGTGTGTGAGAGAGAGAAAACAAGTCATTCTTCATTATTCTTTTTTGAGGACTAGATGGGCCCTTTTCATCTGAAGACTTATGTCCTTCCACTCTGGAAGAAATCGTCTTCTACTGTTTTCAGGGACAATTTCCTTCCTTCCATTTTGTCTGTTCTTTTATTCCAGAATTCTTATCAGTTAGCTGTTGGACTTCTCTGTGTTAGTTTTTAAAAATCAATCTTATTGAACTATTGTTCAGTTACGACAATAAGCACTTAGTTTGAGTATGCATTTACCCATGTGACCACCACCACAATCAAGATATAGCATAGATTCATCATCACAAACAGTTTTTTCATGCTTTCTTGCATTTTTCCCCCCACCTCCAGCTGCAGTCAACTGCTCTGCTTTCTGTCTCTATAGGTTACTTTGGCCTGTTCTGCAACACCATATAAATAGGATGATATCAATACAATGTGTATCTGGCTTGTTTGTACCTGGCTTCTTTTGCTCAGCCTGATGGTTTTTTTTTTTTTGAAATTTATCCATGTTGTTGTACTTATCATCGTTGTTTCTAAGTAGTATTCCACTGTATGAATATACCAAATTTATTTACCTGGGTTGATATTTTATATCAGAGTTTAGCAGTTCAGAGTACATGCTCTGTAGTTCATGATCTTTGCCCTCTGGTGTCACACTTGTGGTTATGTTCTGTTACTTGGCAAAAGGGACTTTGAAGTATTACTAAACTGATCTTAAGATAAAAAGGCTATTCTGTATTATTTGGTGGGCCCAATGTAATCACATGAGCCCTTAAAATCATCAGAGGGGCTAAGAGTGATGTAGCAGTGGGGAAGTCAGAGAGATGTGAAGCAAGGGAAGGACTACATGTGCCCTTGCTGGCTTTGGAGATGAAGGGGACCATGGGCTAAGGAATGTAGGCAGCCTCTGGAAGGTGAAAATGATCTCAGGCTGACAGTTAACAAGAAAATGGGAACTTCAGTCCTACTACAACCTCAAGAAACTGGATTCTGTCAATAACTGAATGATCTTGGAAATAAATTATTCCTAGAGCGTCCCAGTAATAGCCCAGCTGACCAACAACTTGATTTCAGCCTTCTGAGACCCTAAGCAGTGGACCCAGTTATAAGCATGCCTGGACTTCTGACCTACAGAACTGTGAGATAATGCATGAGCACTGTGTAAAGCCACTGTCTGTGGTAATTCGTTACGGCATCAATAGAAGGGTAGCATAGAGCCAGACTGTCCGGATTCGAATCCTGGCTCCACTGCCTTGTAACTGTGTGACCTCGCTCATGAACTTCAGTTCAACACTTCGGATTACTGAGTATGGATGTCTTGCCAGCCCTCGAATTCAGTCAGCCTCAAAGTACACTTGCCTGTGCTTTTCAAGTCTGTCTTTTCCCTTGACTTTTTCTTTTTGTGAAATATTCATCTTCCAAGTGCCACTGAGAGAAATTCTGGCATTGGTTTTGCCTCATCCTTTTCTCAGTTCCCATATCTAATCATACACCAGACCCTGTTAAGTCTCCCTGCACAGTGATTTTTGAAAATAACCCATTCTTTTATTTTCACCCCTACTGCCTCTGCCTTAGTACAGCCTCTCACATTCTCTCACCTGAATCGTTGCTGCCTCTGCCTCTAATCTCAGCCTCTTTAATTCAACACTCCAGACAGCCATGAGTGCCTTCTTGTCTAAATACCAGTCTCATCATGCTACTGCCTTATTTCAAACCAACAAACCAACTAACCAACTAACCAACCAGACAACCAAACAACCAAGCTAAAAGCACCTTCTTTGGTTCCCAAAAGCTTCAGTACAAGTAAAAGTCAACTACTTATCCTGCCAGTCAAAGTCTTCCACAATCTTGTCCCTGTCTTCTTTTCAAACTTTGTATTGTGTTTCTCCCCAAAGGAACCCTTTCATTCCAGCCATATGGTCCATTTGACATCCCGATACTCATGCTGCTTATATGACCTGCAATGCAATTCTTTCACTTATTCTTACCTAGTATTCTTTCCATCCATTAAAGCCCAACTTGACTCTCACTTGCTCCATCCACCCTTCTTCCACCCAGGAAGGATGCTGGGAATACAATACTAAAATCAATAAGCCTTTTCATTCACCTTTACCGAAAATTATCTATCTCATCTTATAGAACCTTCTAATGCCAACACTGAAAATTCTCACTGTTCAGGAAAGTGAGGTCCAATGAGGAGAAGTGTCCTGCAATGGTGACACAGTGAGTGGATGACTCAGAGGTGAGTCTAGAATCTAGATCTCTGACATCTCAAGTCAAAGCATTGGCCACTGCCCCTGCTCATTGCATTATAATTTATCCTATGGTTCTTATACACTGCTGTCTTAGAATATAGATTTTTCAGTTGGTTCCCACATCCCTCATTAGTACTGAGTTCCAGAAGGGCAGGTGATATTTCTCCTACTTCTCTGAATTCCCCACAGCACGTAATCCATTGTTTTGGGCAGAACAGGCATTAAGCAAATATGTATTGATTGAACAAGATACGATACATCACGACCTGACATAAAGAATCAATTTTCATTGTCTCATTACCATATTCTATCAATTAAAATTAGTAGTGGCCTTGGGTCCCTGAGCAGTTACAATGACAAAGCATGATATTCCAAAATAGTCAGGTAAACTAGAGGCCCTAATGTATATTTCATAAAGTCTTTGAAGGGCAGAGCTGGAATTGCCCAGAAGGTCATTTGACATAGCAGTCTCCTTTATTCCCCCCATTTTATTGATGGGAAAATTGAGATTCACAGAAGAACAAACAGGGCTTGCCCAAATGTGCACAGTAAATGAATGGCATAGTCAGGACCAGAAACTAAATCTCCAAATTCCTGAGCCAAAATTTTCCATAACCCAAGAGAACAGGTTACATACTACAATGGTTGAACTGTTAAGTCCCTAGAGTTTGGAGTCTGACTGACCTGGCTCAGCCACTTGAGCAAGTCATCTCATCCCAGTGAACCTCAGTTTCTTCATTTTCAGTCATAAGCCAGCCGAGGAGACAGTACTCTCTATAGGTTGTGACACTTCCTGCACTGGATGGAAAAGACCCAACCATCAGCTGAGGTCCAAGGCCATGCAGGCCCCTAAAGACACTAAGGGGAAGCCATGGATGGCCCAGTACATGCACAGATGTGCCCCAGATGTTGTCCATAAGCCTGAGATCAAGCAGTGTGGTCCCGTGCCTGCCTGGCGTGGAGACAAACGTGAGGAGCATTGGGGAGATTAACTGATTACATACTGTGAGGAACCAGGGAGTAGGCACTGAAGTAATAGGACAGCACCCTCAGGAGCTGTCATTCCTCCATGAAGGGCCCATCGTGAAACTGTCAGCAATGGCAGTTGAAAGTCAATGAGTGGAGGAGGACATCTTGTCTCCAAGGCACTCAGTTGGAACTGCTTAGTGCTAGGACAGCCAGAGGAACTTTGAGGTCTCACCAAAGGTTACCAACCAAAGAACCAGAAAATGTAGAGAATAGTATTTCAAGGGTAAGTAGCACCAGCCCCTTGAGAAATTGTGACTACAGGGACAAAGATACTAGGGGAATGCTCTGACCTCCAGGTAGAGTTCAGACAGGACAAGGCTGGGTGTACGGACACCAGGGGCACTTAAGAATTAAGTCATGGGAGATGAGGTCTGATCCGAAGCATGGGAGACAAGAGGAAGAAACCCATGACATGGAGTCCAGATTTAATAAGTGTAAAGTGCTCAGATATCAAAATAAGTGGTAGAAGGAAACTGGTTTATTGAACAGTTACTGTACATACTAAATTACCACAGACTTAGTGACTTAAAAACAATATCCATTTATTAGCTCACAGTTCTGTGAACTGAGTATAGAATGGCTTAACTGGAACCTTTGCTCAAGGTCTCACAGACTACTGTCAGAGTGTCACCAGGACTGCGGTCTCATCTGAGGCTTGGAGTCCTCTTCCAAGCGTATAGGTAGTTGTTGGCAGAATTCATTACCTTGCAACTTGCTTCTTCAAGGCCAGCAGGGGAGAGACTTTTATATCTGATCTCCACTGTCTTCTATAAAAGGCTCACCTGAATATCTCAGACCCACCTAGAATAATCTTTCTCTTGATTAAGTCAAACTAAATAGGGATCTCATTACATCCGTTAAGTTCCTTCATCTTTACCATACAACATAATCTAATACAGATGTGACATCAGTCACATTCACAGATTCTGCTCACATTCAAGGGAAAGGATTATACACCAGGAGACAGGAATATTGAAGACTGTTTTAGAATTTTGCCAACCACTGTCTGTCCTCTAGCCTCCAATGACGCGCATCCCTTCTAAGTGCAAAATACATTCACAATGTTCCCAAGAGTCTCATCTCATTATAGCATCAGCTCAAAATCCAAAATCTCATTTAAATCTCATCAGCTAAAAGATCCAAATCTCATCATCTAAATTATCTCTATCAGGTACAGATGAGGCTTTCTCTCCATCTTTTAAGCTCTTTACATGTATTGTACTATTATACTTAATTCTGAGGACAGTCCTGTGCATAAATTTTCATCATCCCCATTTTAAAACTAAGGAAACTGAGGCATTTAGAAGTTAATTAACTTGCCTAGGGTCATTTAGAGATTAAGTTTCACAGTTAAAACTTGAGCCCAGTTATGTGGAAATGTGTTAACTGTACTCAGTGTCTCTAGAGAAGCATGTTCTGAAGCCCTCTTGGCAAGGAGGGGATCTTAAATAGTCATCCACATCACCAGTAGCCACGCTTTGGGGACTGTTAAGACTCTCAGACTGGAGAGTTAAATGTCAGATAGCATCACTAGCATCTTAGTATGGATGAAATTCCCTGCTTATGTTTCCATGGTGGAGGTGAGAATTGGGTTGAGAGAAGAGTATGAATTAATGAGAAGAATAAAACAAATGTTAGTAGCTCCAATTACATGATCTAAGAACCAAAAAAAGGAGGGGGAAATATGTGAGTACTAGCTCCCATCCTGCCATAACTTGATATATGACTTTGGGCAGATAGCTTCTTTCCTCTTTGAGCCTCAGTTTCTTTCTTTGTAAAATGAACATGTTGAATGCCAGATGGTCTCTCTAGGCCATTTTCAAAGGCCTGCAATGTTAACAAGAGGAGCAACCAACAATGCAGACAAATGTCATGATTTGGCATTTGGTAGAGCAAAGAGACCTGGTTATTTAAATTCCATGACATTGTTCTTAAACAGAAAATGCTTAAGCATATGGACATAGCCTTGACCTCAGAACATGTGATGGAGCCTTACACAATATTGCCAGGGAAGAGCCCAGGACCTTTGAGAAACAAAGGTGATATTTATGCCATTGATGACCATTATTTTTATAGTCTATAAAAATATAGACTGCTATATTTTTAAAAAGCAGGGTCCTGAGGAGCGTCAAAGTGAACAAAGCCACATTAGAAGTAGATATATCTTGAATGCCCTGGTTGGGGAGGGCCAGAGGACTTGACTGCCTGGATAGAGGAAACGGAGCTGTGGGCATGGGGGTGCAAAGTTAAACGGGGAGTAAACACCTCCCTCTCAGGACTCCACTGATTGAACCCAAGTAACCATACACATCCTGCGGTTCCCTTCCCTCCATTCATGAAGCCCTACCAGTTGGTTTCACTCATTCCACAAATGCTGATTGTACAACTCCTATGTGCCAGACACTGTGGGGGACTATGTCAATGATAAATGATATATAGTCTAGAACCATCCTACTCACCCTTTTTTATTCATGATGTCTATCCCTTGATCTTCCACAGAGCATCTGAGACAATTATTCATCCTTCAAGTCTCAGGTCCATGTCTGCTTGTTGCATGAAATTTTCTCCGGTGAATATGCTCTTCTCTTTTCTTTTCTCTTCTCTTTTCTCTTCCCTTCCCTCCCATTCTCAGCTCCTTCTGTGACCTCCTCACATAATACTTGCTACTCCCAGTCTTATGCTTCAGATGCACACGCATAGCTGTCATCTCCCCTGGTAGTCTGTGTGAGGAACTTGAGAACAGGGAATGCTTTGTTTACCATGCAGTAGGTATTCAGTGCTGCAAATTCCTCCTGGGGCTGCCCTTAGTGGCGTGTTCCAGAATCATAATCACTATTATCACTGTTCTAGGGGCTGTACTGAGCACTTCATATACACCATCTAATTTAATCCTCATTACTCCACAGAGTCAATTGGCTATTAAAGTAGTACGGTTCCTACAAGAACCCAGGTCTGCCTGATCCTCAAACCTGTTAAAATACTATGCTAATCCACCTCCCAGAGGAGCCAGTAATGCACTGTCATCCTTTTATGGCTCCTATAAAGGTAGTTTTAGTTAAAAGCTAGCTCTTCTCAGCTTTGTTTAGGTCCAGTCAATCCTGAAGTGAATTTGCACTTGCCAAGCCCACCCAACTGCAGGTTTGGGTATGGAAGAAGGGGAGTGGAGGAAAGTGGGATGAAAGCAACCCCAAAGCTCACTGAGCCAGGGGAGATGATCCTCCAGGATCCCCAGTGTTAGCGGATATGATGAAAAAGAATCTTGAGATAAGAGAAAGAGAGAAACCAGCCAGAGACAAAATGATGACAGGTGGCATAGCTAGGTTTGCCAAGTGGTTACTTGGAGGTTGTTTTCAGGGAAGAGCAGAAGAGGGAAAACCCCTACCCGGTATATTCAGTTCCTTTGACCACAGAAGGGAACATCGGAGGTGCTCATCTCCTTGAAGCCACCCCACACATCCTGCTTACTTTTAGTAGGAGCCAGTGAAGGCCAGCATTGGCTGCTTCAGTGTCACCTTCGTGCCCTCGGCAGTGATAGACTCCACTTGACACTAGAGGCTTTTACCAGGTCTGTGACACATAGATGCATTTTTGGCTGAAAATGTAGAAAATACTAGAAAATAAACTGGCCATTGTTTGTTAACAAAAAGCAAAGAGCAGCTTTTTGAGCAAGCATCACAGTGACCCTTCCATCTGAGCACTCCTTTTTACCTTTCTACACCAGAGGATGAATACTTCTTTATATATTTACAGTCAGTTGCAATAAACTCCGGGCTTTACAAAATTCATTTACAAATTGAGTTTTTAATGCTGCATATCAGATACAAATTAGGTCCTCTCCCACTTCACTTAATAGTTTATATTCCAATCACCTTTCTTTGCTCATATTTTTGATTAACAATTTAAAATTTGTCTCTCGGGTGATTTTTAATAAATCATTTGGTGGTGCTCAGCCTGCATATTTCAGCATTCTCTGCACACACACACTCAGCTGCCCAAGACAGTTGTTCACACCTCAGCACTTGGAAGACTCCAAGAGGCTCCTTCTTCAAATATATTTTATCAGCTGCAGATAGATAAGTCGCCATGTAACGCATTGTTAATATTGAAAATGTACTTGCACACACCTGTGCAAGAATATATTTATATCTATGTATTTATATATATTTGTTTCCATTTGTCAGAGATGCTGAAAGATTGCAGGTGCTGATGGAGTTTTGCCTTTACCAAGGGCTTTAGAAGTTCACATTCTCCAGGGTACAAACTAGAGCCCTAATACGAGGATGAGGTACTGTCCCTTCCAAATGGGGCTGCTGGCTCCCCAGAAGTAAGAGCAAATGGCACTCCTGGAAGGGCAGGAGGAGATGGCATGACAGGAATGAGGATGTCCAGCTGCTACACACTCAAACTTCACTGTTCTGGAAGAAGGCAAGCTGCCTGGAGAAGTAGTCAGACTCACCCCCACTCCAAAGGGCGGCCAGGTACCCAGAAACCAGATACAGCCACTTCTTTGAAGCTGGAGCGAAACAGCCAGAGCACATCAAACAGGTTTAGAGTTCAGGGCAGTGCAAGCAGAGGGAAAACGCCCATCGTGGAAGGGCAGGATGAGGCGGAGATCCAGGGAGGCAGTAAGGTGGAGGTGTTTGTCAGCAGGTTCCAGGTCTCGTCTGAAGCTGGCTTCTGGAATGGGAGACGTTAAGTGATTAAAAGCACAAAGTCTTTGGAGTCCTACAGACCTAGGTTTACATCCTGGCCTTGGGACTTAAGAGTGCGACTTTGTGCAAGTTACTTATTACAGCTCTGATTCTCAGTTACATCATCTGTTGAACAGGTGTAATTGCAGCAGTCACCTCCTAGGGTTATGGGGATGACTGGATTTGTTGGTACAAGTTGCTCAGAAAAGTGCATAGCCCAGAGTGAGTGCTCAAAACTAGTACTCGTTATTAAAATTAGACTAAAATAAAATAAGCCATTTAGACTTTAGAGGAAGGGTAGGTGAGGATGGACCCTTACCCTTACCTGGAGAACCTGGGTGACCAGATCCCAGGTGGGCAAGTGTTTGATCATAAAGCTTTAGTTTAATGTGTGTCGGGGGGCAAAGCCACAGGAAAAAATAAGCTCAGTTGCTAGAATTTCATCATTGCGTTAGAGAAGGATTTTATGATGAGGTCCCTGAAATGTTTAACCAAGACTTCCTAAGTCCCCCTTATTGGTTAGGCATGATTCTCTGGTTCTGCAAGGGGTGGGGGGACGGTCGGCCGGTCCAGCTATAGAGAAAGAAAGGCTGAAGGGACAGAGCACTAGATGCTTCCCCATCTTGCGGCCATAGCCAAGATGTTGACAGGGACACTCAAAGCCAACTCGTGCTCCTCTGGTTCTCAAAGCACCTTAATCCAAGGCATCACCAGCTTTGGCCTAGATTATTATAACAGCTTCCTAACTGCTGTTGCTGCTTCCACCCTTGTTCCCTCTGCCCAAAATCTGTTCTCAAAATGCAGACATAGTAATCCTGCTAAACAGTGATTCTCAGCCCATAATGCACATTAGAATCATCTGAGGAACTTTGGAAAATACCCTATTCCAAAAAGTTAAATCAGAACCTCTGATGTAACATTTTATTTCTTGCTCAAACCTTTTAGTGTCTTCTTTTCTCTCTCAGAGAAAAGACAGCTTCCTACCATAGCTTATATGATTAGTTCATATGCCTGTTTTTCTGACTTGATCTCCTACCATTTTCCTCCTTGCTCACTATGTTCCAGACACACTGTTCTCTTTGCTCTTTTTTGAATGTGCCAGGCAAGCTTCTCCCTCACATACTTTTCACTTACTGTTACCTCTGCCCAGAGCACTCTCACCCTGACACATACATGACTCACTCGCTCACTTTCTTTAGGTCTCTGCTTAAATGTCATTTCATCGGAAAGGCCTTCCATGCTGAGTCTATCTGCAGTACCACTCCAGTCACACTCTGTCCCTCTGTCCTGCTTTCTTTTTTTCACACACTATCACTACCTGACTTTATATTTCAGATCAATTTATTTCTGTTTTCCCCACTAGAATGTAACATCTATGAAGACAGGGATTTTTTTCTATCTTGTTCATATCTATATGCCCAGCTCTTAGAGCTGTGTCTGGCACATAACAAATATTTTGTGGTTCGTTGGTTGAATGAATGAACGAGTGAGTGAGTGAGTGAATCTCTGTTCCATCTTGCTAGGCTCTGAGTGTATGGGAAGAGCCAGAGGAAGCTCCCTGGCTGTAACAGTGCATATTCAGCACATGGGTAGGTAGAACTGGTGTGCAAAGTCTTAGCTCAAGACTACATTAATTAATTGACAATCTATTAATAATCAGTATGTCCAGATGGCTTTTGTTTCAACGATCATAGGATGGATTTCTAGCCATCCTAAAAGCTTGTTGGTACATAACTTGATAGGTATCACAAAGCCTTGTTTAGAGTCTTGGAGTGGAAAGATTTCTGAGCTTAGCTCTAAAAATGTAGCAGATGGCTATGCAAATGTGGTAACTGATAGTAATACCACATTTGCATAAATACTGTATTTTCAAAGCAATTTATTGCTTTACAAAAAGCTGGACCAGAAATGGTACATTATTTGTTTCCCATTAGCCCTTGAATGTGATTCCAGTTCATATAATAGGCTGGGTGGCTCTGCAGTGCTCAGATTTACCCTGTAAAACCTTGTGAAGCCACCATGTGGATCCAAGCAGATCTCGAAATAGCATGAACCTTCCCCAAAATGGTTATGCCCTATTTTTCGTCATTGAGGAGTGACAGAATTGGCCCTCATTGCTGCCTTTTTGCTTTATTTCCACTTTACCCAGCCCAGCCCAGCTGAACAGTTCACTGTCACAGGAACAGTCCTGCCTTGAGCATTGCCACTTCTACAGCTGTGCTTCTGGAATCTTCCTTGCCTAGAAAACCCTCTGTCTTTTTAGCCTGTTTGAATTCTAGCCCCCCCTCCAGGGACACATCAAGTACCCTCTGCCCAGTAAAGTCTTCTCTGACCATCCCAGATCAAACTGATGACCCCTCTGAACTCCGGGGGAAACCACTGCTCATGCCATCGACTGGGCCCTTCAGTAGCTTCATCTCTGGACGTCACACTGTAGTAGCAGAACTAAAATAGTCCTAGACTTAAAACTATTCTAGACCCCACTTAACAAAGTTTTTTTAGAAAGCCATAAAATGATCAAGTTGATCCACAAGTAAAAGAACTGCCTGCCAAAACAAGTTCTTCATTAAAGGAAGACAATAAAATGTAGACACTCAATAAAGTAATTTTTACAATACCCATCAACCAATCAAAAATTAATAGGCCTCGGGGCTTCCCTGGTGGCTCAGTGGTTGAGAGTCTGCCCGCCGATGCAGGGAGCACAGGTTCGTGCCCTGGTCGGGGAGGATCCCACATACTGCGGAGCGGCTGGGCCCGTGAGCCATGGCCGCTGAGCCTGCGCGTCCGGAGCCTGTGCTCCACAACGGGAGAGGCTACAACAGTGAGAGGCCCGCGTACCGCGAAAAAAAAAAAAAAAAAAAATTAATAGGCCTACAAAGAATCAGGAAAATGTGATGTATAACCAGGGGAAATGTTAATTTAAAAAATAGACCCAGGGCTTCCCTGGTGGCGCAGTGGTTAAGAATCCACCTGCCAAGGCAGGGGACATGGGTTTGAGCCCTGGTCCGGGAAGATCCCACATGCCACAGAGCAACTAAGCCCATGTGCCACAACTACTGAGCCCGCGTGCCACAACTACCGAAGCCTATGCACCTAGAGCCCGTGCACCGCAACAAAGAGTAGTCCCCTCTCACTGCAACCAGAGAAAGCCCACATGCAGCAACAAAGACCCAGCGCAGCCAAAAATAAATAAAATAAAAATTTATAATAAACAATAAAAAAATAGACCCAGAAATAACATAAATGGAGTTAGCATACAAATATTTTAAAACAGCTATTATAAATATGTTAAATAATGTAAAGAAAAACATACATATAATGAGAAGAGATCAAATCTCTAAAAATGAACTAAATAGAACTTCAAGAGCTGAAAAATACAATACCTGTAATGAAATGTTCACTGGATAGTTGTAGGAGCATATTAAACACTGCAGAAGAAAATATCATTGAACTTGAAGATGTTGTAGAAACTATATAAACCAAAGCACAGAATAGAATGATTGAAAAGAGCAGAACAGCAGTGGTCTGTGGGAAAATATCAACAGATAAAGCAAATGTGTAGTCACATTGCCAGGAGGAGAAGAGAGTGCAGAAAATTATTTTAAGTAATGATGGCCAGGGACTTCCCTGGTGGCGCAGTGGTTAAGAATCTGCCTGCCGATGCAGGGGACACAGGTTCGAGCCCTGGTCCAGGAAGATTCCACATGCCACGGAGCAACTAAGCCCGTGCGCCACAACTACTGAGCCTGTGCTCTAGAGCCCACTAGCCACAGCTACTGACCCCATGTGCCACAACTACTGAAGCCTACGCGCCTAGAGCCTGTTCTCCACAACAAGAGAAGCCACCGCAATGAGAAGCCCACGCACCACGACAAGGAGTAGCCCCCGCTCGCAGCAACCAGAGAAAGCTCGCAGCACAGCGACGAAGACCCAGTGCAGCCAAAAATTAAAAAATAATAATAATAAATAAGTAAATTAGAGTGGATTCAAAAAAAAAGAGTAGAGAATATGTATGCCAGTATTATCACTGATTCTAATTGGAAGAAAAGGCCTTTAGAAATTCATTATTTGGATCATCATTTGTGAAAATTATTAAAAGCTTTCATGAACCATTCTAAAGTAAAACGGGTTTTAAATATTGAGGTATAATTTACACAGAACCCCCAGATATTAAGTGTACAGCTTGATGAGTTTTGACAATTGTATACAACCAAGTAACTACTAGCCAATCAAAATATAGAAAATTTCCTCGTACCCCTTCCAAGTCAATTCCCACCACCCAGAAGTAACCAGTTTCTGATATCTATCACAACAGATTAGTTGTGTTTGTTATATAATTTCACATACATGGAAATCTGCAGTGTTTACTCTTTTGTGTATAACTTCGTCCACTTTTCATACTGGTTTTGAGGGCCGTCCACATTGTTGCATATATTAGTAGTTCATTCCTTTTTATTGCTGAGTAGTGTGTTATTGGATGAACATAACACAAATTGTTTTTCAACCTCCTGCTAATGAATTTTTGAGTTGCTGTTGTTTTTTCATATTATGGACAAGGCTCTTGCCCAAGTCTCTTTGTAGACATGTTTTTCATCTCTTGGATAAACACCTAAGAGTGGAATCTCTGGGTCATAGGGAAAATATAGGTCTAACTTTAAAAGAAATTGCCAGTTTTTCAAAGTAGTTGTCAGTTTTTACACCTCTACCGTTAATGTATGAACATTCCAGTTGCTCCACATCCTTGCCTCTACCACGTGTGAGATGGTATCTCTTTCTGGTTTTGTCTCTTGATTATTGATGTTGAGCACCTTTTCGAGTGCTTATTGGCCATTCATGTATCTTCTTTCATCAAGTGTCTGTTCAAGTCTTTTGCCCATTTTTTATTGTGTTATTTGTTTTCTTATTACTGAGTTATAGGAGTTCTTTACACCTTCTTGGTACAAGTCCTTTATGAGATATATGTATTGCAAATACTTTCTCCATTTTGAGTCTTGTCATTTTCTTAACAGTATCTTTTGATGGGTAAAAATCTTAATTTTAATTAAGTCTACATTGTGAACTTTTTTTCTCTTAAAATGTCCACGTTTTGCATTCAACACTAACATACCATAGCATCCTCCCCCAGCAAAGGCGGTTCCCTCAACCACCTAACAGCCTGGCTGGCTTACTCCTATGAAGGCATATTGACCCTTGTTACTCAGCATAACATGAGAACGTACTAAAAATGTGTAATTTCGGGCTACACCCCAAATTGGCTGGATCAAAATCTACTCTTTAACAAGAACCCAGGTGGCTGGTAAGCACATTAAAGTTTGAGGAGCACTAATCTGTGTAAAAGTCCAACATTCTCACCATTAGCCTAAAACCCCATTGTGAGTTTCCTCCATCAATGCCGTAAAGAGATTCCACTAAATACACAGTGCTCAAATAACTTTTTAACCTCTAACCTTTTTAACATTAGGGTAAAATAATGTATCAGCATGTGGACGGGTGGATTTTCATGTTCATTTGTTTTCAGTCATCAATATTTAGTTCAACTCCAGATACTCTACTGCAGCCAGGGAGTCTAAGTAGAACAGCTGGATTTGTTTATATATTTTAGAAAACCTGTTTCTTGCCTCTCCTGAGAGACCATTGAGTCAAGCAATGCCTTTTTCCCACCATCCGGTTAGCTCCTGTGCTAATTCATTTTGTAGCTGCTCTGAAAAAAGCTTCATTTGAAGCTCATAATCTGGTTGAGCAATTGCTTTCTTTCCCTCTGTGTTCTTGGTTATTCTCAGAGGGACTTACTGAAAAATACACTTTTTTGCCCATGAATTTGCCCAACCATCTTTAAGACACGTCAGTGTAGGTGAACAACTAATTTATGCAACACCACGTTCTGCGTAGAAAAGGACTCTAATTGCGCGGTATTAAACCACACTGACATCTGCACTTGAAGACATTCAAATGGATATAGTGCTATGTGAGGCAGTTATTCTACTAGAGCATTTGTTGATCACTGCATGAAACCCACACTTGCATTCATTTATTCCATTGTGCTTCCCAAATGAAGGTTGATAGAGCTTGAATAACCCTTCAAATCTTGAACAAGGTTGCCATATTTTTTGTGGGCAGTGAAGTCAATAACTATAAAGAATGTGCATAGTTGGTCAGGGAAACCTGGGCTGCAAGCCAAGTTCTTTTGCTCACTAACTGTGTGAACTTGGGCAAATTACTTAGACTCTCTGAGTCTCAATTTCCCTCATACATGAAATGGTGATAAATGAAATGTGAGGCTCAAATTCAATAATGTTAAGAAAACATTTTGACAGTTTTCCTGGCCCATAGTATGCATTCGATAAATGCATGCTCTAATCATTATTTCATAGAGCACAGCTAGCCTGGTCTGATGCTTAGAATCCTTACCTTTTTCCAGCCTGGGAGTGAAGGTTGCCTTTTATGTACTCTGTACGTGTGCATGTATGTATGTAAGCGTGCATGTGTGCACACATACGTGTGTGTACGTGTTTGAATTGGGGCTACCAAAGAGAGACTTGAAAAGCTATGGATGACTGGTGCGGGTTAGAATAGGCAAATCAAAAGTTTTCAAACTTTTGTCAATCGTTTCTAAAATAATCTTCACAAGTTATCTATTGTGTCATGCTTTGTTAGAACCTCATCGCATAGAGCGATAGCGGCCATATACACTAAAAAACACAGAATTAAATAGCTTATATAGGAATTATTATTTTGTAGCCTTACTTACTCATCACACATTCAATTTTTAAGTATTTGAACACAAACTGTGGGCACAAGCGCTCTGGGATAGGACAGTTGCTTCAAATGCCCCTGCTCATTAGGCCAGCTGAGAGACTAAGGACGGATTCAGAATTCGCCATCTCTGCCTACTAAAAGAAAATGTCACATCATTTTTGAATTTGCTGTATCAGAAATCCTGGGAGATTTCTTGACATAGGCTAGAAAGGTGATAATTAAGCATGTGAAGAATTTTCTCCTTGCTAGGAAAAGATTTTTAAAAAATGAGAGTGACTGTTGGGTTAGATAGTATTCCACATGAAGAATTGATTGGTAAAAGCGCAGAAAGAGTTTTCATTTTCTGATACCAGCTCTCTGAGCCGGGCTTATTTGTAAGGTTCCTTAAGTTCGGCTGACTCTTGGTAGGGACTGAAGGGCCTGTTGCAGACTGCTTCGTTTGGAATCGTGGGCAAGCACGTAAACGCAGAAACACAGAAAGGCAATGGACTTTTTACTGCTGTTTATTAGGACAGTGAAAAGTCAGAGACTGAAGCTCTTCATGGTGGGCTTCCTGAGTTAAGAAGGCCGCAGAGCCTCCCTACCTATATCCTCCTCCCTCACCCCTCAGCCGGGTTAGGGTGTGTTGAATGAGGTACCTGCCTATTGGGATTTTATGTGAGCATAAATTAGTGAGCTTCCACTGCCAAGGTAACAGCTTGATAGGCAATCAGCTTAATAGCTAAAGGTTACTCTTAAATATTACATTGCACATTTATTTTTATGTCCACCTTGCAAAAGTGCTTACCAAGGAGGTGTACGCCAGAAAGCACTATTGATTCGAGAGCCCTTTGCTGCACTGTGGTATGTACTCTCATTAGGCCAGCATCTGCGATGTGAAGGACTCTTCCTGCACCAGGAACTGTGTGAAAACGGCCAGGAAACTGGTGTGTTGATGACATCACGCTCTCACTCCTGCTTTTCCACTGTTGAGTGCAAACACTCTTGGCCTTTGCTTGTGTTGTTCTTGGGAACTCTGAGGCCACTGGGCAGTGCAGGGATGCTTATCAGCCTGAATTCTCTCAGCATTCCGCAGCTACCTTGCCTTCCTCATGCCATGCTCTCCTACTGTCCACAATTGCCTCTTGCTCTCTTACTGGTCACTGGGACTCTGGATGGAGGTGCGCATGCTTCAGCGCATTTAAAGCCAGCTGATACAGTGAAAGAAACTGTAGAGGGAGACAGACTTGGGTTCCACTCTGGACTCCGACCCTCACTAGATGTGTGCCCTTGGGCTAGTGACTTCATGTCTCAGCCTCACTCTTCTGATCTACGAAATCAAGATAACAAGAGCTCATTTATAGAGATGACAAGAGAATTAAATGAAAGAATGTGTCTTAACAATTGGCACAATGCCTGGTACATAGTAGCCACTTGGCAAATATTACTCTATACCTTTTTCTTAGCATGAAGCAATCCCCATGGCCCTCCAGGATCCCCCAGAGACCCCAGGTTCTCTCTGCTCCCCTGACCCATTCACAGACTAAAATGTGTACATGCCATCTGTCTTCTTCCCCTGACTCTGCTCAGGGCCTTCCTGCTAAGATCTTCCCTCTCAGTCATGACCCCCTATTCCTCTTCTATCAGTATTCCAAGGGTTTACAGAAATTAAGAGCATCCCCTGTTCTCACAATGGTTGAGGACCCTTGGCCTGGCCTGTAGCATCCAGAGATTAATCTTTTCCTTTACCTGGAGCCCCCTTTAATGGGACCGATGCCTTTGGTATCTTGACGACTGGTTTAAGCCTGGCTTTAACCAGCAGATCCTTGATTCTAGCTGAGCTGGTAATGGAAAGGGGAGAGACACTAACTTACAGCTTCCACCAAACTCTGACCAAATGCCTCAAGGACTGGCCATAGCCAAGACCCAGCTTTAAGGCAGGCAGAGGCACTGGGCTTTATTTTACTCACTCCACAACTCTATGAGCTTGAACTTGGCAAAGGCATGGCTAGTGACAATGTCAGCCTCATGAGACTTCATGGAGGGAAGAGCAGAACTTTTAGTAGCAGTTGTCAGTTTTCTGATGCCTGAGCTCATGGAGCCCTGATGTTTACACTGCAGTCTGGGCTGCTTGTGCCTGAAAAACCTGAATGTCTCCAAGCTTCACAGAGCTTCACAGAGCTAGGAGGCAGCAAAAGCATCCTTTGACTTTGCTGAATTCCTTGGCTGTGTCTACATAAACATAAAGCAAGTGATAGAAAGAAGAACCAGTCTAGTCAAATTAGCTCTTTGGAAGACAATCCAGCTGGTTTAGGTCAGAACTAGAGGGACTTCCTCAGAGGTAGCTTTTTCGAAGCAACAGGCTAAAATATCATATATTCTTACAAAGCAGACTGGTACATTGGAAGACAGATGGGTGTGGAACTACCTACCCGATCATGCAATGTGGTGATGAGTTGCCAAACCCCAAGTCACTTTGTTCTCCTATGTAGTATACTTACAGAATACTTTCCTGTAATAATTATCTGATCTCTTTGGCCTTTCTAACTACAATCTGTGTTACCAATTTCAGGAGATAAGGAAAGAAGCTGCTTTACCCTTCTTATCCTCAGTGACGTATTTTTGATATTCTGATTTCAGCAGAGAATGAGCAAACAAGGCAGGGTACTAGCTCTGTGCCCTCCAGCAAGTCTTTCCACCTCGCAGGCTCGGCTTCCTCATCACAGAACGTATGCAATCATATATGTTGACTAAATGGATGAATAAATGAATATAAATGGGGATAATAATAACACTCAGCTTATAGCAGTTTTGTGGAGAGTAAATGAGAAGCGCCATGCATTTATGTTCCTGGCACATAGCAGCAAGAGGTACAGTAGGTGTCAGCTCCTTCTCTCTCCCCTGCACACACATAGCCCCACCACCTTGCAGGCAGCCCTGTTCAGATTGCTGTAGCAAATATTTCGTTTCAGGCTGTCTTCCTTCAGCACCTCTCGAGACTGCCTTCCATGCAGCTGCTGTGCGCATGCTGACGGCAGGTGACTCAGGGACAGTGTTGTTAACAGGGTGATGGAAACCGCCACAAAAGAAGAGGGTAGTCTGAAGGCAGAAATAACTACTGTGAGCGCAAGTGCCCATTGATCATTGTTCTCAGCAAGCTGAAAAGGTGCACTTTGGGGCTTCCCTGGTGGCGCAGTGGTTGAGAGTCCGCCTGCCGATGCAGGGGACGCGGGTTCGTGCCCCGGTCCGGGAAGATCCCACATGCCGCGGAGCGGCTGGGCCCGTGAGCCATGGCCGCTGAGCCTGCGCGTCCAGAGCCTGTGCTCCCCAACGGGAGAGGCCACAGCAGTGAGAGGCCCGCGTACCGCAAAAAAAAAAAAAGGTGCACTTTGGCTCATTGGAAGTTTTGCTGAAACTAAATTTCTTAGACTATTTCAAGATTCTTAGTCATTTAGATACTTTGCCAAAGCAGAGAAATCCCAGCAGGAAACAAACCTGATAGTTTACACGCAGTACCGGAGGGCATGAACTAGGCTTCAGATTTCTTTGAGAGCTGATGCGTGCTCAGTGGTGTGCGAAGGAAATGGGGGATATGGGGTTAGCTGCTGTCGCCACTGAAGACCCTCGTGGCCCACCCCATGTCAGTGAAATGTTGCTCTCTTTGTGGTCTCATCCTCCTGGCCTTAGCAGCTTTTTCTCGACATGCTTCTTTTTGACCCTTTCTGTGTCATATCTGATATTTTTATCCTCTTCTTCCCTTTCCCTCTTGTGAACTCACTTCTTACAGGTTGTTGATTTTCCCCCTCTATCACATTGTCCATTCTCCTGTGCTGGACGTGGCCTTCAGTTTGATCTGCCAGATTATCCCAGATATCTCATCAAATTTCAAGTTTGCAGCTAGAAAGGATATCATTCAAGAAAATAAAACTGCCCAAGAATTAGAGTTGCATTAAAACAAATGGGCTTCCTAGATAGGTTGTGAGATCCCCTTCACAGGAGGTATGCAAGCAGTGGCTCACTGGCCCACTGATGTAGACGTTAGAGGGAAGGTTTTAATATCTGATGGGTCTCAAGAATTCTGAGATTCTATAAACCTTAGCAAGACCAACCTTCTCATTTTACAAATGAAAAAATTAAAGTTAGAGGTTTAAGGAGACGCATTCAGTACATAAACAGGGATAAGAGCCCAGATTTCCTGACCTGTAGTCCAGGGCTTTTCTCGCTATAACATACTGGTGTCCTAATCCCACATTTGGTCTCACTTTCCCTGAAAAGTTCTCCTGGATTAGATGCATTTTGGCCTAAGTTGCACTCTACCTCAAGTATAACACCTTATCTTCCAAAAACATTTCACCACCACCATGACCCCCACTCACACACCCATAACGTGAGGGAGAGGCATTAAAATTTTTATTAAGAAATGTCTTTGCTCCAAGCTATTGGATGTACCATTGCCAATAAAAATAATCAAATTTGGAAGAGGTATCTAGGAAGTTAGGTTAATACCCTTCCCTTTCAGGTGCTGTCCATGCCTTCCTTCTTGGTTACTTATGGCTACTTAGGCACAAAGACATAACTGAACCTTTAGGTTGACCCTGCTAAGTTCAGCATTACACAGGATGAAGAAAACTAGAGTCTTGCCTTTGGGGAGCTGAGATTCTTGTTGGGAAGATAGCACACATGTGAGAAAAATACTTGAGGACAATTACAAGTAACACGGTAGCAAGTATGCGATCATATGCTTCTAACTGAAACTGTAGGTAAGAGCTTAGGGTACACGAAGGGGAAAGATTAGGGCTATTTTTCCATCGATTTTTTTCACAATAATTGCTCTACCATCATCATCATCAACAAACAACATTGATGTGTGCCTGCTCTGCTGGAAGGGGAAAAGAGGAGGCATTCAGGTCAGGATGGAGGTCCAGGCCACGCACGTATCGGGCAGCAAGTGCTTCAAGGCCAAGAATGTTCAGGTACGTAGGTGGGCAGAGGAGGTGGTGAAAGCAGAGATCCCCAAGGGCCTGAAGAGAAAGGGAGGACTTTCCTGCAGAATGCTGGTCTCAAGCTGCTTCTTAAGGAATAGCTAGGAAACAGAGAAGTACAATGTATGTCAGGTGAGAGAAACTATAGAGAAAGGTTTAGTTTACTATGAGGTTGCAGAAGATAACGTTGAAGAAGGAGGCGCCCAACTGTGAAAAACCACAAAGGGCACATTAAATAAGGAGTTTGTGCTTTATCCTATAGCCACTAGAATACAACTGAGGATTTTGAAAGGAAGAGGAGAGGGGTAAACTTTACAAAAAGTCTTTTAGAAGGATTCATTTGACTTCCAGGTGTGGGCTGTTAGTTGTAGTGATAGTGGGGGAACGATCACTTAGATGTGCATATGGAGTCAAAGCCTAGAGCTATGGATTTCACGAAGAAATGGGTAAAACCAGAGCCCTTCTTTTGGTGTGAATATGTATGGAAAACAATACACTACATTTGAAAAACAAAGATCAAAGGAAGTTGTTTACTTAAAATCAATAGGTAAGTCTTTAGTGATTTGAGGTATTTCACCTCTTCTTCCAGTTTCATGTTTTGAAGGGAATATAAGAACAAGGTGAATATTGATTTCTTCTTTTAATTATGCATGAGTAAAAGTATCTTATATTACTGTGAATATCTTTTCTTTTTTAAACCTAAATATACCTAAAATACTGCTTATTGCTAAATTAACAATTCAACAACATTAAAGTGAATATTTAAAAATAAGCTCTTGTTCCTGATAGTACAACCCTTTCTCTTTCCCATATTCCCTTCCAGACTTAATCCTTATATACAGTTTATTTCACATGATTGTCATTACAGTTATTTATGTAACTGTCATTAAAACCTACATATTAAATGGATGTGTTTTAATTGAAAACTCACAAGAATAAACCAAAATGTTACAGAGTTTAAAATAAAATGCTGTGTTGACACAATTTTGTTATGATTCCCCAACTTCTCTCTAAACTACACCTAAAGTCATGCAAGATGTTAAAAGGCCCACACATGTTTAAAAACCTGAGACTTGGCATCCCAAGAACATACAGTGTTGATATTTTTAGGATCATTATACTTTTCATAAAGATATAAAATGGGCTTTAAGATCTGGAGCTAATAGTGGCAATACTTATTTAATTTTTCCAATAATAACAGCAGTTGCATCTTTTGTATGTCTATCAATTGCCAGGCACAGGTGCTAAGCAATTTACATACTTTAATGATCTCACTAATTCCTTACAGCATCCTAATGGGGTAGGTATTATCCTCATTTTACATGAAAGGGAACTGATGCTAGAAAGATTAGTGACTTAGACAAGATCACAAAGTTCAAAATAGCAAAGGGGGATTTCAGATTTAAGTTGGCCTCATTCCTGTGTCTGAACTCTTAACTGGCTCTCAAGATAATATTTTCAATTTTAACAGGAAAGGAGCAATTTTTGTTCCTCTTATTTAGTGCCTCAGTCCCAGCTCCCATGTAACTTTTTGTTTCAGCGGTAGCAACGCTACGGAATCCTTGATCAGAGCCATAAGCGGAGTGTGACCAACCCTGTGGCTGACGCTAAAGGCATGAATCCCAGGGGAAGTGGGCACATTGAGAAACTGCCCTGACCAAGCCTTTGGAGGATTCTACCTAGTAGGAAATTGCTTCTTACTCCAATGATATGGAGCCCAGGTTCTGAGCCGCTGGGAATCACTTACATAATCCATGTGTTCTCATATTTCCATATTATAATACCTGGATGAGTTAGGAGATGGGGTAGGTATGTGACTAAGCACAAATCCATCCCATTAGTCTTTTGACAAATATTCTTTGAGTACCTACTCTATGTCTGCCATCATATTTGATCAACTCTTGTCACTCTCATTTGTGTTTGCACAAATGTCTTCTGTTTCTTTTATTGGAGCTTCAGTTAATCCTTTCATCTTACTTTTTGCTTATTTTTCTCTACTGTATATTTGAGGAAACAGAAACTTCCGTGGTAGTTTCTTGTAGGCAGTCCGGGCTAGCCATGCCAGGCACCCTGGTCACTTTCCTGATGGAGTACTGCCTGAGGAAAAGTCTTCTGAACACTCACTATTAGTGCTTTGGGCAGGGCAGGGCCCAGATCCAGCCTCCTGGGCATGCAACCCATGTAGTCAGAGGGCTGTGCTTAGAAGGGCCCCAGACTTGGTTGAATGCTCTGCTGTTGCTGTCTTGAAATGCTTAGTGATTTTTGAACAAGGAGCCCTGCATTTTCATTTTGCACTTGGCCTCACAAATTATGCAGCTGGTTCTGGATGGGGCCGTGGCGCACTGAAGCCAAAGGGAGCTGTGCTCACATACACAATCCTTCCCAGCCTCGCATAGATCCCCTTATTGGATTGCAGGTGGATGTGAAGATGCGTGGCCAATTCACCTCACTAAATGGTAGTCTGCTCTCCAGTAACCAGGGTTAAACATCTTTCAGTTATATTTTGAAAACTGCTCTGCAGTCAGACATCCTCTAGGTATAGAATGGTAGAGCCAGAAAAGTGGCTTACACTTAGCTCTACCACTTGCAAGATGATCTTTGTCACTTAATGTCTTGGGGCCTCAATTTTCTATCTGTAAAATGGAAATAACAGGGTCTGCCTTACAGACAGGGTGTTTGTGAGACAAATAAGATAATGTATTTGAATATAATTGAGTGCTATTCAAGCTTTGAGATCAGTATAATCGTTTATTCTTTCCAAGGTATATGTACAATAGCTTAGAAGTTTTTCTACTTAACAGAATAAACAGAAGTGATTATTTTAAGAAATAACTGTAGGAGTTAGGAAATCCACAAAGAAATAGATCAAAGGAAACATAAAACTTTGCAGAGAATACATGACATTTCTGGTGTTAGAAACTACCAAAGTGATTAAATAACCACCATGATATTTTTAAGTTCTTGTTGCAGTTCTCATTATTTTAAATAACAATTAAGATCTCAGGAGCATCATTTCTCAGCTACAAATCTATTGTCTTTCTGCACATTAGCCTAACACTTCAAAAAGTAGAACTGGAAATATTTGGGAAGAATTTGCGACTATGTGTCTAACTTCCAAATCCCCGTACTCATCTTTCTCCTGTCCTTCTATCTGTTGACAGCTGATATTAAATTCTTGTTGTGGTTGTTTTTAAAAAAGAAAGAAAAATGTTTAAAATAGTATTTCTCTTGGTAGTGTATATATGTCCATGCCACTCTCTCACTTTGTTCCTTCCCCCTCCCCGTGTCCTCAAATCCATTCTCTACGTCTGCGTCTTTATTCCTGTCCTGCCCCTAGGTTCTTCAGAACCTTGTTTTTTTTTTCTCTTAGATTCCATATATATGTGTTAGCATACGGTATTTTTTTTTCTCTTCCTGACTTACTTCACTCTGTATGACAGACTCTAGGTCCATCCACCTCACTACAAACAACTCAATTTCATTTCTTTTTATGGCTGAGTAACATTCCGTTGTATATATGTGCCACATCTTCTTTATCCATTCATCTGTCGATGGACACTTAGGTTGCTTCCATGTCCTGGCTATTGTAAATACAGCTGCAATGAACACTGTGGTACATGACACTTTTGAATTATGGTTTTCTCAGGGTATATGCCCAGTAGTGGGATTGCTGGGTCGTGTGGTAGTTCTATTTGTAGTTTTCTAAGGAAGCTCCATACTGTTCTCCATAGTGGCTGTATCAATTTACATTCCCACCAACAGTGCAAGAGGGTGCCCTTTTCTCCACACCTTCTCCAGCATTTATTGTTTGTAGATTTTTTGATGATGGCCATTCTGACCGGTGTGAGGTGATACCTCATTGTAGTTTTGATTTGCATTTCTCTAATGATTAGTGATGTTGAACATCCTTTCATGTGTTTGTTGGCAATCTGTATGTCTTCTTCTGAGAAATGTCTATTTAGGCTTTCATACACTACCAAATGTAAAATAGATAGCTAGTAGGAAGCAGCCACATAGCACAGAGAGATCAGCTTGGTGCTTTGTGACCACCTAGAGGGGTGGGATAGGGAGGGTGGGAGAGAGACGCAAGAGGGAGGAGGTATGGGGATATATGTATATGTATAGCTGATTCACTTTGTTATAAAGCAGAAACTATCACACCATTGTAAAGCAATTATACTCCAATAAAGACGTTAAAAATAAAATAAAATAAAATAGTATTTCTCCTGTGTGTCAGAAGATGCTGTTAATTTATTACCTCCCCTCCATTTCCACCCAGCTATAGGCAGTTACCCTGGTATAACTTTTATTAAAAGTGTTTTTTTAAACCAGGGTAAACTATACCCACCAGAACTGCCAGTCTCCTGTCTTGTTAGCTAGTATGAGGTGAAGAGCCTAGCCATTTTTGAAGGTTGTGCTCTTTTTTTTTAATTTAGTTTTTCTAAAGTTTAGTTGTTTTATTGACACAATGTTGTGTTAGTTTCTGTTGTACAGCAAAGTGATTCAGTTTTTTATATATATATATATGTGTGTGTGTTTATGTACATATACATATATATATATATGTGTATATGTTTTCTTTTTCATATTCTTTTCCATTATGGTTTATCACAGGATATTGAATCTAGTTCCCTGTATTATGCAGTAGGACCTTGTTGTTTATCCATTCCATATATAATAGCTTCCATCTGCTAACCCCAACTTCCCACTCCGTCCCTCCCCCACCTCCCTCCCCCTTGGCAACCACAAGTCTGTTCTCTATGTCTGTGAGTTTCTTTCTGTTTCATAGTTAGGTTCGTTTGTGTCAATATTTTAGATTCCACATGTAAGTGATATCATATGGCATTTGTCTTTCTGTTTCTGACTTAGTGTGATAATCTCTAGGTCCATCCATGTTGCTGCAAACGGCATTTCATTCTTTTTATGTCTGAGTAGTATTCCATTGTGTGTGTGTGTGTGTGTGTGTGTGTGTGTATACCACGTTTGAAGGACGTGCTCGTAAATAAGCTTTCTCGTATCCTCCATGGCTGTTCTGACAGTTTTCTGGAAAGTTGGCTCATCCACTGATTTATCTAGTGAGTTCATTTGCTACATTTCCAGAGTAAAATGCATAATGTGCATTTCTGATTTACAAGCTGTGCTTTGTATCTATTTCTTCCAATCTAGAATTTGCTTCTTGGTTAAAAACATCATATTTCCAAGTTAGCAGAGAAATAGATGGAGCGTATGCTGCTCCAAAAATTTAGGGAGGGGCTATCTCACAACCACTGCTAGGGCTGTTTCATCCCCAGTCAGCTCATTCTAGAGGTGGTCAGCCTTGCCTAATTTGTGCATAAATGATCCCAACACCCAAGCAGTACATACCATTTGACCAGTAAGATGGTCAAAAGCATCGATCAACCATTTGTGGTTCTGTTTTGCTTATCATATACACATGGCTTCACAGCGTAAAATGTAAAGTTAAAAAGTAATTTTACAGTTCCTTATATTTCATTTCATTTTGTCATATCACCAAGAGCCATTCATAAAAGAATCTTCATATTCCTATGGCTTAGCCCCTGGTCTTACACAGATCCTGCCTTAGCACTTCGGCTATTTAAAAAAAAAATAGGCAATAACCCTCCTGGATTAGTGTCCTCTGAGGTGTTTCACTAGATTTGTCAAACTCACCTTCCCCGTAATACTGCGAGACTGATAGGTTGGAGGACTTTGGAAGGTGCATATGTGCACAGCCTTAAGCAAAATATACCCTCACTCACAATATTAATGACAAAAGGGAAACAAAATGGAATGATTCCATTTGCCTTCAAGCCAGCAAAGGGACTTTGTTTCTGACCGGCTGTGCTCAAGCCCTTGAAATCAAGGCTGCTAATGACAGCGGGACCAGAATTGTGTAAGGTGCTCACAGAGAAGATGCCGCCCACCCAGCCCAGGAGGCTGGCTGCCCAACGTCAGGGACAGAGCAGGTTATGGCTGAAGTACGGGCTCTACCAGTGGCCACTTGGGCCCAAAGGCAAGCTGCTTCTCCTCTCCAGGCTCCTTTTTCTGCAGCTGTAAAAGGAGAGTGTTGGGGTCCTCAGAATAAGTGGGTTTTGATAGGGAGATGACAGATAAGAGACTGTAGAGCATGCTGACAAAGAGCATGGGCTATGTAGCCAGGCTGCCTGGCTCTGCCGTTTAGGAGTTGAGTGGCCTGAGGGAAGTTGCTTAAACACTCTGTACCTTCAGTTTCTTCCTCCAGAGTAAACAGGAAGTTATAGTGCCTACTGCACGGCACTGTTAGAAGAGTGAAATGAACTCATACAGGGAAAGACCTTAGCACACAGGACCTGGCACACGGCAAATGCTCAGTAAATTGTAGCTATTATTACTGGTGGTGGTCTGCAAGCTAAGAAAGATCCAGAATTTCTGATTAAGATAATGTCTGGTTCCAGAGTCCCAGAAAGCCCAAAATATCAGGCACCGCCCCTCCCAGTGCCCCCCAGCCACCCCGCTACTGAATACTAAGTCGCTCTCCTCTTCACCTAGCTGAGCCATTGGTGACCGGAAGGTCCCCCCTCCCTGCCCCCATCAGCACACACACCACGCACACCCTAATGCCGCCATCCCTTCACAGTGCTTCACCCAAACCGAAAGGACATCCACAGGCACCCGGCACACGCAGGTCCGCCATATCACACTTCCACACGCACACATCATTCAGAGCATGCTCTCACATACACACACATACACAAAGGCTCTCCCTCTTGCTTGTTCCAGGACCGTTAAATGCAATCATGACATTTACAACATGTAGGCTTAGGACAGTGGCCCAAGCCTACGGTGTGTCCCAGGAGGCTGCCTCCCTCACAGCACTCTGCACCTCGCCTCTGTTAACAGAAGCGGTGCGCTCCGGCTGGGCTTGCGCTGCCCCTGTGCAGCTAGCTGCCGAGCACACGACCGCGCCTCGCATTCACTGACCGACTGAGACCGTCGTTACCTGAAGTTCAAAGCCCTTCTCTTTCCAACTCTGTATGGGCCCCAAATAACAGAAGGAGTCCCTTCCTGCATCACAATCACTGCCATAATTGCCGATTCAGAGGTCAGAGCAAAATTACAGCAAGAAACACCAGTGATCTATTCTCTTTCCTGAGCCTCTCCGCTGCTTCTGTGACCTGTGTAAACTGTAAGTTGTTCTAACAAACAAATCATGTTCTTCCATAGTTTAAGGTCCAGGTACTAAATATTGGGCCTGAAGAACATAGCACGTTTGGAGCTCTAACTTATTTGGTTAGCTTGAATTCTCCGCAACACTGGTTCAGGGGTCAAGTCAGTCACTGAGAACAGTGGGAAGCAGGGAAAGCTGCTAGTGATGGAAATTATTTTAAGCAAATGAGTTCCCCCTATTCCAGCTGCCACCTTACACAGTGACCATCCCTTCAAGGTTATCGAACCTCTATGGAGCACCCTCTAGCCTCAAATTTTCTTTCACTCTGTTAAAACGCTTTCTCTCCACTGCCCTGTCAGTTGATGCACTAGAGCAGCAATGCGGGTGTCAACGTGCTACAGGAAGAGCACCAGGCTCCAGTACACCACAGTCCTGCTGGGAGACCTTGTGCCAGACATGTCTCCACTTCTCCCTGGGTAGCAGTTCCTCCATTGGCTACGTAAAGGTTATAGGCCATGTTCTTGAACTTCCTCTTTGGTGAACTGTCTGAGATTATCATTTGAGCTGTGCTCACTTCTTTCTAAGACCATACAAGGTCATGTCCTAGATTTGAAAAGTACCCCGGACCTAGGAGCTGCCCCTGTACCTGTAGTCATTCCCTGAACTCCACAGGGTTCACTGATCAGGGCACTGAGTGAGGGAGTGTGGCTTAAAAGCCTTTACCACTTATAATTGTAAAGCCACTCTGAAGAAATCAGATCTCAACTTCCACAACTAAAGACACCTGAAGGCAGAAGCCAGGACTAAAAAGCCCAAGAGCCAGCACGGTGGGGAGGAAGGGGGTTGTTCTTGCGGTCGGAGGACCCAGCTTCTGGTCCTGCTTTGCCACCCATCTGCTGGGTGACCCATTTATGTCTCCTCTCAGGACCCTTATTTTTCCTTTTTAAAGAGAGTTGGACTAAATGGTCTCTAAGGTCTCTTCCAATTTTGAGATCTGTTTTTTTCTCCTAACGCTTTTACATAGAATGTAACCCATTCTAGAGTTACACACTCTGTCCCCAGTCCTGGGCCAGTGTTTGGTTGCTAGGGGAAACAGGCAAGGAGACGTGTATGACAATCCTTCCTGCCCTCACCAGTCACCAAGGGCACATCCGTCCTCCTGACAGTGTCAGCAGGGTCACCTTTGTGTCTGGACAACAGCATATTCACATTATTTCTTGATTGAATAAGAGCGCCATTGACTACCTGACAGACAAAAAGGCAGTGGGTCCTGCATGACTGCAGTATGCGCTCCCACTGTCAAGGAAACCATTTGATCATGTGAGCTGATAGATGTGGAGGGGCTGTGTAAAATACAAAGTATGGTGGAAACGGGAGCTGTTATGAAAGTAGTAAAACACTTATCCAGTGTTCCACTGTGGCTAGTTCTTGCCATTTTTGTTGAAATAGGTAATTGATCTCAGCATCTACGTAACCACAGGAAGATTACCCAGCATGTTGTTTTTATAAGCTCCTTCTTACCTAAGTGAAAGAAAAAAAAAATTATCTAGCCTTTTTATTCCTGGGGCACTGAATTCAATCTTAGTCAAGGTTTTAGACCTTCCTTAATAAGAAAATGCCAGCTTTTCTAGCCTGTAATCTGGTTATCTAATATCTTGCTAAAGTGATTAAAACTGATTAAAATGAGGAGGGAACGCTCTTTTAAAAAAAGAAAGGAAAAAGAAAATGATTGGATTTCTATGCCTTAGGTTACACTTAAGGAAAGATTGAATTAACTTGATCTTGATTGAATAAAGGACACTCTAAACAATTCTAAATTTATTCCAGGCCTGAACATTGTTTTCTGGAATGCTTCAGCACAAAATGTCACTGTCACTTTTCTTTCATAAGCACAGATATCTTTTAATACATAGATAATGTACTTTATAGAGGCTCTTTAAGAGCATTCACACATGCATAGATATTTATTTACAACTGTTTTTGCCAGACCAAAATAGAAAAGGCTTAGTTGACTTTCAAGCACTTGCATTTTCCAATTTGAAGACGAGAATTATGACTGCAGAGTACCTCATTTACATAACCAAGAGGTGGCAGTGTTACATCCATTATGTATTCACTGCACCAAGTATCATTTAACAGTAAAAAAGTGCAACGTGTAAATAAAAATATGTAACAAATATTTCTGTCCTTTTTAAATGGCTGCTTCAGTGGTAGCCACTAAAAACATTCATTAAAGTGTGATGTTTCCTTGTAAACAGCAATCCCCCCTCTCCCCCCAAAGAATCAAAGCTAGGAACCACAATTTATTACCACCAGTGAGTTTATTGCAGCTCTGGGAATCCATACACATCCCCTTCAGTAATCACTTGTTTTCTGGTAAAACATTCACCTCCTTCCCAGATATAGATAAAAATCAACGTAAAAAAGCAATCACAAGATTCCCCAAAGTAAGAACTTCTATGTAAAAAGCAGTTTAGAAAAAAAAAGTCAAAGAGTTGAATACAAACAGCATCCTACACACTGATTATTATCACAGAAAAATAACCATTTGAAATCAAACCCTTTTGGTGACCTCCCAAGGTTGTTTTGAGCATCTGCTAAATTATGCCTTGTGACTTGGGTTACAGTCCAATTAAATTTTACCTAAGCTACCTGAATCTGTTCTGTTTTATTTTGGGTTTTCTATTTCCAACCAGTCTAGGAGATTGAAAAACAATAACAGCCAAAGCAAGGAACATTTAAAAACTGGAACTGTTGGGCCCCCAGTTTCCTATAAAACTACTCTTGGTGAAAATCAATACCGTAAATGTATCTGAGCAGTCAGGAATGGATATTTGGAATAGAAGTTCTTAGAAAAGTAGTTTAAATAGAAACTGAGTACTTTACATCTGGCCTTATAGAAAGTTAGGCAGCTCAAACTTTCTGTCACTCATAGGAAACTACATTATTTATTGGCCGCACCTAGCGGCATGTGGGATCTTAGTTTCCTGACCGGGAATCGAGCCCGTGCCCTGTGCATTGGAAGCGTGGAGTCTCAATCACTGGACCGCCAGGGAAGTCCCCGAAAATATGTTATTTTAAACCATGAACTACATAATGCAACATCTCTAAATGAACCCCATCCCCTAGAACTAAACCATTTGAATATTTGGAAATATTTTTATGTTATTTAGATACTTCCGCTACCTATTAGCCCACATCCAGAGTGTTTGTTGTACAGGTTCTAAAAGTTACCTAAAAACAAGTAAAGGGCATTTAGAACATTAGTATCTGACACATACCGAAATATTACGAGCTTTCAATTTCTAAAAGAAATATTCTATGGAAGAGTCATGAGATTGGCAGTTCTGACTGATTGTGGGCATTTTTTATTTCTTCTTCTGTATTTCATTTTAAGTCAGAAATTGTGGTTGCGATGGAGAGTACTGAGTATTTTTTTTACATATGGCACAAACAGCAAACATTCAATGTATAGACTGAGAACCTAGTCTGGGAAAATTCGATCTATGGACAGGATTCAAAGAGCACATTACGTAGTGAGGATTATGTAGTAGGATGGTAGAGAGGAGTAGTATTGTGCCAATGGCCACATGAGTGGATCACATACTCCCTTCCAATAACTTCAAAGTGGGCAAGGGTTTCAATTTCTGAAAAGGGCTGGGGGAGTTAATTTAATTCTTGCAGTCGCCCCTAAGAAATCTTCCAGTTTCATCACCTTGTGGAATAATTTCTAGTCTCAATTTCATTCTTAATCAAATTGATGCATTATGTTATTTCCTCCAACATGAAAATAACAATGTATTTTAGTGTTTTAATTGAATTTATATTCTCATCCTGTGTATGAATTCTGTGGTTGTGTCATGATATCTGATGTCTCATCAATCAGGGACTGGTGAGACTATCACCTTCCTCTGTATACAGATACTCCTGTCATGCACTGAGATTCTCCCCACCTACCCACCATGCCTCTATTTTTCCTCCTCACTAAGAGATTTCTTATTCTGAGGAAAGATATAGGTTGGTCAAGAAAAGGAGGAATAAACAAGAATAATATCAACATTTATTCGTTTGTTTACAGCATGTCAGGTACTCTGCTAAGAGCTTTACGTTGATTATTCTACATGATCCTCACAAGGCCGTTTCAGGTAGATACTATTATTATCCCTATTTGAAAAATGAGAACACTGAGACTCAGAGATGTGAACTGACTTGCCTAAAGTCACACAGCTGGTGAATGCCAAAGATACAACACAGTGCCACTTAAAGGAGGCACCACCACCACCAATAACTTCCATTTACTGAATTGCATTATGTGTTGGGCACCATGCTAAGCATTTTACAAGCATCAGTTCGTTTAATCCTCACAAACTTTATGAAGCAGGGGCTAACATCATCTCTACTTTATAGATAAGCAAATGGAGACACAAAAGTTACGTAACCTGCATAAGGGCAGATATCCTGTAACCTGGGATTCAAGCCCAGCTCTCGCTTGACTCCAAAACTCTTTAATGTCCTGCTCTAAAATAGACAGAACTGAAGGTGAAGGTGGGCTCCAAGGATGACTCACCTTATGAAAGCACATTCAGATAATCCTGGAGCTGTCCAAAGATGTGAAATTCGACTTTATGCTTCTGATTGGTAGCTCCCCTTCAAAAGTAGAGCCAGGGGCTCTTTCTGCACACAAACTCACATTTCCCTTTCACTCAATACAGTGTTTGGGTCTGTCCCGTAAGTAGGAGTCAATCCAGAAAGAAACATGCTGATATCAACCTTCTGACTGAGAAAAAAATCTTTTTTTTTTAAATTAAAAAAAACATTTGGGGGGGCTGCATTGTGTCTTCCTTGCTGTGTGCAGGCTTTCTCTAGTTGCAGAGAGCAGGGGCTACTCTTCGTTGCAGTACGCAGGCTTCTCATTGCGGTGGTTTCTCTTGTTGCGGACCACAGGCTCTAGGCGCTCAGGCTTCAGTAGTTGCAGCATGCAGGCTCAGTAGTTGTGGCTCACAGGCTCTAGAATGCAGGCTCAGTAGTTGTGGCGCACAGGCTCAGTAGTTGTGGCTCACGGGCTCTAGAGCACAGCCTTAGTAGTTGTGGCCCGTGGGCTTAGTTGCTCCGAGGCATGTGGGATCTTCCCAGACCAGGGCTTGAACCTGTGTTCCGTGCATTGGCAGACAGATTCTTAACCACTGCACCACCACAGAAGTCCCCAGAAAAAAATCTTAATTGACCAGTTTCATCAAAACAGTTGAAGATCTTGCCCATATAGATACCACTTACAGATGCAAGTGATTCCTTGCCAACACTTACACCACCAAAGCATCATGGATGGAACAGATCCCTTTGGATTTCACAGATCCTTTAAAGAGTGGTGCTGGTTGAAGAGGGAGGGGACTCCGGCCCTGAATATTTGCATTTGAAGGGACAAATCATTGAACAGTAAGGTATAAGAGATCCAAAGAAATGAATTAGAAATGGTAGAATTTCATACACATTTTATGGACTACAGTGCACACCTAGGACTACAGAGCATTCTTATTCTCAGAAAAAAAGCTTCTTGGCACTAAGGCACCAGGAAGCAGAGCTATCTACAAAAGACCACAATTTTTAAAAAAACTTTCTTTTACTTTGTACCAAAGAAATGATTTCTATCTTAGTCTCCAAAGATTAAAAAAGCTCATGTGCAAAGACAGAGACATCTATGTCTTGAATTATTAAAGTTGTCAGTCCCTATTTTTAAAAAGTTAAATTAATGTGCAGTCCTGGATGTCTGAGCCTCACTTCCATTTGCAGGAGGCAGCAGGAAGGATGCTGGATCCCTCTCTCCATTTCTTTGTTAAGTAATGAACAATCTGAAAAGATGAGTTATTTGTAATCAACCCATCCACTTAAAAGAAAAGGGCACGTCTAAGAGAAATCCAGTCATCATCAGTTGAAGTTTGGCTTCAGTGGCAGGCTTGTCTTTGGAAAGCTAAGTATTAAATCTTATCTGTTGGTTTGTGCATCAGAAATTTATTGCAGGCTAGTCCAGTGGGCTTTGCCTTGTGCGATGCAGTATGTTGCTGGTATATATAATGAAAGAGCTTGGTGGTACTCTCTTACATCAGAGGTTTTCTGTTTAAGCATTGTGCATATATATGGGTAATTTCAACCAGAGTAAATACCATGAAGATATAACTTCAAGTCAAAACTCTGTCTCTCTGACCTTGGACAAATTACTTAACCTTTCATGCTTTAGTTTTCTCTTGTGTAAAATACGATGTTTGATGCATTCATCCCACAGGTGTTTTGGGTATCTATTGTATGCTCAACACTAAGGTTGTCATGGTAAACAAGACAAACCCCTTGCCTTCACATTGGTTGTAGTCTAAGTGGAGAGACATCCAATAAATGTATAAACAAATAATATAATGTATAATTTCACAGAGTAGTATGTTCTGTGAGAAATAAAGCAGAATAAAGGAATGGAGGATGATGGGTAGGATGGATGGACTGTCTTTTTGGTAGAATATTTCACAAAAGCTTCTTTGAAGCAGAGACTTCTGAGCAGAGACCTGAATGAAAGAAAGAATCCAGCCATGCAAAAATTTAGGGGAAGAGCTTTCCAGGCAGAAAGAGACAGCACAAAAACTCTAAGGCAAGTTGCTTAATATGTTGGAGGTACCGGCTGGAACACAGGAAAGAAAATTGAGAGCAGTAGGAGATACGGCAAGATCATAGAGAGCTTTCTAGGCCATCGTGACTTTGGGTTTTATTCGAAGTCTGACGGGCAGTTACTGGGAGTTTAAGCAAGGAAGTGACTTGATCTGACTTACATTTTTAAAAAGAGAATTCTGTCTGCTCTGCAGAGAATAGACTATAAGGGGGCAAGGGTGGAAACAGAGAGCACTTGGAAACTATTAGAATAATCCAGGCCAGAAATGATAGTAGCTTAGATCCTGATTGTCTTGAGCAGAGATGGTGAGAAATGGTCAGATGTGGGACATTATCTTGGAGGCAGAGCCAACAGAATTTCTTCATAGATTAGGTTTGATCTGTGAGGGCAAGAGAGGTGCCAAGGATGATCCTGAAGTTTTAGGCCTGATCAACTGAAAAGTTCAAATTGATATCAGCTGGGATAGGGAAGACTGAGGGGACGGTTTGGGGCCTTCATAAGTTCTTATGGACGTATGAATCTGACATTCCTGTGAGATACTTAAGTGGAGATGTCGAGTCAGCTATTGAATATATGTGTCTGGAACTTAGAGAGTGCTTAGATATGGAGAGGAAGACTTGGGAATTTTGATGGTGTTTGAAGCCATGAAAATGGAAAATCACCCGCTAAAGAAGAAAGTGTACATGAAAAAGAGAAGAGGTCCAACGGCTGAACCTGGGTCACCCGTACATTAACAGATCAAGTAGGTCAAGTGGAATCAACAAAGGAAACCGAGAAGGAACAGCTAGTGAGGTAGGAGGAGAAATAAGAGAGTGGTACTTCAGAAGGAAATGTTTCAAGGCAGGAGGAAAGTGATAAATCGTATCAAATTTTGCTGAGAGATAAGTAAAATGATAACTGAGAACTGACCACCAAATCTAGCCACATGGAGGTTACTGAGAAATATAATAGTGGTGGTTGCTGAAGAATGTTTTGTGGAAGCCTGTTGGAGTTGGTTGAGGAGACAATGGAAGGCGAAGGAGAGACAATGAGTATAGACAACTATGTATTTTTAGGAATTTTACTATGAATAGGAGCAGAGAAATGATGTACCGACAATGCTGATCTTACCTGATTATAATGAAGTTGCTTTGCAAACTTAAAATTTATATACGAATAATTAGGCTATGCTAAAAGGGAATTACTTCCTAATATCCATAACTAGCAAATTCACTTTATGTGTTTCTATGTATTCATGCTTTGTAAAGGTTTATTAATTATTTTTTTTGTTTTGTCAGATGCTTTTTTTTAATTTTTTTAAATAAATTTATTTATTTATTTTTGGCTGGGTTGGGTCTTCATTACTGCGTGCTGGCTTTCTCTGGTTGCAGTGAGCGGGGGCTACTCTTCGTTGCGGTGCGCAGGCTTCTCATTGCAGTGGCTTCTTTCGTTGCAGAGCACGGGCTCTAGGCGCGCGGGCTTCAGTAGTTTCAGCATGCAAGCTCAGTAGTTGTGGCACACGGGCTTAGATGCTCCGCGGCATGTGGGATCTTCCCAGACCAGGGCTCGAACCCGTGTCCCCTGCACTGGCAGGCAGATTCTTAACCACTGCACCACCAGGGAAGTCCAAAGGCTTATAAATATTTTTAATTGGCCACCTCCATGTTTATTTTAAGCACATGACAGTTTTGACTGAGTCAGGCACCCCTTGATATGAAACACAAACCTTTTGCCACATGCTCATTGGCACTGTGGATGCCTTTGTTCACTGAGAGACAGAATCTAAGAGAATGTCTATAATTTCCCCATCAGCCTATATCCCCTGACACATATACTCCCCAGAGGGATTACACTTTCTCTTCAGTCTTCAATAGAAGCATGAGATCTGTGAGGAAAATAAAACCGGATGAGTCGAAGTCCTAGAGAGTGGCTTGAGGTCAGTGTCACAGTTATGGAAAGAGATGCATCAGATTAAAGAATGAAACATATCTTGATTTCTTTTTTTTTTCAATAAGACAATCATGGAAAGGAAAGGGAAATAAAACTTGTATTGGAATGAAACTTTCAAAAAGACCTTGAGGGATAGACATGTGATTGTCATTTTTTTTTTCATTCCAAGTTATTTAAGGAGTTCTTTAGAACCTGATCCCATTCAGTTAAAAAACGGAGATGGAGGAGGAGATTACGCCAATAAGTGGTTGACAGTATTCATTAGTTCTGGAAGTTCTGGCTCTCGCCAAGATTCTCTGTATTCTCAAATGATATTTAGAGTAAAAGAGAAACAGAATTTGACCTCAGGCAAAGTAAATATTGACTGCCATCTCAAGGGTTTATCTGGCAGACATGGTAAAAGCAAACGATGGCCAGTGTGTCAAAGAGAGAAAGGGCTCCAGTCACCAGGTACAGAGTCTGTAATCATCACCCACAGACATTTAGGTCAGGAAAGGGAGCTCTCAGCTTGGAAAACAACCTACAGTGTGGATTTTAGCCTACATACACTCACATGCGTGCACACACACACACATGCACACAACCTTTATGCAGCCTAATACCTAAAGACCAACTCCAGATAATGTTCTTCATGGAGAGAGCAGTCAGCAGATGCATAAACTCTGTTTGTTGACATATTTATTCCCAGGGCTGATTGTGTTAATTTCCAAACACTCTTGCCTTGATGAGAGCTAGTGGGGAGGAAAAGGAAACAAACTCTGTGGCATTGTATAATTATATCCACAGTTAAAATTTTCTTTTTGTTTCTCATCAAGATGCAAGGCTTACCCTATATCACTGTGCACTGACAGCTCTAATAGAAGAAAAAATAAAGCAAACAATTAGCCTTGGGGAAAAGATGAACTAATGCACAATTCATGAATTTGCTACTCATTCAACCTGCTGTGATTCTAACAGCGTTGAGGAAATATGACAGTGAGTGATTTTGAACAATTTTGACTTACTCTTCTGAAAAAACACTTGGTGTTGGGATTATTTAAAATGTGACTTCTTCTTATGGATTATATGCAGAATACTCTTTCTCTGAGAGAGATTGTTTCATAATATAATTTGGTACAACCTTCCTAAGTAAGCCTGGGATGAGAATCAGGGCAGCTTTATTACTGACCGCAAAGCACCCTTTGATGGCATACGGTTTCACAGACACGGGTTCCATCTGCAGTAGTCAGAACTCTAGGTAGATTCCAACCCGAGCCAGCTTATGCAAAATGAGAAGTTACTGGTTTAGGTTACCAAGTATAGAAGAAGGAGGTGTATAGCTGGTTGTCAACAATAACTGGAGCCAGGAACTTCCCTACCCCCTAACAGAGCTCTTTTTCTCCATTGTCAGTTTCTATATCAGTTTTATTCTTTCAGGTTAGCTTTTAAAATACTAGGGAAGAGAGACCTTCAAGACGGCAGAGGAGTAGGACGTGGAGATCACCTTCCTCCCCACAGATACACCAGAAATACATCTACACGTGGAACAACTCCTACAGAACAGCTACTGAACACTGGCAGAGACCTCAGACCTCCCAAAAAGCAAGAAACTCCCCACGTACCTAGGTAGGGCAAAAGAAAAAAGAATAAACAGAGACAGAAGAATAGGGAGGGGACCTGCACCAGTGGGAGGGAGCTGTGAAGGAGGAAAGGTTTCCACACACTAGAAGCCCCTTCACGGGCAGAGACTGCGGGTGGCGGAGGGGGAAGCTTCGGAGCCGCGGAGGAGAGCACAGCAATAGGGGTGTGGGGGGCAAAGCGGGGAGATTCCCGCACAGAGGATCGGTGCCGACCGGCACTCACCAGCCCGAGAGGCTTGTCTGCTCCCCCGCCGGGGCGGGCGGGGCTGAGAGCGGACGCTCGGGCTTCGCTAGGATCCAGGGAGAGGACTGGGGTTGGCGGCGTGAACACAGCCTGAAGGGGTTAGTGCACCACACCTAGCCGGGAGGGACTCCAGGGAAAAGTCTGGACCTGCCTAAGAGGCAAGAGAACATTGTGTTGGAATGCGCGAGGACAGGGGATACAGAGCACTGCCTAAAGGAGCTCCAGAGATGGGCGTGAGCCGCGGCTATCAGCGCGGACCCCAGAGACGGGCATGAGACGCTAAGGCTGCTGCTGCCGCCACCAAGAAGCCTGTGTGAGAGCACAGGTCACTCTCCACACCTCCCTTCCGGGGAGCCTGTGCAGCCCGCCACTGCCAGGGTCCCGGGATCCAGGGACAACTCCCCCAGGAGAACGCACGGGGCGCCTCAGGCTGGTGCAACGTCACGCCAGCCTCTGCCGCCGCAGGCCCGCCCCGCACTCCGTGGGTAGGGACCCCTGGCCTGAGTGAGTCAGAGCCCCCGCATCAGCGTCTCCTTTAACCCCGTCTCCTTTAACCCCGTCCTGTCTGAGCGAAGAACAGACGCCCTCAGGCGACCTACACGCAGAGGCGGGGCCAAATCCAAAGCTGAACCCTGGGAGCTGTGAGAACAAAGAAGAGAAAGGGAAATCTCTCCCAGCAGCCTCAGAAGCCGCAGATTAAATCTCCACAATCAACTTGATGAACCTGCATCTGTGGAATACCTGAATGGACAAGGAATCATCCCAAATTGAGGTGGTGGACTTTGGGAGCAACTGTAGACTTGGGGTTTGCTTTCTGCATCTAATTTGTTTCTGGTTTTATGTTTATCTTAGTTTAGTATTTAGAGCTTATTATCATTGATAGATTAGTTTATTGATTTGGTTGCTCACTTCCTTTTTTAAAAAAATATAGATATATATTTTGCTTTTTCTCTCTTTTTGAGTGTGTGTATGCTTCTCATGTGATTGTGATTTTTGTCTGTATAGCTTTGCTTTTACCATTTGTCCAAGGGTTCTGTCCATCCTTTTTTTTTTCTTTTTTTCTTTTTAGTGTAATTTTTAGCGCTTGTTATCATTTGGTGGATTTGTGTTTTGGTTTGGTTGCTCTCTTCTTTCTTTCTTTTTCTTTTTGTATTACTTTTCAATTTTTTTATTTTTTAATAACTTTCTTTTCTTTTATTTTCTTTTTCTTTCTTTTTTTCTCCCTTTCTTCTGGGCTCCCTTTCTTATTCATGTGACTGACAGTGTCTTGGAGCTCTGGGCGAGTGTCAGGGCTGAGCCTCTGTGGTGGGACAGCTGAGTTCAGGACATTGGTTCACCACAGACCTCCCAGCTCCACGTAATATCAAACAGCAAAAATCTCCCAGAGATCTCCATCTCAACGCTAAGACCCAGCTCCACTCAATGACCAGCAAGCTACAGTGCTGGACACCCTATGCCAAACAACTAGCAAGACAGGAACACAAACCCACCCATTAGCAGAGAGGCTGCGTAAAATCATAATAAGGTCACAGAAACCCCAAAACACACCACCAGACGTGGACCTGCCCACCAGAAAGACAAGATCCAGCCTCATCCACCAGAACACATGCACCAGTCCCCTCCACCAGGAAACCTACACAACCCACTGAACCAACCTTAGCTACTGGGAGCAGACACCAAAAACAATGGGAACTATGAACCTGCAGCCTGCAAAAAAAAAGACTCCAAACACAGTAAGCTAAAGAAAATGAGAAAACAGAGAAACACACAGCAGATGAAAGAGCAAGGCAAAAACCCACCAGGCCTAACAAATGAACAGGAAATCGGCAGTCTACCTGAGAAAGAATTCAGAGTAATGATAGTAAACATGATCCAAAATCTTGGAAACAGAATGGAGAAAATACAAGAAACGTTTAACAAGGACCTAGCAGAACTAAAGAGCAAACAAACAATAATGAACAACACAATAAATGAAGTTAAAAATTCTCTAGAAGGAATCAATAGCAGAATAACTGACACAGTAGAATGGATAAGTGACCTGAGAGATAAAACAGTGGAAATAACTACCGCAGAGCAGAATAAAGAAAAAAGAATGAAAAGAATTGAGGACACTCTCAGAGACCTCTGGGACAACATTAAATGCACCAACATTCGAATTATAGTGGTCCCAGAAGAGGAAGAGAAAAAGAAAGTGACTGAGAAAATATTTGAAGAGATTATAGTTGAAAACTTCCCTAATATTGGAAAGGAAATAGTCAATCAAGTCCAGGGAGTGCAGAGAGTCCCATACAGGATAAATCCAAAGGGAAACATGCAAAGACACATATTAAGCAAACTATCAAAAATTAAATACAAAGAATAAATATTAAAAGCAGCAAGGGAAAAACAACAAATAATATACACGGGAATCCCCATAAGGTTAACAGCTGATCTTTCAGCAGAAAGTCTGCAAGCCAGAAAGGAGTGGCAGGACATATTTAAAGTGATGAAAGGGAAAAATCTACAACCAAGATTTCTCTACCTAGCAAGCATCTCATTCAGATTTGATGGAGAAATTAAAACCTTTACAGACAAGCAAAAGCTAAGACAATTCAGCACCACCAAACCAGCTTTACAACAAATGTTAAAGGAACTTCTCTAGGCAGGAAACACAAGATAGGGAAAAGACCTAAATAACAAACCGAAAACAATTAAGAAAATGGTAATATGGACACACATATTGATAATTACCTTAAAGGTAAATGGATTAAATGCTCCAAACAAAAGACATCGATTGGCTGAATAGGAACAAAAACAAGACCTGTATATATGCTGTCTACAAGAGACCCACTTCAGACCTAAGGACACATAAAGACTGAAAGTGAGGGGATGGAAAAAGATATTCCATGCAACTGGAAATCAAAGGAAAGCTGGAGTAGCAATTCTCATATCAGACAAAATAGACTTTAAAATTAAGACTATTACAAGAGACAAAGAAAGACACTACATAATGATCAAGGGATCAATCCAAGAAGACATAACAACTGTAAATATTTATGCACCCAACATAGAAGCACCTCAATACATAAGGCAAATGCTAACAGCCATAAAAGGGGAAATCGACAGTAAGACAATAATAGGGGACTTTACCACCCCACTTTCACCAATGGACAGATCAACCAAAATGAAAATAAATAAGGAAACACAAGCTTTAAATGATACATTAAACAAGATGGACTTAATTGATACTTATAGGACATTCACTCCAAAAACAACAGAATACACTTTCTTTTCAAGTGCTCATGGAACATTCTCCAGGGTAGACCATAGCTTGGGTCACAAATGAAGCCTTGGTAAATTTAGCAATATTGAAATCGTTATCAAGTATCGTTTCCGACTACAACACTATGAGACTAGATATCAATTACAGGAAGAATACTGTAAAAAATACAAACACATGGAGGCTAAACACTACTAAATAACGAAGAGATCACTGAAGAAATCCAAGAGGAAATCAAAAAATACCTAGAAACAACTGACAATGAAAACACGATGACCCAAAAGCTATGGGATGCAGCAAAAGCAGTTCTAAGAGGGAAGTTTATAGCAATACAATCCTACCTCAAGAATCAAGAAAAATCTCAAATTAACAACCTAGCCTTACTCCTAAAGCAATTAGAGAGAGAAGAAAAAAAGACCCCAAAGTTAGCAGAAGGAAAGAAATCATAAAGATCGGATCAGAAATAAATGTAAAAGAAATGAAAGAAACAATAGCAAAGACCAATAAAACTAAAAGCTGGCTCTTTGAGAAGCTAAACAAAATTGATAAACCACTGCCAAACTCATCAAGAAAAAAATGGGAGAAGACTCAAATCAACAGAATTAGAAATGAAAAAGGAGAAATAACAGCTGACACTGCAGAAATACAAAGGATCATCAGAGATTACTACAAGCAACTATATGCCAATAAAATGGACAACCTGGAAGAAATGGACACATTCTTAGTAAAGCACAACCTTCTGAGACTGAACCAGGAAGAAATAGAAAATATAAACCGACCAATCACAAGCACTGAAATTGAAACTGAGATTAAAAATCTTCCAACAAACAATAGCCCAGGACCTGCTGGCTTCACTGGCGAATTCTATCAAACATTTAGAGAAGAGCTAACACCTATCTTTCTCAAACTCTTCCAAAATATAGCAGAGGGAGGAACACTCCCAAACTCATTCTATGAGGCCACCATCACCCTGATACCAAAACCAGACAAAGCTGTCACAAAAAACAGAAAACTGCAGGCCAATATCACTGATGAACATAGATGCAAAAATCCTCAACAAAATACTGGACAACTACATGTAGCAGAATGCAATTAGAACCCTTCCTAACACCATACACAAAAATAAACTCAGAATGGATTAAAGACCTAAATGTAAGGCCAAACGCTATCAAACTCTTAGAGGAAAACATAGGCAGAACACTCCATGACATAAATCACAGCAAGATCCTTTTTGACCCACCTCCTAGAGAAATGGAAATAAAAATAAACAAATGGGACCTAATGAAACTTAAAAGTTTTTGCACAGCAAAGGAAACCATAAACACGCAAAAAGACAACCCTCAGAATGGGAGAAAATATTTGCAAATGAAGCCACTGACAAAGGATTAATCTCCAAAATTTAAAAGCAGCTCATGCAGCTCACTATCAAAAAAACAAACAACCCAATCCAAAAGTGGGCAGAAGACCTAAAAAGACATTTCTCTGAAGAAGATATACAGATGGGCAAGAAGCACATGAAAGGATGCTCAACATCACTAATCATTAGAGAAATGCAAATCAAAACTACAATGAGGTATCACCTCACACCGGTCAGAATGGCTATCATCCAAAAATCTACAAACAGTAAATGCTGGAGAGGGTGTGGAGAAAAGGGAACCCTCTTGCACTGTTGGTGGGAATGTAAATTGATACAGCCACTATGGAGAACTGTATGGAGTTTCCTTAAAAAACTAAGAATAGAACTAAGTATCATACGACCCAGCAATCCCACTACTGGGCATGTACTCTGAGAAAACCATAAATCAAAAAGAATCATGTAACACAGTGTTCATTGCAGCACTATTTACAATAGCCAGGACATGGAAGCAACCTAAGCGTCCATCGACAGGTGAATGGATAAAGAAGATGAGGCACATGTATACAATGGAATATTACAAAGCTGTAAAAAGAAACGAATTTGAGTTATTTGTAGTGAGGTGGATGGACCTAGAGACTGTCATACACAGTGAAGTAAGTCAGAAAGAGAAAAACAAATACCGTATGCTAACACATATATATGGAATCTAAAAAAAAAAAAAAAACGTTCTGAAGAACCTAGGGGCAGGACAGGAATAAAGACGCAGACGTAGAGAATGGACTTGAGGACACTGGGAGGGGGAAGGGTAAGCTTGGATGAAGTGAGAGAGTGGCAAGTACTTATATATACTACCAATTGTAAAATAGATAGCTAGTGGGAAGCAGCCACATAGCACAGGGAGATCAGCTCGGTGCCTTGTGACCACCTAGAGGGGTGGGATAGGGAGGGTGGGAGGGAGATGCAAGAGGGAGGGGATATGGGGATATATGTATACGTATAGCTGATGCACTTTGTTATACAGCAGAAACTAACACAGCATTGTAAAGCAATTATAGTTCAATAAAGATGTTAAAAACATAAGGATAAAAACAAATAATACTAGGGAAGAGATCTTATTGATCCAGTTTGTGTTAAGTTCCCATTCTTATACCAGTGAATAGTCCCTTGAGAGCTACCTCTGGGAAATACAAAACTATCCATGCCCCCGCAAAGCTTTCCAAAGCCCTTTTCTGAAGTGGTTTCTGGGTGTATGCCAGCCACATAGCATTACCTGGACTAAGACCAGAAGTAGTTACTACCTGCCTAGAGTTTGGACCTATTCATATCTCAGACAAGATCAATGGAAAATCAAATGAAAGAAAGGGAAAGAATTCACAACCGTATTTTATCTCCCCAATAAATCAAATGGATTTAATTTTGCCGGACTCCCTTCTAGGGCATGACCACCCAAGTTGGGGTTGAGGGGAGTTCATTTGTCAGCCTTTTTTCTTCTTTCTGAAAGCAGTCGAGAACTAGACACAGGAACCAGGTGGAACTCATATCTTGGTAGTTGCTAGAGGTGGATTGGAAGAAGCGTTTTGGACTGGTTGCCAAAGTGCATGTTCCATATTACTCCCTCTCCAGTCTATATCATGGGATTTACATATGGGGAGAGTTGGGCATTTCCCCAGTTACCCACACGGAAGGTCATGCCCTGGATGAGCAGGGGGCAGAGGGACAATGAGGAGGGAGACTTGCAGTCTTACCTGTGGAAGCTAGGTCCTGAGCCCCGATCCAGCTCTCTTTACCATATATGGGAGCAGGGTTAGGGAGTAGAGCAAGTGCCCCCAAAGAGAGCAAGCAATAAACATATGTTTGCATGTATCCAGTGACACCTTCCCTATCTTGTTAATCAGATAAATCATTTTTCCTCCCTAGGAGAGGAAAATGTGACACATAAAGAGAAGGCCTTAAAATGTCACTTTGATACTACTTCCTCCTGGGGAGTGGAGCAAAACTTCTCTCATGGGAATATTAGGACAGGGGAATTGGGTTCTGGCCAACATAATATTATAACCATGATTATACTGTAGTTATACTCTTTATACTTTTTTCAGTTTTTATGTCTTAAGCTTTTTCTGTGTTATCTACATTATCTTCCAAATCATAATTATAATGACCGCATAATGTCTCATCATTTAGATCGGGGTCCCCAGACCCCGGGGTGGGACCAGTACTGTTAGGAAGCGGGCCGCACAGCAGGAGCGGAGCGGCGGGCGAGCCAGCGAAGCTTCATCTGCCACTCCCCATCGCTCCCCATCGCTCCCCATCGCTCGCATTATCGCCTGAACCATCCCCCACCGTCCCCCACCTCAGTCCGTGGAAAAGTTATCTTCCACGAAACTGGTCCCTGGTGCCATAAAGATTGGGGACCGCTGATTTAGATGATTACTGCTTCACCAGATAATTTACCTTTATTAAATATTTAGGTGGTTTCCTATTTTTCTACCCTAGGTACTACTTAAATGGACATTTTTATGACTATAACTTATTCTCTCCTTTTGGATTCTTTCCTGAGGTTGAATTCTCAGAAGTAAGATTCCTATGCCAAAGGCTATGCATATCCAAATACAAAATGTTCATCCTAACCTACACTGCCACCAGTGATATAGGCATGTGCCAATTTTACCACAACATCATGGATAGCCAATAGCATTTTGGTTTTGACTAGTTTACTGGCTATAAAAAGCACTTCATTAGTGTTCTCTTTTGTATTTCTTTGCTTGCTAGAGGGTTTAAATATTTTCCCATATGCTTGTTTACTAACAGCACTTCCTTTTATAAATTGTTCACCTCCATCGCCCACTTATCTATTGAGCTTCTTAATGTTTTCCTTAACAATTTGTATGAGCTTCTTAGATTATATACATCCTAGCCTTTTGTCATGTTTACTGGTAATTTTTTTCTCATCTGTTGTTTGCCTTATTATTTTAACCATTTTTATGTGATGTAGAGGTTTAGAAATTATGGAGTCTACATCATCCATTTCTCCCTTGTAAATTCTTCAGTGGCTTCGAAGCTAATAATGTTATCAATCTCTTGTTCTGATATCTCTTGGGGGATAGAATTATAAAAAAAAAAAGACATGTCACACTTCGAAAAAAGTTTCATAAGGATCAAAGCAACCTTGAACTCAACCACAGTTTGTAAAGGAATTAGTTAAGCTGCGAGTTGATTTTTCCTTATTCATGCTGAAAAAGACTTTTTCTCTTTAAGCAACCAAATATGGATCACAGCGGGAAGTATTAACTTCTAACACTTTCCGGAGAGCACAAACCTTCTGTTATTCCATTCACATAAAATACCAGTTGACAGATGGTATTTGCCAGAAAATAGGGGAGAAAAGCATTCAAACACAGATTTATAAATTGAAAATTCTCTCAAGAAAAGTACCTGTCTGTTTGGTTGGATATTAAAGAGATAATAAGTCTGGGGTCAGTGTAGGAAAATGAAAAGATAGGATGAAAGGAATTTCGATCCTAAGCCTGGTTCAATTCTTAACTAGCTATGTGACTTTCATCAGCTATTTACCCTCTCTGGGCCTAAGTTTTCTCATAGATTTAATAAGGAAATTGGACTGGAAAATTTATTAAATTCCTTTTGGTGCTGGCATTCTATTCTTCTTCATTCATTCTTTCATTCATTCAACAAATATATCTTGAGCCCATAATATGTAGCAGGCACTCTGCTGGTTGCTAGGAATGCAACGTTAAATAAGAAAGAGTCCCTATATTCATTGACCTCTAGTAGGGAAGAGAGAAAACATTGACGTGTCATGTGGTCAGTTCTAGAATGGTGGTGGAAAGCTAAGGGAGCAGAGCAGAGGAGCACCCCATCCTCATGCCTTTCTCAGCACAAGCTGGGCTGTCAAGGGGAAGATTTCTGGGGGAGGTGACACAAAACTGAACCTTAAAGATGAATCTGATTTCATTAAGGAGAGAAGGGATGTGGGCCTATGAGTTAGTCTATGCAGAGGAATCAGTAGGAGCAAAGACTGAAAAGCATAAAATGGCAGGAAGCGGGCAGAGAACTACAAGTTCTGATGTTACAGGAGCTTGGAGTTTGAGGCACAGAGACAAAGCCAGAAGACAGGGCTCAGCTCATGGAGGACCCCTTGTATTAGGCTAAGAAATCTGGAATTTATTCTCGAAGAAATGGAGAGCCATCATAGGACTTCAGGCATGAGAATACCATGGTCAGATTTGTATTCTGGCAGAAGCAGGCAGGGTGTGCGAGAGGGGGCAGGATCAGGTAATCTACTGAAAAGCTATTGTCATAATCTAGGTATGACCCCATGGCTTAAATGAGAAGAGTAAGGGTGGCTGCACATGGTTTTTCAGGTTTTTCACTGCACAAGGGTGCTTGGCTGAGGGGGCAAATGGGAGCTGAAATCTAGTCTGTGTTCCAATTGGCAAGTACCTCAGTGAGAGGTTTCGCCCTCCTGGAGAAAGAGACACTGTGTTCTAATTCACACAAAGAAGTCATAAGAGCTAGCATTGACCCTGAGGGTAGTAGTCATAGATATGGAATAGATTTGAGAAATATTTAGGATGGATGTAGGCAGGACTTTAAAGAATTACTATTAATATTAAAGAATCTAATTATTTGGTATTTTTAAAAATATCCTATTAGGTGGCATTGATCTTTCCCCTCATTAAATTTGCAAACATAAGTTCTGAACTATATCAAAATTAAGTTTATTTAAGAAAAACTACTAGCGTTAACAGAAATTATCAGTCCAGATATTTCCCCCACCTGTGTGGCATACAAGTGCTGTTCCATGGGGTGGGCTATGAAAGATGGAGAATAAGAACTCTTATGACTATAGTGCTTCATGGTCTCTTGGTATATTTATTTATTATATTGCTTTTGATTTTCACACAAATCTTCTAAGGAAGGCAGAGCAAATGGCCTTATTCCATTTTTGTAAATGAATAAACTTAAGATCAGAAAAGCTAAGGGGCTTGGCTATGGTCACACACATAGACTCAGATACAAGATTAGAACCCAGCTTCCCAGGCTGTGAGGCCAGTGCTGGTCATTTCTTCACACCAACTGGCATCCATGACTACCCTGCCTATTATAATCTCACTGCTAGACTAGTCTGAGAGACGCCATGGCTGAAAATTCCTATGTTAATTTTCAGTAATCATCATGCAGAAATTATACTGATACTTAGAGTTCATTAGTTAAGACTGTTTATTCAACTAGAAGAAAATACTCAATGTCATTCCCATTAGAGTAATGAAGCTGACAGAATTGGAGGAGCCACCCTTTCTCTGGCGTTCTTTCCAGCATCTGGGCCTTTGGTTCCCATATTAATTATTGGGTGCTGCATAACAAATTACCCCAAGCCTTAGTGACTTAAAACAACAAAGAATTATTTATTATCTCTCATGGTTCCTGTGGATCAAGAATTTAGACAGACCACTGTGCAAATAACTTACCTCTGCTCCACAGTACCTGGGGCCTCAGCTGGAAGAAAGGCAGACTGCTCACTCACCCACATGTGCAGTGGTTGGTGCTGGCTGTAAGTTGATGGCTAAGCTGGGATGCTCAGCCAGAACATACCATGTAGCCTGGGCTTACAAAGTGGTGGCTGAGTTCCAGAGAGCTAGAGAGAAAGGGGTGGTGGGGGGGAAGCTGAAGGAGAGGGATTGAGAGAGATTGATTTATTGTAAGAAATTGGCTTACACAGTTATAGAGGCTGACAAGTCCCATGATATTCAGTCAGCAAGCTGGAAACCCAGGAGAGCCAGCGATGCAATTCTAGTCCAAGTCTGAAAGCCTAAGAAGCAGGGCAGACGATGTAAGTTTCAGTCCAAAAACCAGTGGCTTAAGACCCAAGAAGAATTAATGTTTCAGTTCAAGTCTGAAGGCAGGAAAATACTGATGTCCCAGCTCAGCGGTCAGGCAAGAGGAATCCCCTTTTACTCATAGAAGAGTCAGCTTTTTTGTTTTATTCAGGCTTTTCAACTAATAAAATGAGGCTCACCCACATCATGGAGGGCAATCTACTTCACTCAGTTTACTGATTCAAACGTCAATCTCACCTATAAATACCCTTGCAGACGTGCCTAGAATAATGTTTGACCAAATATCTGGGCACCTCGTGGCCCACTCAAGTTGACACGTAAAATTAGCCATCACAGTAGATATGTCATAAATATTTATGAAATGGATAAATGGATTCAACAAACAGTCCTCAGTATCTACTCTGTGCCAACCTCTGTAGTAGGTGTTGGGGATACTGTAAGACACAGTCCCTGCCCTCACAGGTCTCACAATTTAGTGGGAAGGGCAAACATGCCAGAGAAAGGGACTGTGGTGAGGGCTTTGGTCGCGGTAAGCCGCAGGTGCTCTGGAAGTGCAAAGAATGTAGGCTCCTCTCTCAAATTCTGTGATGAGGGGAGAATAAAGAAGGTTGTCACAGAGGAGTTAGCCTATGGTCATAATCCTGAAGTAGAAGTAAGTAAGCCAATGGGAACAGGAGCAAGGGGGAGGAAATAGCATTCCTGGAAGCCAGAAAAGAAGGTGCAACGGTCTAATGAAGTAATTTTGGGTGACTGTATTAGTGAGGTTTCTCCAGAGAAACAGAATCAGTAGGGTGTTTGTGTATTTCTCCCTCCCCCACCCCCTCTCTAATAGAGAGACAGAGACAGAGAAAGAGAGACAGAAAGACAGGGAGAGAGAGAGATTAAGGAATTGGCCCACACAATTGTGGAGGCTGGCAAGTCCACATCTGCAGGGTAGGCCAGCAGGCTGGAGACCCAGGGGAGAGTTGGTGCTGCGGTTCGAGTCTGAAGGGTGTCTGCTGGCAGAATTCCTTCTTGCTCAGGGGAGGTCAGTCTTTTCTATTCAGGCCTTCAAGTGATTGGATGAGCACCCCTATGCTATGGAGGGTAATCTGCTTTTCTCAAAATCTACTCATTTAAATGTTAATCTCGTCTTTAACAATTTTCAAAGAAACATCTGGAAAAATGTTTTACCAAATATCTGTGTACCACAGCCTAGCCAAGTTGACATACAAAATTAACCTTTACAGCTGTTAAACATGGTCGAGTATGCCGAGAGCAGAACTCATGTGGAAAGAGATGAAACTAAAGAGGCAAATAAGGTCCAAATCCTTAAGGATCTGATAAGTCAAGCAAGGAACTGAAGATTTTACCCTGAGGGCAATGAATAGCTATGGAAGGGACAGATTTTCATTTTAGACGAATTTTTCTGATGGTAGAATTTTAATTGGAGAGTGTAGAGCATGGAGAACTTACAACAGGAAGACCAAAGAGGAGAAAATTACCACAGTTCCAACAAGAGACAATGGTAGCCAGGACTAGGGAGGTGATGGAGATGGAGATAAATGATTGTAATCTGGAGATAATTTGGAGGTAAAAGTCCTAGGAATTGGTCAGGGATCTGATGGATTAGGGAGGGAGAAAGAGCCTAGGATGGCACTCAGTTTGCTGGTTGGGGCCCTGGGTAGATAGAGATTTCAATTCCTAACATGAAGAAGAGAACAGGAGGAAGAGGTGTGAGAGAAATGAGGAAGGGTTCATTTTGGTACACGTTGAGTTTGAGATACTGTGAGATCCTGGGTAGGGTCATGATGGAATGGAGATAGGCAGGTATATCCCCTATCCTTTCTAAAGCGGTGAAAGGTGTCTTGAATCTACCATGATTCATCTGCCCTTTTCTCTTCAATAGGCAAATACATTCATCATAAATTCCTTATAATGTTTCTCTGATCTAATGATTATCACCCTCCTCTCCGGACTCACTGTGGATGCCATCTAGAATGACACAATGGAGCTGCACACACCAGCAACAGCAACAAAAATTCCTGAATCTCCTTGAGGTTTTTAGATTAAAACAATAGAGTGTGTGTGTGTGTGTGTGTGTGTGTGTGTGTGCGCGCGCGCGCGCGCACATGCGTGTGTGTTTTGGCACTAGATTCCAAGCCATTCCTATTGTCTCCAGAGTTCTGGCAACTTATTTGACTTAGATGATGTCAAGTAAACTCCTGCAGTACCTCCTAAGTTGTCCTTCTACATTTTTATCCATACAGAAGCCAGTGGATCCTTTTTAAATGTAAGGTCATGTTACTCCTCTGCTCAGAGCCCTCCCATGGCTCCCCATTTCATTCTGAGTAAAAACCAAAACCCTAATAATGACCCAGAAAGTCCTACAGGATCTGTCCCCTGGCGATTTCTCTGACCTTCTTCCATCCTTATTCTCAGCACCTCTGCTCTAGCCACAGTGATTTCCCCGCTGCTTCACAAATGCACCAGTACACTTCTATCTTCGGCCTGAAATATGTCTGCCAAATACCGACATAAACCCTTTCAGTCTGTACTCCAACATCACCTCCTCTATGAGGCCCTCCTTGGTCATCCTAAATAAATCTTGTGTAAGTATGCCAAATGCAACACCTGCCCCTCTCCCCCACCCCACACGCATGCAGATTCAGACATTTCTCTATGTAAGGAGAGTTGCCTGGCAAAAATGAATGTCATTTTACAAAAGGTCTCCTGGGATAAGGCAGTGTGGTGTGCTGGGAATGGGGTAATCCATGGAAGGAGGATGAAGTCAGCTTCCTTTGGGGGCACAGGTGGCCTGGTCCTGCCTAGACCGTACGCCCACTTCTAACGGCTTTCTCCTCTTTTCCTAACACTCCACTGTACTTCCCTAACATTGCCTTCTCCCATTAAAATGGCATGTCTTCAGTTTTGTCCCCAACTCCAGGTTCTCTGTGTTGACCTTCAGAAGAAAGGAGCCCTGACCCAGCTATGTGAGTCAACGGCACTGTCCTAGAAGTAGTCAGGCCCACGGGACCACCAGTGCCTCTTCTCTCTCCCTGAGCCTTAGTGTCTTACATCTCTCCTCTGTACTGCAATAATCACATTTTGGTACATTTACAGTTCTTCTTCAAACAGAAGGACATAAGCTATCCTTCAAGAGAGGGGCTTAAAATCTCCCTGACATGATGAATGGTTGTCTTGGCTCAGAAGCCATGTGAGGGCTGTACCGGCAGAGGGCGCCATCTCGGATCTAGATCTCACCATCTCAGGAGTCTATGTCTTATTTCCCATTTGAGCCTCTGGAAGTAAATGTTCTATTCTCAAGTCGTAGAGAATATGATTATGCTCTTTACTGGACATTTATGTTCCCAGCCAACAACTTATTAGATATGCTAGGGAAAAAAATGGGGGTTGGGGGGCTGCTGTGAGGAGTAGGCCAAAGGGACAGAATGTCCTGAAACACTGCATTTGCTTTAGGCTCTATTCCTGTCATGCCTCCCCCATCACTGTATCCGCAACCCCATTACGGTCCTCACACCAGTCTAACAAACACACCGTTATAACTGAGGAGCATTTTACTATTGTCTGAAGGCATTAGGAGTTGGCTTAACAACTTGGCTATTATATTCAACAGAGACTATTCAAATTATAAATAATGATTCATCGCTAGCTCTTTTCATTTTAATTTTTCGCCCATGTACGGTATCTCTGCTTGCCAGAATGACAGCTCACTATCAGTGAGCCAACACGAGTAGAGAAAGAAAATACCCAAAAGAGAAAATGAAACTAGCTGAGAAGTTCAACATACATCCTTCTATGCTGAGTCTGATCTTGGAAGAGAGGAGAACACTTTCAGTTAGAGTTGGAAATCTAGGACAATGTGTCTCTAAGAAATGGAAATTGCAAATCCTGTAGCTAGTTTGTTTCTCCAAACTGGGAAGCTATTTTATGCCTCTGCAGCTTTCCCAGGGGACTCACTGTACCTAGAGTGTCCTCTCTGGAGTGGCCTCCCTTTCCTTGTCTACCTAGCAAGCATCTACTTTTCTTTCAAGACTCAACTCAAGCCCCACTTCCTCTGGAAAACCCTCCAGTAATATTCAAAGATTGGCTTTATTTTCATGTACCTGTAACGGTTTTACACGTTTCAGTTTGAAATACGTTTATATTTACAAAAGAGTTGCAAAGATAGTACAGTTTCCATAAACCATTTGCTTAGCTTCCTCTAATGTTAACATTTAACATCTCACAGAATCATTACACATTAATCAAAACTAAGAAATTAACATTGCTACAATACTACTAACTCAACTATAGAGCTTATGTGAATTTTACCAGTTTTTCCACCGATATCCTTTTTCTCTTCCAGTATCCCACATTGCATTTAGCTGTCAATGTCTCCTTAGTTCTCTACAATCTCTGACAGTTTCTCACTCTTTCCTTACTTTTAACCTTGACACTTCTGAAGAGTACTGGTCAGATATTTTTCAAAATGTCGTGTTTCTCCACTGTAAAGTTATTATCTTTCCTATTCATTAGAAGTGAGTCACTAAGTCCAACCCACACAGAAGAAGAGAGAAATGAAGTTACACCTCCTGGAAGAAAAAACATCAAATAATTTGTGGAGGGCTTCCCTGGTGGCGCAGTGGTTGAGAGTCCGCCTGCTGATGCAGGGGACGTGGGTTCGTGCCCCGGTCCGGGAAGATCCCACATGCCGCGGAGCGGCTGGGCCCGTGAGCCATGGCTGCTGGGCCTGCACGTCCAGAGCCTGTGCTCTGCAATGGGAGAGGCCACAACAGTGAGAGGCCCGCGTACCACAAAAAAAAAAAAAATAATAATAATAATAATTTGTGGATGTTTGTTAAAACCACCACAGTAACTAATAAATATTTGGAGGAATACTTTGAGGCTGTACAATTATGCCATTTTGCCTTAAAGTTTCACCTACTGACTTTAGCATTCATCATATCTTGCCTGCAGTACTTATCACTATAGTGTTCTAAGAGTGATTTTATATTCCTCTCATTCCTTCCACATTTTAATTGGAATTCTTCTATAAGGAAGATTCGTCCCTTCTTCCCACTAATTTATTCATTTATTTATATCCATGTGGACTTATGGGAGTTGCTTTACACTTCGGGTTATAATTCAATACTATAACAATTTATTTTGTTGCTCAAATTTTCAAGTGTTAGATATAGGAGTAATTTTAGTTGGGTTCTTGTGTCATTTTAACATCACCTGTAATATTGTAGTATGACTTGCCTGGGTATGTGTCCATCTCACCCAATTAGACTGTAAATCCTTGAAGACAGAAATGTTGTCTTATTTATGTTTGTGTTCCTAGTGTTGAACACAGTGCCAGACACATAGTAGGTCCTTGATGAAAACCTGTTGAATGCATTAGCAGTCAAGAAATGGGAGTGGGAGAATTTTCTCACTTTATAAAAGAATCTGTCACTTCAGTCCCACACAAGCCCATATGAGGCCAAAGGAAACTTGGATCCGAGTTGTTTGCGAAGAGTTCATCATTCTTATTTGGATATCATCTAACACAGTTGTAGACCAATTTGTGGACAGAACTGCTGCAGCCAAAGAAGAAGGGGTGTTGTTGAATGCGTGAGCAGAGAGAAAGTGTCTGAAATAGTGAGAGTGCTCCCAGAATCCTGGCCTCCCAGGTTGGCAATGTGCTTTGTAAAAGCACTTGGAAGCGGTCTGTTCCCTGACACCCCAGGCAGGAGCCGGAGAGCAGCATAGGTTTGAAAGTAAGGCTATTCAGGCAATCAGAATGTTTGGCCGAGCAATGTAATGCTTTAAGATAACATCTTCTATATCTCAGCGTTTTTGACATTTATTTTAATTTTTGGTTTATGTTATTCTGGGAGAAAAAGCCAGCAAGTGGCAGAATTTTAGAAAATCTCTGACTTTCACCCATTTTTGTCTTTGGGGAGGACCATCAATCCAAGATTCTTGACGGAAAGCCCAAAGCTCCTGCAGGCAAAGCTGTATGAAACTGTGCCTGGATGTTCGCCCAGGTATCAGAGAGCTAGAAAAGGCTGCCCTCAGGCAACCATAGCACCTCTGGCCTTTCAACGTCCAGAAGGGGAAGATAACCAATGATCTTTGGGGCAGGGTGAAAACCTTTCTAGTAGCAGAGTTGGCTAAGGCGTCCATCAGACTTGAGTTGGAATCTTTTCAACCTCTTTCTTGCTATATTAACTTGAACAAATTACTTAGCTCTCCAAACCTCAGTTTCTTCACCTGTAAAACGGTGATGATAATAGTGCCAACCGGATAGGTGGGTATAATGATATCGTGGATGTGAAGCCCCTAATGGAGTGATTGACTCATAGAAGGTGCCCAAGAATGACACCTGTCATGAATGTATTCCCAAGGCTCCAAACACTAACATTCCCCGAGCACTTCCTCTTGCGCTTTCAGAGTTCTTACCTAGCCTGCGGTAAGTAAATACCTGATGCTGCTCTGTGCTGTCGCAAATGGGAAAACAATTAGCAAGACTTCCTCATGCAGCCCCCAGGCCCCCAGCCTGTAACCTTACCTTCTAAGCCTTTGATCATGTTTCTAGCTCTCCTCAAAATGGCTCCAAAAAAAGTTTTAAATGGTTACCAGCTTCCAAAGCCTCCAAAGTCAACCCCCTGCTTGTATTTATTGCCCTCTCTTCAGACCATCCTGTGGCTCTCTTGACAATACACCATGTTGCCATGGTTTGTTCCAGTAAAAGGAGATGAAGTCTCTTGTGTTTGTCCCTAGGTAGCCATGTTGCTTCCTGATCAAGTGTTACAAGCTTTTTTTGTTTTTCAGTAAGACTAGAGATGGGGAAAAATTCACTCCTTGTCAGCCAGAATCCCAGAAAAATCCTCCTGCGTGAGAACTGATCATTGCCTGGAAGCCCTGATGAGAATGCAGTGATTAGTTTGGAATGTTGCCTGACTTCTGAGTAGCACGCACTAAAAACACAGAGCTCTAGCATGCATCTCAGCTTCGCCTGCAGCCAGGCTTCCCATCAGGCTGATGGAGATGAGTCTTTGAGAACAAGCCTTTAGGGCAGACTCTGGCCAGCACAGCACTGAACATTCTATAAGCCGACAATAAATAGTAGAAACACGTCATAAGCACCTATAAAAACTATATGGCCTGACCTCATGCAGTGCAAGATATAACTCCTGTAATCAGGAGCTAAGTGGCCAATTTTAGGACACTGGTTCCCTGCCATCAATCTCCTGCCTCCAGGACTGTGATTTGATCTGTGCAGTTGAGAAGAAAGTTGGTAACTGGGCAGGATATTTGTCTCTAAATATCTGAGGAGAAACCATAAAAGGAAGAGCTGAAAATTATTCACTGTGGTCAGTGGGGCAAGAAAGAGATTACGAAGCTTAAATTGTGTTTTTCCAAGCATCAGCCTAGCTGCATCATTAATGAAAACAGCATGTAACCAAAGGTGAAACAGAGGGCATTCTTGAGACTCATCATTAAAATACTTTTACTGCCTTATATTTGTAGGCAAGTTAGTCAGGGATAGAAGGCTACGAGCCTCCTTATGAGCCTCCAGAACTGGGGGACAAGGTCAGACAGTGTCATTCTGATTGGGATAATAAGAATTGAAAACGAAATAGATGGGGTTAGCCATCTGTGGAAATCTTTTCAGAAGCAACCAACCCTAAGAGATAACTTGAAAATGTGTTGCTAATGAAATGAAGGCAAGTCCCTAAAATTTCCTCAGGAAGCTGCCAATCAAAATGTCACGCATTTAGGATCTGCTGTGATCTCAGAATTGTTAATTAGATTGGGAGTCAATAACAGCTGGCATCTTACACTTACTTGCTGAGTGACCTTGGGAGAGTTCTTTGACCTCTCTGAAACTCGGTTTCTTCATCTGCCGCATGGTAAAGGCTAATACCTACCCGACAGAATTGCTGTATTATATGAAAACATTCATTAGAAAGTGTTTTGTAAATGGTACGAACCCTAAGATATTAGTTTGATGATGATGATGAAAGTGACAGAAATGCACATGGGGGTGGGATATAGACAAAGGACCACTGCCTTGTATATTTCTTTTAAGTGATTGTGACTAGGACTTTCTGTCTGCTTTAGTAATATCTTAGGACGGAAGTGTCCCCAGCCTATCTCCTTTAACCCTCAAATCGCTACAATTACCAGGATTTGTCCTCCAAAGCCCCCACTCATCTGAGAGTCATTCTTCCCACCTGGTGGCATGTATCTGCCCTTACTTTGCTGAGCATCCCCCTTTCCTTCTTTCCTTTTTCCTACCACTTTTCTTTTGCTTATTACTCTCTCAAATATATATATATATATATATATATATATATATATATAATAAGTTAAGTCAAAAGTATGTGCCTTTGATTAGGTCAATAACCTTAGCCTTTGATCTAAAGTCCGCTCATCCCCCAGTGGGGTAGGGACCATATTGGTTGATTTATTTTGTTTGGAATCTAGCTCAGAACTCCCCAAGTATTCCAAAATATTTTGGGGTTAATGGTGCTACAGTCCCAAGAGATCACCAAGTCTCTATACAATATGATATTTTATCATGTCATTCTGCTGTTGGTTTCAACTATATACATATCTTCTACCCACGCCTCCATCTCCACCAGTTTTTTGTAATTTCTGCTCTACTGTTGACATGTCAACATTGTGTTCTACATTGGCTATTCACTGTCAATACACATAATACCATTTGATTGTTTAGGAAAGCATTGGAGATAGACTTCTGCAGTGGAAGGAACACTATAGCAAAGAATCAGGAAAACTGGGTTCAAGTACTCAGGCTACCATTAACTGGCTATGTGACCTTGGACAAGTCACTTTATTTGTTGAACCTCAGTTTCCTCATCGATAAAACTGAGATGATCGCTGCTTGGTGTGCTTGTTTTACAAGCCATTGTAAGGATTTCACACTTATGCTTCTCATAACATCTATTACATTGTGCTTTAACTGTTTGTTTACTTTTTTATGTCCTCCATCAGAGTAACAGTTTCCTGAGAGCAGGACCATCTGTATCCCCAGAATTTGGCAGAAAGCCAGGCACATAGTAGGTTCTCAATGATATTTGTGGAAAGAATGAGCACATGAATAAATAAGGTCATGATTGTGAAAGTGCTCTGCAAATATGAAAACATGTGCAAAATTATTTCAAAATGTTCTAGTGAGGCAAGTATTTTAGTATTTGCATACCCATTTTACAGATAGAGAATACTCATAGGGATAAAGTGCACCATCCAAGGTGATACAATGAGTTGGTCAAGGGGAAAAGAAAAGCTCCCTGTCTCTTGACACCTTAACCAGCTCATTTCCCACCATAGTACACTGTCTCTAATTTTGCTATGAGTACTGTTATTCTTTTTTTTTTTTTTGCGGTACACAGGCCTCTCACTGTTGTGGCCTCTCCCATTGCGGAGCACAGGCTCCGGACGCTCAGGCTCAGCGGCCATGGCTCACGGGCCCAGCCGCTCCACGGCATGTGGGATCTTCCCGGACTGGGGCACGAACCCATGTCCCCTGCATCGGCAGGTGGACTCTCAACCACTGCGCCACCAGGGAAGCCCCAGTAGCTTTGTTTTTTATCAGTTTGGTTGAAAGGTAATCTCTTAGGCCAGTAAAGTCAGTGCAAAAATACACAACTTTTGAGCAGTCCAGCTCAGTAAGAAACTAGTACCGAAGAAATGGAGTTAAAAATATTCCCAGGAGTGATTATTTGCAGATTATCAGACAATTGACAGGAAGCCAGGCTCTCCTAAAGCTCTTTAAACCACTTTTTTTTTCCTCAGGAAACCAAGTAACTCGCCTTTACTTTATTAAGAAATTGTTACCCTAGGATTTTTCCAGCTAGAACGGATGCTAAAGGAGTAGCAATCACCTTTGTGAAACGAGTGTAGGACAGCTTTCAGGAGCCCCGCAATTGCAATGTGGTGTCTCAATCAATTACACTGAAATAGCAGCAGCTGCAGAGGCATTGTTACCATAGAAATACAATGAGCATAGCTTATAGAAGTGGACAACTGGACCTAAGCACCCCACACACTTCTATGTGAAGACGGTTCAGACCGTAATTATGCCAACTCATGCCACACACAAATACCCATTTTAATATGTAGGGCACAGTCCCTGGGATCTTCCCTAAATTTCCCTTTTGGGATTGTATTACAGCAGATATACTGAGTAACCAAACCTAGACGCACTCCAAGAAAACCCTGTGCTTTGATTCAGTTCCACGCTACAATAGTCATCCTTTCTGCTGCACTGTCATCCTCCTGCCCCAAGCAGGCCCTTAACTTTTCCCATCTGGGCTCTTGCAATCACCCCTTAGACGGTCCCCCTGCCCTATTTTTGGATCACCTACAACTCTTCCTTTACATTGTTCCTGGAGTGGTCTCTCTAAATTTCAAATATATGATTGTGTTACTATCCTATGAAAATCCTTTCCAGGGGTTTCCCATAACCTCAGCTGTGTTTCCAAAAATGTATTCTGGGGTTCCATTGTCAAATAAGTTTGAGAAGTGTTTCTGAAAATATCCCTGCTTCTGGGCATTCACTGTGCATTCTGGTGTATTGGGAGCTCTGAGAAGAGTATTACAGGAAAACTGATTTGTTTAATCCCACTGCTTCCATACTTATTTGCCCACAGAATCCTTTTTTGTACCACCTTTATCAATGTGTCCAGAGCACTGATTTACCAATTTGACACTGAAGACAGCGTCAAAGCAATGTACCACTTTCCAAAAAATGGTTTGATAAGATGTGTTCTCTTTTAGTTACAAGTTACCCAGAAAACCTTGAGTTCTTTTTTTTTAAAGCTCATTGACTTGTATATTTTATTAATTCATAAACTTTAGTTTATAGAGAAGTTTTAGATTCACAGCAAAATTGACTGGCCATCATCATAAAATCTACAAACAATAAATGCTGGAGAGGGTGTGGAGAAAAGGGAACCCTCTTGCACTGTTGGTGGGAATGTACATTGATATAGCCACTATGGAGAACAGTATGGAGGTTCCTTAAAAAACTAAAAATAGAACTAATATATGACCCAGAAATCCCACTACTGGGCATATACCCAGAGAAAACCATAATTCAAAAAGACACATGCACCCCAATGTTCATTGCAGCACTATTTACAATAGCCAGGTCATGGAAGCAACCTAAATGCTCATCGACAGGCGAATGGTTATAGAAGATGTGGCATATATATACAGTGGAATATTACTCAGCCATAAAAAGGAACGAACTTGGGTCTTTTGTTGAGACGTGGATGCATCTAGAGACTGTCATACGGAGTGAAGCAAGTCAGAAAGAGAAAAATATCGTACATTAACGCGTATATGTGGAACTTAGAAAATGGTACAGATGAACCGGTTTGCAGAGCAGAAATTGCAACACAGAAGTAGAGAAAAAACGTGTGGACACCAAGGGGCAAAGCGGCGGAGGGGGGGTGGATGAATTGGGAGATTGGGATTGACATGTATACACTGATGTGTATAAAATGGATGACTAATAAGGAAATAAATATTAAAAAAAGGCTAATCCTTTCCTATCATCAAGGGTATGATACCAAGAACAGTATTCAAACAGAAGAGATGTGTGCTGAATTTTGAAGGGGGGATAGAAGTTTGCCAGTTGAGAAGTGAAGTACTGGCATTTGCTATGGACTGAATTGTGTCCTCCCCAAATTCATATGTTGAAGCCCTAACTCCCCCCCACAATGTGACTATGTTGAAGAGAGGGTCTTTAAGGAGGTGATTAAGGTTAAATAAGGTCAAAAGTATGAAGCCCTAACCCAACAGAACTGGTACCTTAATAAGAAGAGGAAGAGTCACCAGCACTCTCTCCCGCAGAGAGAAGGTGGCTGTCTGCAAGACAGGAAGAGATTCCTCACCAGAACCCAACCATGCTAGTACTTTGATCTCAAACTTCCAGCTTCCAGAACTGTGAGAAATAAATTTCTGTTGTTTAAGCTGCCCTGTCTATGATATTATATAGTCTGTGGCAGCTCCACCAGACTAAGGCAGCATCCAAGCAGGGAGAATAGCGACATAAGAAAAGAGTTTGCATAGAGTAGTAGGGAATGAAGCCAGATTGTGAAAGCCCTTTATATCATGCTAAGAGTTTTCAGAAGCACTAGGCTATAGGATTAAGCCCAATGTGTATTCTCTTCAGCAGTAGTTATGGTGTTTTGGGAAAAATGTACAAGAAAAGGGAAACCAGTCTGGAAATAGGGCTGGAAACACTGAAAGTTCTGGGAACTGATTTTTTTAAAAAAGCAAGATTGATAAAGGATGATCTGATTTTCAGGAGTGGAATCTTCAGCACCCACATCATTTCTGAACTGAATTATCATAATAGCTTCTTAACCATTCTCCCCACATCCAGTCTTGTCCCCTCCCACCTCCGACAACCCAGTTTTTCTATTGCAGCTAGAGTCATAGATCAGTGGTTCTCAAAATTGAGTGTGCGTCAGAATGGCCAGGAGGGCTTGTTAAAACAGATTGCTGGGCCCACTCCCAGAGGCTCCGTATCAGCAGGTCTAAGTTAGGGCCCGAGAATTTGCACTTCTGAACACTCCCAGGTGATAACTTTTGCTGCAAAATCTTGGACCGTACTTGGAAGGGCAATGATAGACAAATCTGATCAGTCTCTTGCTAAAACTCCTCAATATCTCCTTAGTGCCTCAGGATAAGGTCCTTAATCTGGCTAATAAAGTTCTAGATTGTCTGGCCTTCGTTGTTGCCTTCTGCCTCATATCTCATCCCTTCCCTTGTTGAACTGTGTGATGCTCCCTATTCTTGCTTTCTGTTTAATCTTCTATGACTGAGCATGTATTTCTCCATCTGTCTGGAACTCACAATAGAACCCTTCCTCCATCCAACTACTTCATATTTATCTTTAAAAACTTAATATACCTATAGCCTACAGGAATCCTCCATTCAACAACTAATCTGAAGGAGATGCCTTTTATCTGTGCTGCTAAAGCATCCTGTACCGACACCCACTGTTGTACTTACCACATGGTATTTTAAGAATCTATTTGCGTGTTTGTTTTTCTCCTTTAGAACATAGCATGTTGAAGGACAGGATCTTGTATTTCGTTCATTTATCTGTTTTCCACGTGCCTAGCACAGTGCCTCCACATACAGTAAGTTCAATTAGTGCAGGATAATTAAGAAAATAAATGAGTGCATGGGATCTGGCTTCGGTAAAGACCACAAGTCACTGCTGCAATTTATCTCTTTAACAACCTCGGAGGTAGGTACTAATAGAACAGCCATTGTACAGATGAGGAAACTGAGTCTCAGAAGTCAAGTAGTCGGCCCACAGTCACACAACTAGTGAGTGATGAATCATGATAGGAACCCACATATGTCTGACTCCAAAGTTTGCTCTTTTAACCACTCTCCTATTCCATCCAAATGACTGGCTATATAGAAATCAAACATCCTGTAAGCTGCATCTACTTGCAAACATGTAGGAAGTAGAATGTGCCATTCTGGAAACCATATATGAGAAGTCATGTTACTGCTAATAGGCCCTTGCATCAGGTCTGAGAGATGCTTCTTTCCACCATCCTTTAATATAGTGTTTGAGGAATATGTGTCCATCCATGAGACTCCACAGCAAATCAAGGGGAAGAGACTCAGCTTACCCTTGTAGGACATCAAAATCTAATGTATACACACACACACACACACACACACACACACACACACACACACACAGTGGAAATGTTCCACATAGTTTCTGTTGGTCAGAATTGGAGGCTTGTAGAGAATTGTAGGTAGTTTTTTCCCAGAGCTCTGATTATTGCATTCAGAGAAACCCAGTTTGTGGGTACATTGCTGTTTATATTTGTAAACACCAAATATGTAAAGATGGGCATGAATTTAATCAATCAATCAGTTAGTTTTGGGCAGGAAATAAGTCAGATCTCTGGCTCATTAATTCAATTAAAATATTTCAACTGTAGCATATTATAGCCCCTGGGTATATGTAGGCATTTTCTATAATGCTTAAACACAGCTATTTTAGAAAATAAATTTTATAAATAGTGTTAAGAATTGGCAATGCAAACCTAAGACCACATACTTGAGGAATCTACCACTTCTTTTTGGTATCATGAGCCATTCCATGAGGACTAAAAGAGCATCATGTCAATTTGCCTCTTGCCACCCTCCCACTGCCACCCAACCAACTTATGCAGCCAAGTCAAAGATGGAGGTGAGGGTCAGGAGAACAGGGAGGCCAAATATGTGGTCAGCCCACATTCTGTTTTTCAATATTGTCCCTAACCAGTAAATAGCAACAGCAATTCTGGAACATGTCAAGTAGGAAGCAGGTAGCACTAAAACCCTATTTCTAGCGAGCACTTTATCACAGTGGCTCTAATCGCCACTCCCCTACTTGGCACTGGTCTGTGAGAAGGTATTCATTTGGGCAGTGGGAAAAGGTAAAATAAGTACACACACACACACACACACACACAGAGCTCTCCAGAAGCATACTATGAGACAGTATCTATTGTGAGTGATGTCTAGGCTTAGCACTTTGGGAAGGAAAGGGGAGAAAGTGGGATTATGCAGAGGAAGAAGTTGAACAGCAGGTCCCGCAAAGCCCCAGCCAACCCAGTGAGGAGCTCTGGAGTGCAGATTCCCTGACAGGGGTATCTCTGGTTGGTCTGGAATGTCCAGGCTCTTCTACTCTGACCTTGTTCAGTCATCGTAAGCCACCTCACGTTCGATTTCTCCACTGTCTAATCTAAATAGATTCCTCTTTTCTCCAGCCACCACACGTGCTGGTCTTGGTGGCTTTCCTGATGGCGTCATCTTGACCCTCATGGTATAACCTAAGCCCCTGATCACCACATCTTTCTCAGGCTGGGGTTGCTGCTCTTGCACATTGAGAGTTACAGTGGGCAAACAGGGGAATCGAGAGATGCCCAAGTTGATCACCTGCCACGATGGTAACTTCTTTTCTTGCTTGTGGTCCCAGAACACAAGGAGCCCCAGGTGCTCTACTGGTAGTTGTAGCTTATAACTCAGTGTTACCTCCACTGTGTGCCCTGGTAAAAGCAGGCTTTCTTTGGTGACAAGGACTTCTACTCTAACTCTATTGAGCTCATAGTTCCAGGGACAAGAAACACAAGGTCTCCCATTAGGTAACAGGGAGGAATAGTAAGTGGGGGCACTCCTGCTTTTGTATCCATTGTTTCCCAGACCATGTCTTCATCCTATTATGTCACAGAACCATATATAAGTCTTTGATTTTATTCATACACTGCATCCTGAAAAAGGGAATCCCATGCTTTCAGAGTATCGACTTCAAGGTAGCCCTACAGCTGGGACTGCAGCAGGCCTACTGACATGCTATCAGGCTGGCAATTTCTGTGTGGTACAATATGTGAAACAACCAGTGGAACTAGTGGTTTGGAGCCTACTCCCATACTCCTTTTCCTGCAAATTGGGCTCTCTTTTCTGATGATATGTTTTGTGGGATCCTACTTCGGTGGATCCTTTTATAAGCCTTCAGATAGTGGTGCTGGCTGAAGCCCTGCAGACAAGAAAGCTAATCACATACCTGGGATACCTACCTGTTTCTGAGAACAAACCACTGCCCTTCTAGGATACAAAGGGACCGATTGGCCACACTCATGGCCAACTGATATCCTCAAGGAAAGATAGCATATTGGAAGGGCAGTGCTGGCCTCTATTGCTGGCCCGTTGGGCATTTGACACCCGAAGCTACATCAGCCTTGCTGAATGGAAGTCCATGATGCTGGGCTCATGTATAGCCTCAATTTCTGCCTCCGTGTGTCTAGCATGCAGTTTTGGGGTAGCTGATGTCAAAGGTTAGCTAACATCAACTGATCAAGACATCTTAACAATGTGGTTGTTCAGTCCCTCTCCCATAGTAGGTGCTCTCTGGTTAGTGTTAAAGTATGAAACAAAGACCTTCACAGGTTGTGCCCACTCTGATGTCTATCCACGTGGCTTTACTCCAGAGTTCCTTCTCCTAGACCTTTCTATCCTTTTTCTTTTCAGGCCCCTACCAGCCAGACAAGCCATTTGCCACTGCTCATGAGCCTGTACGTATATTCCAACCCCTAAACACTTCTCCTTCCACAAAAGGTGGACAGTAAGGTGAACCGCCTGAAACTCCACCCATTGGGAGAATTTTCCCTCATTGTTGTCTTTCCTGGCCTCCCTTGAATGAGATTATAATGCAATTGCTATCCATTTTTGGTTTTATGCTCATCTACCAAGCTGACCCATCTTTAAACCAAACTTGGGATTTCTCAAAATCAGTTGATCACATGGGACTCCCAGTATGGCCATAGGCATGGCTGAGGGAGAGGAGATGGTACAAATGTGGTAGATGACACTGGGATCTGGGCTACTATTTCATTCAGCTTGCTGGTACCCTCTGGTTTTCCTTGCACTCAGTCTCAGATGTAGCACTTCCATCTTATGATGGGTTATTTCTGGGCTCACCAGACCTTACAACTGATTGATCTGACAGAACCCGACTCATAGTGGGGAATTCCAGATGCATGGTCACTTGGTGTCCTACAGTTAGATAATCTCTCACTCTACCAGTATCCAGTACCATAACAAGAGTTGTTTTTCAAAAGGTTTTAATTCTCTAATGTGTATGGCATGGCCTTACTCCAGAACTCTAGGGGCTCATGTTATGATTCTCCCTCCAAGCTTTCCACAAACTCAGTGTAACTTCTTCTTCCCCCTCCCCAATATCTGTAAAATCATAGTCTGCAGAAGTCATATGGCTCAAGCAGCAGGGCTGCTTGTACCTTGACCTGCTGCAAAGCTCCTTCTTGCTCTATGCCCCACTCAAAGCTGATAGCTTTACTTTTTACCTGGTATATGGGCTGGAGCAGTATTGCAAGGTGTGAAATATGCAGCTCACATAACCTAAAGAGGCCTACCAGGCACAAATGCTTCTTTCTCTGTGGTGGAGCAAGTGCAAAAATTGGCCTTTTCCTTTGATGAGAAGGTCCCAGCACTCTACTGATAGCTGGGCTCCTAAAAACTGTAGTGATCTGGCAGACTCCTGAATCTTTTAGCATTTATCTCCTACTTCCTGTGTAGGAAGCATGTGTCTTACCAAGGTCTCCAGCAGCTTCACCATTTCATCCTGCTACAGTCCAATTAGCATGAACTCATTGATTTAAAAGATCAATGTGATATTCTACAGGATGTGCAGATTGTCCAGATTCCTTCAGATTACTTTATATCCAAGGGTCAGACATTTTTCATAACCCAAGGGCAAAACTAATCAATGGATATTGATTTCCATCCTTGAGAATATGAACTAGTTTTGATCCTCTTTGACTGGGTAGAAAAGAAAGAATTTGCCAAATCTGCAGCCACATGTCACATACCTGAGACCATCTTAATCTCCTCTAATGAGCATATCTGACACTGTGGCTGTGATTTGAGCTACCACTTACTTGAGTTTATGGTACTCTGTGGTCAGCATCTAGGATCGATTCCTTTTCTCCGGGGACCAGACTGCTGAATTAAATGGAGATATGATGGAAATTACAACCTCTGCATCCTTCAGCTCCATCCTTACTGTGATACCAATTTCTCCCACTCCCAGAAGGTGATATTGGTTTAAATTTACCACCTTCATCTGGGTCGGGGTCGGGGCAGCTCTAACCCTGCAGGCCAAGGTTCCAGTGTGTGTGTTATTCAAACTTCCAAGGATGCCAATCCAATTATACATATGGGACCAGGGAAATGACCAGTAGATGGGTTCATGGACCCACTAGACCCACAGTAAGCAAATCTTGGCCAGGACATTGCTTATTTTCTGGCCTCTAATATTTCTCCACTCTAACAGAGGAGTCATGACTTTTGATTATATCTCATTTTCCAGAACTGGGTCACATAGCCACTCTTAGCTGTAAGAGAGGCTAGGAAGATGAGCATTTTTAGTATGGTGAATGGCTGGGGAAGTTGTCAATGCAAACAAAATGTGAGTTCTGTAGGTAAGGAAGAAGTGGAAAATGGATGTTGAGTAGGTAACTAACTAGCTGTGTCTGCAACAGCAATACCTGTTGGATCCAAGAGGTTTAATTTTTTTGATATGCCATATCCCTTTTACTCTTGATGTTTACATAACCATTCTAGAAGAATTACAACAATGTTCAGTATTATTCCATTTAAGGTAATGTTTACAAAATACTGGGGTCTCCTGGCATCAGTGAGGCCATGTCCTCAGAGTAAGTGCCCACATGACTCTGAACAATATCTCTGTCTCCAGCTTTCCAACCTTCCAGAATCACATTTTCCCCAAATTAATATGAATTATTAAAAACATTTTCTGTTTTCTGCTGTCTGTAAGGGAGATAGAGAGGGCTAGTTGTTCATTAGTCTTTCCTGCTTTTTTGATGATAAAATTACCTCTGTTATGAAGATGATAAAAGCTGGTAATTAGATAGTAATTAATTTACCTAAAATCCTTATTTAGAAAAATTAATTTGTCAAACGTATGTAGGATCAGAATTTAACCCCTAAGAGTAAAGGAAAAATAAGAGTAAAAATAGAGAGTAAAGCAGACCTTAACCAAATTGTCTGTCAGATAATACACAAATGCCTGAGTCCACAGAACATAAAAGTGTCCTCTACTTTTGGTTTAACTGTATATTTCAAATCATTTGACATCCATAGAATAAAGACTGTCTCCTGTATATCATTCAACTCATTCCAAGTTTCCTAATGGACATGAGGTATTTTTTCTCTTCTCTCCGCTTACCCCATTTGACTAACCCTTCTCCGTCGGAGAGAAACCTCTTCCTTCTGAAATTACTCCAACTCATTTCTCTCTTTTGCAGCCACTTAGACCCACTGATTTTTCCTCTTGCCTGTGAAAAGGGTAATCAAGCATTCTGCTCCTTGGACACTTGAAGGATTGCTTAGTGTATTAGAAAAAGGGGAATTTTCTATTCTGAGGAATAAAAAGAGAAAGTGTGAAAGAAGCTGTTACTTTCATCTGCCTTCAGAGTGGAGTATTTACAAAACAATCAGATATTTAACATGCCCAACATCAAACTACTCTTAGCACTTTCACTCTGCATTATTCAGCTAAAAGAATTCTAGTTCTTTCTCAGCATGGAGTTGCATAACCAGAGAACAATTTTAGTTATTCTGGCCTAGATATGCTTTGTGCATCGATAAGGAAAGCAGGAACAAAGATAAAAAAGAATACGCATCCCATCGCACCTATATTACTCTCTGCCTCAAATTGATTTTTGAAATTTGATGGGTCTAATGAACTCCAGGTGTGTGCCAGTTAAATTATAGACCTGCACCATGTAGTTACAATCATCTCTTACATCTAATGCCACTTTAAAGTTACAGAAGACCTGCTTTTATACATTACCTCATTTGATTTTTCCTTGGACTCCTGTGATGGTACCTGAATATGGTAGTCATTAGCACTGATCACAGATGTTCAGGCTCTTTCTCCTTCTTGGCACATGGAAAGATTGTACTTCCCTGACCCCTTGAATTTATGTATAGTCACATAACTTGTTTTGGCCAATGAAATATGAGCAGATGCGTCATTTCCAGGTGGAATTTTTTACAGCCTGTCTATGCTTTGACACGCCCTCTTTTCCCTCCATCAGAGCAACTAATCTCTATCTGGATTTTTATCTCTGTTTCTGTCTCTGTCTCCATCTCCATCTCTATCTCACTCATTCTCTTGCTTTTACTGTCTCTCTCTTAGTCACACACACACACACACACACACACACACACACACGCCGCGTGTTTCTCTTTACATCTCTGCTTCATTCTTTACTTCTCACTTGTCCTTTTGCATATGGCCAGCATGCCTGCCTCCAGCAAATGGCAGCCCTGGGCCCCAGGTCTACATGATCAGCTTTCCGGAAAAGAAAAGCTGATTGCCCAAGCTTGAGACAGGTTTTCATCCCTGGATCACTCAGCTGCAGCTAGGGGGTACAGGGTCATACGGAAAGTAGCTGCTCACTTTATGCTAAAGGCAAGGCACATTCTCTAAGAAAAGGGAATAGGCACAGTGCAGCTTCAAACTCTCGTATTTGGAAGAAATGATTGGGCCTAAACCCTATATAAACCCATGCAATAATACTGTTTATAACAGGACACTACTATACTTTTTAAAAATAGGCATATACAGCAACACAAAAATAAACTGGTATCTGACAGAAGACATTCATTTTTCATTGAACAAAAAAGCATAACTTCCTTGGATTTATAGCTGTAGAATATTTTAAAGACTCTTTTCCCTTGTCTTTTCCCAATGTTTCTGTATTGAATGATCTGTTTTTGTCCTAAATCCATCTAAAAGAACTTGTCTTTGATTCTCTTCTCCAACTTTCATAGTTATATGTATTTTCTATCAGATAGTTTTGGCTTAATTTATATTTTCCTAAGTTAACATTAACTCTTTAACTGTTAGTGTTCCCTAGGAATTTGTAACAGCATGAAGATGAACTTAGTAACTTGTGCTTCCCTCAGATTAATAAATATATTATTTTTATGACTCCTGTGATGTTACTGTCACCATATGCATAGTCTTTACAAGTTCAACATGCAAAACTCAATTTCCTCTGAAGGATTTTTGTGTAATTTGGGTAAGCTACCATTACAACAAATGAGCAGTGGCAACTTAGTCATGGTTCTGTGAATAGAACTTCTCCTCACAGGGTTAGTTCATCCAGAGGAAAGATGATAATTCTTCTATCCTCACTAAAGAAATAAGATATATCTTCTTCATTCACTTGTCCTCACCTGATGTATCATATATCTATACCTGACTATAGTGTAAAAAAAATTTTTTTTTTTTTTTGCGGTATGCGGGCCTCTCACCGTTGTGGCCTCTCCCGTTGCGGAGCACAGGCTCTGGACGCGCAGGCTCAGTGGCCAGGAGCGGCATGTGGGATCTTCCCAGACCAGGGCACGAACCCGTGTCCCCTGCATTGGCAGGCAGACTCTCAACCACTGCGCCACCAGAGAAGCCCAGTGTAAAATATTTTTATCATATGTTCTCTTTAACAACCAATAATTGGGCTATGTTTCTTAAATCCAGAGTTTAAAGTTATCCAGATATCTGCTTAACCTTAACTTTGTTTTTGAGGCAGAATGATGTGGTAGAAAGAGCTCAATCCAGGATTGAGAAACATGGATTCTATCCTACTAGCTTTGTTCATTTATTAACAGCAGAGAACCTTCTACAAGCCATCCAAACTCTGAACTTCTATTTCCTCAATTGGAAAGGATTTGTTATGATACTGTTCAACCCATTTCTCAGGCTCACTGAAGGCTCAAAGTCGGTGCATGTGGGAATTGTTTTAGAAACTGAGACACAATATATAAATGTGGTTTGCCATTAGTATTATTTTCCATAGGAGTCTACCCTCTTAACAAACCCTTCAAGATCAACATTCAAAGAGAAAACTTAAGAACAATCTTAAATAGAAAGATAAGCAATCCCTGACTTAGCAGCATCTGAGTCATAAATGATTCATATATGCAGTTTGCCACAGTTATCCCAACGGTTGCTGTCAATGTAAAAACACTGGAAACTTTTAGACAAGCTGTAGGTTCACAAATGGAAGGAGGGAAGACACTCTTTAATAAATAAATCACTTTAAGAAGAGACCCAATGACAGATTCATAGTCACACCATGTAGCTGATGCCTAAATCCAAAATTTCACACACACCCTCAAATTTTTCACTGCAAGAAATCCTACCAGTTATAGACTCCATTGCGTTAATATGTATCTTCTTCCTTCCTCTCCTTCCTCTTCCTCTTCTTCCTCTCCTGCCTGTTCTTCTTCTTCCTCTCCTGCCTCTTCCTCTTCTTCCTCTCCTTCTTCTTCTTCCTCTTCCTCTTCTTTCTCTCCTGCCTCTTCCTCTTCTTCCTCTCCTTCCTCCTCTTCTTCCTCTCCTGCCTCTTCCTCTTCTTCCTCTCCTGCCTCTTCCTCTTCTTCCTCTCCTTCCTCTTCCTCTTCTTCCTCTTCCGCTTCTTCCTCTCCTTCCTCTTCCTCTTCTTCGTCTCCTTCCTCTTCTTATTCTTTCTCTCCTGCCTCTTCCTCTCCTTCCTCTTCTTCTTCCTCTCCTTCCTCTTCCTCTTCTTCATCTCCTTCCTCTTCTTCTTCTTCCTCTCCT
>NW_021703779.1:115439123-115516078 GCF_005190385.1 Monodon monoceros
TCCTCTTCTTCCTCTCCTGCCTCTTCCTCTCCTTCCTCTTCCTCTTCTTCCTCTCCTTCCTCTTCTTCTTCTTCTTCTCCTTCCTCTTCCTCTTCTTCCTCTCCTGCCTCTTCCTCTCCTTCCTCTTCCTCTTCTTCCTCTCCTTCCTCTTCCTCTTCTTCCTCTCCTTCCTCTTCTTCTTCTTCCTCTCCTGCCTCTTCCTCTTCTTCCTCTTCTTCCTCTCCTTCCTCTTCTTCTTCCTCTCCTTCCTCTCCTCCTTCTCCTTCTCCGTCTTCTAACAATGAGCCCTGTAGGGCTATAGAAAGTACATGGTTCTTAATACCTAAGGAGCTTCCTCACCCCTACATTTCAGGAACACAACTCTCAGGATCCAGATATCAGACCAGTGACATTATCTAAAGTTCCATTTCCAACTATAGTTTGATCTCTGCCACCTTTCAGATCAATCCCCTTAGACTGGTCAGTCTGCTGCCTCTTAGATCCATCTGCCTGTCTTATCACTCTCTGACTGTGTATATGGGAAGGACGCAAGTGGGTTATGCCAATGGTTACATTTATATTAGGCAACTGAAGGAAATGACCCTGCTTTTCCATTTAAGATTCTATTTTTATTGAGGGCAAATTAGACTCTTTATCTTGAAGTACATGCAAAAGGTTAATCCCTCCAATAAACATTTATTGAGCACCTGCTGTGTGCCAAGCACTGTGTTAGATAATGTGGTATATGTAGAGAAGAGTAAGCCACTATCAACATCTTCAGGGAGGTTACTGTCTAATGGGAAAAGGGGTATCAAATTACAATGCAATATGATAAATACTGAGCTGAGGAATATACAGGGTTCTATGAGATATCAGGAAAGACTTTCTGGAGGACAAGTTTTTAGAGAGGTGAGGAGGAAGTTGGAAGAGTGCTCCAAACAGAGGGAATAGAGTATGCAAAGTTCAACATTGAGATAAGGCATGACATATTTGAAGAAGTGCAAATAGTTCAGTGTAGCTATACGATAGAGTTAGCTGAGAAAGTGGGAAGATTAGCAAGAGACCAGGCTGTGACAGAGAGCTTTATAGGTTTTAGTAACATATTACTGTGGTTTCCCAATTATGTGTAATAGGAAGTCTGAGAAATCTTGGAGTTGAATGAGGTCAATAAAAAATAGGTGGTTGCCAAGGGGGAGGGTGATGGGAGAGGGTTGGATTGGGAGTCTGGGATTAGCAGATGCAAACTGGTATATATAGAATAGATAAATAACAAAGTCCTACTGTATAGCACAGGGAACTACATTCAGTACCCTGTGATAAACCATAATGGAAAAGAATATGAAAAAGAATGTACATATATGTATAACTTAGTCACTTTGCTGTACACCCGTAATTAACACAACATTGTAATTCAACTATACTTCAATAAAAAATAAATTTTAAAAAATACCCCTCTACCACATCTAAGATCAGAACGTGCTAAGGGAGAAAACACAAGTCAGGCAAACAGAGGTAAAAATATCAACTTTATGTTGGAGAGCATGACTTTACATCTGTCAGTCAAGTAGACTTGTTAATATTGCATCCTTAATTTGAATCTATTCCCCCAACCCCAGGCACCACTGGAAAGTCATAGGTTTCTCTTGTAGCAGGTCACAAAGTGAGTTCACAAAATATAGTAATTCATATTAACGAGCATATACTTTGCTATGCATAATTGCTATACCAATCGACCCTGTTTATTTTCCTTTAGAAAGTTTTGTAAACTATATCATTAGACATAGACAACACAGGGATTTAGCATTTTCAAAGTCAAGTCTGATTCTGATAAATGATAAGATGCAATGAAATGACACATGGGAAATATCAAGTATGTGGAGGGAAATTTAAAGAGTCATTTTCATTGCTTTGTTTTCTGCATATCTAAACTCAGGTACTGGGTTCAGAAAGCAGGGGAATTGACACTGAGATGTTAGGGCAAAGTAAATATAAATGAGATATCTATTCGTGCCCCAGGAAATTGCTACCTGCATAAAGGAGATTTTGTCTCTGGGCCATCAGTTAAAATCAAGCTGGTACTAGTCAATACTGCTACTAGGGCACTGGCCACACTCCTTTCTTGCACAAGAATTTGAATGCACTTAATATTACTTAGAATACGTGAGAGCCAGAATCTGGGCTTTGTCGTCTTGTTACAGAGGTTTATGTTGTGTGTCTGTGTGTCTCTGTGTGTGCGTGTGAGTGTGTGTGGCATCAGCGGGGGAGGGGTGAAAAAAATAAAAACTGAGCCTTCTGTTTTTTACTTGTGGTATGGATTAATTAGGTTGAACATGTTTCAATATAGACTTTCTTTTCAAAACAGAATAATTCGCTCGGAAGTGAGTCAGTCAGAAGCACTTTATGACAGATAGCCCTTCAGTATATAGAAGTAGCAAAAGAGCCAGGAAAAATGGACGAATATTGGGTCTATGCAAGGGCCAAATTGACAAAGAATTGGCTGAGGGAGTAGGTCAAGGCCACCTATGTCAAATAAGTTAAAAGAAAGAAATTACCATTCCTTTTTTGTATTTATTTTGGTTCTTGAGTTGGCTACTTTATTATATTAAACACATAGCACTGTGCTGAGCATTTTGTTTGTCCATTCTACAAATATTTATTGAGCAACTATTAGGTGGCAGATACTTTGCTCAGTGCAGGTATAAAGTGAGGGACAAAATAGATATTGTCTCTGTACTCACCAATTTAACAGTCTAGCAAGATAGGCAAATATTCAGCAAATTAATCTATAAATATATGAATGAATGTATACATACAAATTGAGATAAGTGCTCTAAAGGAAAATAATTGTGTGCAACAAGGAAACATTACAGTTGATTGTGTTAGGGAAGGCTTCTCAGAGAAAGTGACGCATTTCATTTAAAACTCAAATAACTGTAAGTGAAAAGTGTTATTACCTGTATTTTACAACAAGAAAGGGGAGATTTGTAGTGAGTAAGGAAAGTGCCAGCAGGTAACTCAGCTAGTAATTGAAAGAAATGGAATGAAACCAGACCTACCTGATACTGCAGTTCATACTCTGCGCTCCTAGCCTACACTGAGCACCAGGTTGAGGAGCAGGTGTCTGTGAGTTGCTCTCAGCTGCTTGTTCAGGTTCATGCGTGTTATCAGCAACAATCCTGTCCTTACCACTTACTTAACCACCAGCACCACTCTCCCTTCTGGCAGTGAGCAGGGCACATGGCGTGGTCCCAAGTAACAAAGAGACAACAGACCTAACCACGGAGCAGTGCTTATGGATTCAGAGTAGGATGCATTGTAACAGCATTTGATTGCTGTGAAGTAGTCACTCCATATTTTGGGTTGACTGATTGTGAAGTAGTCACTCCATATTTTGGGTTAAACTGGTTTCTTTCTACATAAATCTGTTCCCAAATTGAAGTTCAGTTATCATTGTAGAGTTGTGGAACTCTCTCCACCTTTTCCAGAAAATTGGTTAAAGATAGTGTCAGGCTAGGCACCTTATAGAACTGTTCTTGTTAATAAAGCACCTAGCTATGTATAGATCAAGTGTTTGATCCAAATAGTCAGGAGAACAACTGAGGAAAATCAAATAACAGAGAAAAAATTAACAGAAGGACAAGAGCAAAAATGAATAAACTGACACCGAAATCATAGAGAATATTAACAAAAGCAAAAGCTGATTCTTTGGAGGGGAAAAAAGATAGACAAGCAGGTAGCAAGAGCCAGTGTCAGGTCCAGGAAACATTCTTCTATATTCTTCATTGTCAAATGTGCCATCTTAGACTAATTTCATTTCTCTCACCACAAGCAGAAGGTAGCTACACTGTTATTTCATACAGTGTCAGGCTTTTCTGTTTGTATTGAAACAATATATATTTCCTTTCCTCTGCAATTTCCTAATACAATTTATGTAGAGCTGGCTACATCATTACTCTTGACCCAGACCCCATGGCTGAGAACCCATCTTGGCCAGGTGGAATGGTGGGACCACAAGTGAGCTGAGACTCCACTGTGCCATCTGAATTCACTTACAAAACACAATGTCAAAGGTAAAATTATTAAGAATTTCAAAGAGTGGATATATGTATATGTGTGGCTGATTCACTTTGCTATACAGCAGAAACTAACACAATGTTGTAAATCAACTATACTCCGATAAAAATTAATTTTAAAAAGTAACGAATTTCGAGACTACAACCAAACAGCTTCAATCCCCAACTGCAGGGTCCTTCTGAGCACAGGGCACTGTATGGCTACACTGATAACATGCTCACGAAGCCAGCTCTGGTGGATCACATGATTGTTCATTACATTGGGACTTTTGCCAATTCAGCTCTTAGAGCTTTAATAAGCAGACATACAGACCTAATTCCACCGGATGGTACATTCTCGAGACTGTACCAGTAGAATAACTCTTCCAACTAAAGGCTGCTTGTTTTACTTTAAAGAAATGGAGCCAATGAGCAATCAAATCAATCAGCAAATACTTGAGCTCCCACTGTGCTGTGGAGGAAATCAGCGAAGGTAGAGACAGACAAGCTTCCTGTCCTCCAAGAGCTCACAATCTAGTTGGAAACAGAAACAAAAGATGACTAACAGATGCATATCTAACTTATTTTTCTTAGTAGCCGCATAATGTCTCATAATATGCCGCTATTTATTCAAGTGTTCCCTTACTAATGGGCTCATATTGTTGCCAGTTACATGTTAGCTTTTTTAAAAACTAGATCAGTTAGCTCTTGCTGTGTTACTAACCACTCTCCCAAATGTAGTGGCTTAAACAGCAATCGTTTACTAATTCCTATGATGCTATGGATTGACTGGGAAGTTTTCCTCATCTGGGTCAACTCAGCTCATCTCTGCTGAACTCACTCTTATTTCTATGATGTACTGGCACATTACAGAAGGTTGGATGTTCAGGATGGCCTCAATCATATCGCTGACAGTTGGCAAGCTGTTGGCCACAGTGACGGGACTGACAAGTGCACACGTCTCTTGTCACCAGCATTCTGGCTAGGTTGATTCACGTGACAGGCTTAAGCTTCCAAGAAAGCAAACAATCAAGTTTCAATGCACAGGCACTTTTGAAGCCTGTTTGTATCATATTGTCTAATGTCTTATTGGCCAAACAAGTCGCATGGTCAGTCCGGATTAAAGGAATAGAGAAATAGAATCTACCTCTTAATGGAAGGATTTGATCACTTTTACAATATATCACATCAGTTTTTTTACACCAAATAATTTGCTACAATAAATATATCTATATGAGTATGGTGGCTTTATTTCTATGAGATAGATTTCCTGAAATGGAATCATCAGGCTAAAGGGTATGTGAATTTTTAACTTTAATAGGTATTACAAAATTGTTTCTAGAAGACTAGTAATTTATAGTTGAACAGCAATTCATCAGTGTTCTTTATTCTGCCTCCTCACCAGGAAAAGATGTTATCATTATATTTTTTTGACAATCGAATGAGTGAAAAACAGTATCTCCCTGTTGTTTAATTTGTGTTATCTTGACGACTAATGTGTAGTAACCTTCAGAAGACAGTTATATTTGTGAAAGGTGATGTGTTAAGGTGACTGAGGACAAGTAAAGAGGAATGCTCAAGTGATTTACACATGGTGCCTGCTGGTAGTTTAGTTGTTGAGATAAGTCATGCATAGAAGTCCAGCATTTGGACTTATTGTGAAACCCCATAACAGAAGTACAGATAGAGTGCATGTAATAGAAGTACTGAGCGAGTTTTGTCTGACTGGGGAGATCAGGGAGGTTCCTCAAAGAGGTGATACAGGAAGTGCCATTTCTTGAATCATGGGCATATTTTATCACGTTCTGCATATCCGTCTTATCTTCATAGCTCTATTTTGCTTTTGCTATTAGAGTGAGGAATGAGAGAATATAACATATGCCAGTGGGTGGTTGGACAAAGCTAAACATAATGAAAATTTCACCGGAAAAAAAGTACACATAGATGACAGAGATGATTAGGTGTTTCAGTAGTATGGAAATTAGTCTTTTGGGGATTGATCCCGGAAAAAATAATTCTGTCATTTCTTATTTTTTATACCAAACCCTGGGTTCTTTCTGATATAGGTGGTGGGGTAATCATTTGTTTATGAGTTTCCTCTCATCCTCAACCTTGTGGTTGAGTTGTTGCTGCTAAGTTTTAAATGCAGATATCAGAGAAAAACACAAGCCAGCTCCAGGCAGTCTGGAAGGAGAAAGAAAGAATGCTCCCAGACCTGGAACTAGCTGAAGGAGCACTCCTGGGCACCAGCAAGGGGAGGGCATATCCTCACAGGTGCCCAGAGGCCTTGCCCCACGACATGGGATGTGCTCACACACTCGCTCAGGCCTGACTGCTGCTGGATGGCCCCTCTCACCAGCCACTGGACCTATGCACTGCACCCTAGATGGGGGAGTGTTCTGGAGAAGTCCACTTAGGCATCTTTCCAACCCACGGCAGACAAGTGACTCTTAAAGATCTTTAAACCTCTGCATTGGGCTGTGCTTCGTACTTGGATTGGGGGTGAGTGGGCAAGTGGCTTCCCGCAACCAAGATGCAGACCCAGGCTGGCCACGTACTAGACACGCCATTGTGCTGCTAGCCCGGAGTGGGCATGGCTACCACCAAGCCCCATCCCGAGATGCCCTGGGGCGTGCACAGCCAACTCCAACTCTCCCCATATCTGTGCCCAGGTTCCTACTCAGAGCAGAGGACAGCAGGGCCCAGGCAGAGAGGACAGACCTAGCAGGGCCTAGGGTGCCAGAGGGTGGGAGAGCAGGTGGCTAAGAACTGATCCTGGGAGGTGGCAGGATATGAGACCTCATGCAAACCAAGACTCCAAGCCTCTGGTGCACACTCCAATGCCTCATCTGACTTAACTTACAAAACACAATTTTTAAGATAAAATCACTTTTTAAATTTAAGACAGCAACTGTGGAGCATTACTGAACATGGAGCCCTCTGCAACTGCACTGATAACACAGTTATGAAGCTGGTCCTTGTAGCAGGAATGTAAAAGGTAGATGCAAAGGATGGGTGAAGTTAAAAAATGGATACAACTGTGAGGCTATTGTAATAGTTTGAAAGTGCTGACCCTTCACATTCCTACTTCACACTTCTCACTAACACCTGCCACTTCCCTTTGCACACTTCACAAGTATAATAATCTCACAACAACCTAATCCCATTTACTCACCTCTTGCCACTTCTGCTACTGGTGTCATATTTATTACTTCTACATACATTATGAACCTCATCTTATGGTATTATTACTTTCACTTTAATCAGTCAGTTGTGTTTTAATTGTATTTGATAAGAAAAGTAAAACCTATTATTTCATATCTGTAATTTCTGATATTCTTCTTTCTTTTTGTAGATGCTGTTTTCCATCTGGTATCATTTCCCTTCAGCTTGATAAGAATCATTTAGCATTTCTTGTATTACAAGTCACCTGATGACAAATAATATTAGTTTTTATTCATCTGAAAATGTCTTTATTTTACCCTCCTTCTTAAACAATATTTTTGTTGGATATAGACAGGTTGACAAGGTTTTTTTTCCTTTTAAATACTTTAAAAATGCTGTTTCACAATCTTCTAGTCTACACTACTTTTGATGAGAAGCCAGTAGGCATTCTTACCATTGTTCACTATATGCAATGGCATTCCCTGTTATAGCTGTCCTCAAGATTTTCTCTATTTTTGGTTCGGTAATTTGATTATGATGTGACCAATTTTGATTTATTTTTAGTGGCTTTGCTTGGGGCTTTTTGAGATATTCGGGTCTATAAGTTAATATTTTCTATCTTATTTGGGAAATTTTTGACCATTACTTTTATATTCTTTCTGCTCTATTACTTATCTCTTCTATTCCTGGGATTCTAGTTATAAGTACAGTGTATCTCTCAGTATTCCACAAGCCTGTGAGGCTTTTTTCATTTTTGTCAATTTTTTCCCTCCATCTTTCAGATTGGATAGCATCTATTGTTTTGTCTTCAAGATCACTGACTCATTATTCTGCCGTCTGCCATCTGCAATCTGATATTAAGCCCATTTAGTAAATTATTCCTTCCAATTATTGTACTTTTCATGTCTAAAAATTCCATTTTTATACTTTCACTTTACCTGCTAAGGTTCTTTCTCCTTCACTCATTAAGGCCAGGCTTTACTTTAATTCTTTAAGGACATCTTCTTTTGGTTCTTTGAACATTTTTATAATGGCTGCTTTAAAGTCTTTATCTGCTGAATGTGAAGTCTGGACCATCAGTGGGTCAGTTGCTATAGACGTTTTTTTCTTTACTATGAGTCATACTTTCCTGTTTATTTGCATGTCTACTAATTTGTTTTAATCCTCTTTATGGATATTGTTGATGACACAATTTAAATACTTTAGATTCTTGTATCTTTGTCTGGAGAGTGTTGAGCTTTTAAATTATTAGCCCATCATCTTAAACTTGTGTCAGCTTAAGTTTGTACTTTGGTAGTTAAAATGTATGGAAATTCCACAGTGTTTCTCAAGCTCCTCTTATTTGGTGGACTCAAATTTCAAACTTTGTATCCCCTCCAAATTTTGTCAGGGTTTGGTTTTAGTCTTTGTTAGAGTAGATCTAGAGTCAGCCATAGCATAGTTCTTAATCTTAAGGCACACACTTTCTGGTGACTCACCTCAGGATGTTATTGATTTTTTTTTTTTTTTTTTGGCCCTGCCACGTGGCTTGTGGCATCTTAGTTCACCGACTGGGGATTGAACCTGGTCCCGCAGCAGTGAAAGCTCTGAGTCTTAACCACTGGACTACCAGAGAATTCCTTTTTTTTTCTTTTTTTAGGATGTCATTGAATTTTTAATGAGAACTTTATACAGGCATGCCTCATTTTGTTGCACTTCGCAGATAACGTTTTTTTACAAATTGAAGATTTGTGGTAACTCTGCATTGTCAGATGATGATTAACATTTTTAATTAAGGTATGTACATTGTTTTTTAGACATAATACTATCACACACTTAATAGACTACAGTATAGTGTAAACATAACTTTTATATGCACTGGGAGACCAAAAAATTCATGTGACTTGCTTTATTGTGATATTCGTTTTATTGTGGTGGTCTGGAACCAAACGTGTAGTATCTCCGAGGTCTGCCTCTACTCTGGCTAGGTCAGACTTCCAATGTTCCCCAATGCCAACCGACCTCTAGTATCTCTGTTCTCTTCTCAACCTCACAGCAGCTGCTCTCTAGTAAGCATCGTGCACTCTCAACCAGCACTTGCACAGGTCAGTCTAGAACTCATGGGGTACTTCTGACTCAGACTCCTGGGCACCCCCCCCCCTTTGCAGCTCCTTTCTCTTCAAGTGCCCTACCCTGCAGGTTCTAGCCATTTCTGATTCCTTGAACTCTCATTTCCTCCTTTTCATTTCGGTGAGACCACTGTGCTTGGATTCCAGTCCTCTGCACCATGTTTGGGAAATTGTCCTTGGGCAGAGAGCCATCTGTTGTCCAAAGTCTGAAAACTGTTGCTTTATGTATTTTATCCAGTTTTATGGTTCTTATGGTGAGGAGGTTTATCTGGTACCAGTTACCCCATCATGTTTGGAAACCATATTATTTTTTAGTCAACTCCTTTCCTACTGGTGGTTGCTTGCAATCGCCAGGCCTTTGGCCAGAGACATGGGGTATAATTCTGGGTCTTTAAGTGGCCTACTTCTAATATACTGAATACTTATATAATTATATATAATTTATATAATCACATTTAAAAAGCCAGAATTAGTGAGTTGATGGTAAGGAGACAGTGTTGTTAAAGTAAGTATAGCATCATTTGTGCTGCTGTTTAATACTTCATCAATTAGCAGTTATTTTTAAGATTGGTTACTTGTTTTTCATTATGCCTCCCATCTGCCTTCACATTAATGAGCTTTCTAGTTTTTCATACAAGTAATATTTATTGAGCCTTTACTATGTAATACACACACATGCACACACACACACTATACTGTGTACTGTGGATACAGAGATTAAATGCAGTCCTACAAGAAAATTACTGTTTGTGTGCCAGTACCATACTGTCTTGATTACTGTAGCTTTGTAGTATAGTCTGAATTCAGGGAGCCTGATTCCTCCAGCTCCATTTTTTTTTCTCAGGATTGCTTTGGCTATTCAGGGTCTTTTAGATCAATGGAACAGGATAGAAACCCCAAGATAAACCCACACACCTATGGTTAACTAATCTATGACAAAGGAGGCAAGAATATACAATGGAGGAAAGACAGTCTCTTCAGTAAATGGTGCTGTGAAAACTGGACATCTACATGTAAAAAAATGAAATTAGAACACTTTAACACCACACACAAAAATAAACTCAAAATGGATTAAAGACTTAAATGTAAGACTGGACACTATAAAACTCTTAGAGGAAAACATAGGAAGAACACTCTTTGACATAAATCACAGCAAGATCTTTTTTGACTCACCTCCTAGAGAAATGGAAATAACAAAAATAAACAAATGGGACCTAGTGAAACTTAAAAGCTTCTGCACAGCAAAGGAAACCATAAAAAGACAAAAAGACAACCCTCAGAATGGGAGAAAATATTTGCAAATGAATCAATTGACAAAGGATTAATCTCCAAAATATACAAAGAGCTCATGCAGCTCAATACCAAAAAAAAAAAAAAAAAACCCATCCAAAAATGGGTGGAAGACCTAAATAGACATTTCTCCAAAGAAGACATACAGATGGCCAAGAGGAACATGAAAAGTTGTTCAACATCACTAATTATTAGAGAAATGCAAATCAAAACTACAATGAGGTATCACCTCACACTGGTCAGAATGTCCATTATCAAAAAATCTACAAACAATAAATGCTGGAGAGAGTGTGCAGAAAAGGGAACCCTCTTGCACTGTTAATGGGAATATAAATTGATACAGCCACTATGGAGAACAGTATGGAGTTTCCTTAAAAACCTAAAAATAGAATTACCATATGACCCAACAATCCCACTAATGGGCATATACCCAGAGAAAACCATAACTCAAAAAGACACATGCACCCCAATGTTCATAGCAGCACTATTTACAATAGCCAGGACATGGAAGCAACCTAAATGCCCATCAACAGACGAATGGATAAAGAAGATTTGGTACATATATACAATGGAATATTACACAGCCATAAAAAAGAACGAAGTTGGGTCATTTGTAGAGATGTGGATGGACCTAGAGACTGTCATACAGACTGAAGTAAGTCAGAAAGAGAAAAACAACTATTGTATATTAACGCATATATAAGGAATCTAGAGAAATGGTACAGATGAACCTGTTTGCAAGGCAAAAATAGAGACACAGATGTAGAGAACAAACTTATGGACACCAAACAGGGGAATAGGGGGTGGGATGAATTGGGAGATTGGGATTGACATATATACACTAACTAATATGTATAAAATAGGTAACTAATGAGAACCTGCTTATAGCACTGAGAACTCCACTTCACTGTACAGTAGAAACTAACACAACATTATAAGACCACTATACCCCAATTAAAAAAAAAAGGAAAGAAAAGTACTGTCTAGTGAGGGAGGCAGACAAGTAAATAGATCATTAACATAATGCCTAACTTGTTGGAATATTTAGTAAAATATCTGGGAAATGACAAATAGGGAAGTGTTGATACCTTTCTCACTGATCTGTCATAAATGATCCATTCATTTGATTGAGCCCATGCTCAAACTTGTGTGTCATTCTAAAATCTTCCTGTGTTTTACTTTACATCTACAAAGTTAGTCTCCTTAATTCTAGCTACATCGAGTAACACAATATAAATGTTTTCATATATAACATTTTAGACACAAATATAAATTAAGTTTTAAATAGGTGTTTTGATCAAACCTTATAAATATGAAATTAAATTAGTAGAAAAAATGAAATACAATTTTATTGCTCCTTTTTCTATGTTAGAAAAATAATAAAGCCATTCATTCAATATACTGTACATTTTATGATTAATCCACAATTGAGGATACTATACTTGGCTTCTCCAAATGTATGGTGACACAGAAGGGATTGAGAGGAAGCACATGAAACACCTATCCCCTCTTTATTAAAAGGCTAAGAGTTGTAATAGTTCTTTTTGATGGGTTAAGTACTGACCTATAAAAGTGAAGAAAATAGGCCAAGGAAGAAGGGGTAAGCCGGGTGGAAAGAGGTTGAAGTGTGGTTGCGTTGCTATAGAGTTATAAAACTCCTAGACCTGATCAAAGAGAGGAAAGCCAAAGGGGTTCTTTCATGTGCTAGAATAGGACGTCTCAGAACATTCTTATGGAAAATAAGCAATGATCTTGCTTAACTGCTAACTGGGCTTCTTGGAGACTTTTTCTGTCCTTTTATTCCAACATCAGCAGTTTAATCAGGTTTATGAAGAGAGAGAAGAGCTTGTTAAAACTCCTTCTTTGTCTTTTCTTTTTTTCCCTCTTTCCTGCACACCGTTCAAAATCAACCAATAAATGAAAAACCTACATGGTAATGTCTCAGCTCATTAATGTGAAGAAAAATGGGAGGCATATTGGATAACAAATAAGTAACCAATCTTAAAAATAACTAATTGATGAAGTGCAAATGATGGCCCTTTCACAGTGCTATATTTAGTATGACTGAGATTCTTCCATAAAAACTTCATTTCAGAGGAGATGGGAAATTTAAGCTTTAGAAGAGCAAAAAGTTGATTTTCAAAAATGAGGAGGAAATGAATGCAGAATATCCAGATGCTTAGGAAGATGGAAAGACTATAATCTCAGCGATAATCTATTCGTTTCTCTTGTTTCCCTGAATTTTTATCTTAGAGCGTCCAGGCTCTTAATGCATTGAACATAAAATTTGCATTAGATCAGTGGCAAATATTTAGCATCAGCGAAAATAAAAATTACCAATCACTTCTTGGTGTTTGTGGCATGGGATAAGAGAAGAAGGAAGAAAATGAACATCTTCTCTATTTTGATTGCTAAATTTCAATGCAAACGACAAGACTAGCATATATGTTTGTGGACAGAAATGCAAACATTTTTAGAAATGCCATGAGTCACTGCTTAATCAAAAGGTCAAAGTAGACTTTTTAGATATAGGTTTCTATATGGTCTTTTAAGATTGATTCTGTGTGAAAATTTGTGATCTGTGGAGCCAAACTACTTGGGCTCACATCACATCTCTCTGGTTTGTTAATCTCTCTGTGCCTCAGTTTATTTGTTTTTTAATGGGCAGGGAATAATATCTTCCCTTTAATGTTGTAAAGATTTAAAGAAATTATGTATGTAAAGTGCCTAAGGTAAATTTTGGCATAAAAATAGATGGTAAATGAGTGGAAGTTATGTTATTCACCAGAATTGAAACTCCATGAGGGTATAAACTATGCATTATTTGTGATTGTATCCGCAATATTTTCATAAGTGCCAAGCACAAAATAAACACAATAAATAAATGTTGAATGAATGCATGAACTCCAATCCCCCACTGCATAAAATCATATGTAAATTGGTCATATCAATGATGGTGTTGGCTGCTATTAGTGAATTCTCATTGACCACAACCAATGTAGTCAATAACAGGGTCCTTGTAGGAAACGGTTATTCTGGCTCTGCTTCTATGTAATGCAGGTGCTTGAACTACAATATGGGACCACTAGAGGGCAGAGAGACAGCAACTGGCTCTCTGACAGTAAACAGCTGGAATAAATGAAGGGCATATGGTTTGGGTTTTAACCTTTGGGTATTTCTTCTTTAAATTATTTCATCCAGGGGACTTCCCTGGTGGCACAGTGGTTAAGAATCCGCCTGCCAATGCAGGGGACATGGGTTCAAGCCCTGGTTCAGGAAGATCCCACATGCCACAGAGCAACAAAGCCTGTACACCACAGCTACTGAGCCCGCGTGCCACAGCTACTGAAGCCCGCATGCCTAGAGCCCATGCTCCACAATAAGAGAAGCCACTGCAATGAGAAGCCCATGCACCGCAACGAAGAGTAGCCCGTGCACCACAACGAAGAGTAGCCCCTGCTTGCCACAACTAGAGAAAGCCTGTGCACAGCAACGCAGACCCAATGCAGCCAAAAATAAAAATTAATTAATTAATTAATTTTTAAAAAAAGTACTAGTAAAATAAGAAGAAATAATACCCAGATAATACAAGTTTAAAGTGTTATCTTTAGGATTTTCCATATATAGTATCATGTCATCTGCAAACAGTGACAGTTCTACTTCTTCCTTTCCAATTTAGATTCCTTTTATTTCTTTTTCTTCTCTGATTGCTGTGGCTAGGACTTCTAAAACTATGTTGAATAAAAGTGGCGAGAGTGGGCATCCTTGTCTTGTTCCTGATCGCAGAGGAAATGCTTTCAGCTTTTTCACTGAGTTGAGTATGATGTTAACTGTGGGTTTGTCATATATGGCCTTTATTATGTTGAGGTATGTTCCTCTATGCCCACTTTCTGGAGAGTTTTTTTTATCATAAATGGATGTTGAATGTTGAATTTTATCAAAAGCTTTTTTTGCATCTATTGAGATGATCGTATGGTTCCTATTCTTCAATTTGTTAATGTGGTATATCACATTGATTGATGTGTGAATATGGAAAAATCCTTGCATTCCTGGGTTAAATTCCACTTGATCATGGTGTATGATCCTTTTAATGTATTGTTGGATTGGGTTTGCTAGTATTTTTTGAGGATTTTTGCATCCATGTTCATCAGTGATATTAGCCTGTAATTTTCTTTTTTGTGTGATAACTTTGTCTGGTTCTGGTATCAGGGTAATGCTGGCCTCATATAATGAGTATCACCTCACACCTGTCAGAATGGCTATCACCAAAAAGAACGCAAATAACAAATGTTGGCAAGGATATGGAGAAACAGGAGCCCTCGTACACTGTTGGAGGAAATGTAAATTGGTACAACCACTGTGGAAAACAGTATGGATATTTCTCAAAAAACTAAAAATAGAACTACCATATGACCCAGGAATTACACTCCTTGGTATATATCAAAACAAAACAAAACACTAATTTGAAAAGATACATGCACCTGAATGTTCATAACAGCATTATTTATAATTGCCAAGATATGGAAGCAACCTAAGTGTCCATCAACAGATGAATGGATAAAGAAGATGTGGCATACACACACACACACACACACACACACACACACACACACACACACAATGGAATACTACTCAGCCATAAAAAAGAATGGAATTTTGCCATTTGCAGCAACATGGATGGACTTGGAGGGCATTATGCTAAGTGAAATAAGTCAGACAGAGAAAGGCAAATACTGTATAATATCACTTATATGTGGAATCTTAAAAATACAACAAACTAGTGAGTATAACAAAAAAGAAGCTAAATCACAGATATAGAGAACAAACTAGTGGTTACCAGTGGGGAGAGGGAAGTGGGGAGGGGAAGAATAGGGATGGGAGACTGGGAGGCACAAAGTATTGGGAGTAAGGTAGGCTACAAGGATGTATTGTACAACATGGGGAATATAGCCAATATTTTATAATAACTGTAAATGGAAAGTAACATTTAAAATTTTTTAAATTAAGTGTTAAGTGTCAAATCCTCTTTTTTATCCATTCTAAACTTATTATATAAAGTTAAGAGTCAGAGAGAGGTGCAGTTTACAAATATTTTTGAGTTTTAGATATGCAAATTTTTATGTTCTTTTGTTGCTTGCTAGTCAGTATACTTAATTACATTTCACTGCATACATGGGACTTTTCCAAAATAGTAGAGAAAGTACCGAGCGTTGTCATTGCATTTCAGGAGAAAAGTAACACACTTTAAAAAATGTTTGCCAAAATGATGAAATGTTCTTTCTGATTGCAATATAAGTAATATACTTCAGTAGCTTTCAGTGAGTAGAAAATCTAGCTGTGTCACTTGGTTTAAAGAATTATAGCTATCAGTTTTTAGATTAGAAGTGTGGTAGCTAGGACGTTATCCTGCCTTTCAAAACTATGCCATCTATGTGTAAGGGAAATGGGAATGACTAAGCTCATTAGATAGGCACACAGATGCCTGTCAATCAGTGACCCACGTCTTCCCTCAGAACCAGTACAGTTGGAGAAACTGACCTCTTTCATTTTAGGCTGCATTATGAACAAGAAGCAAATATGGAACTATAAAATGTACAAATGAAATTGGGCTAAACTGGGGGGGAAAAGGCAAAAACTGAAAGGTTAAAAAAAATCCAGAAAATTGCTATCCCATTATAGAGGTAAGACCAATGCAAATAACTTAATTTTAACAGTTTTATTGAAGAATAATTCATGTCATAAAAATCACCAATATAACATAGAGAATTCAATGGGTTTTAGTATATTCATAGTGTTGTGCAACCATCATCATTATCCAGTTTTAGAACGTTTTCATCACCCCAAAGAGAAACTCTATACTCATTAAGCTGTCAATCCCCATTCTCCCCTTCCACTTTCAGACCCTGAAAACCATGAACCTACTTTCTGTTTCTATAAACTTGCCTATTCTAAACATTTCATAAAAGTGGGGCCATACAATATATGGCCTTCTGTATCTGCTTATTTCATTTAGAATGATGTGTTGAAAGGTTTATCTGTGTTGAAGCATATATCAGTACATATTCCATGTTATTGCCTAATAATATTTAATTGTATAGATATATCCAAGTTTTATTTATCATTCATCATGTGATAGACATTTGGGTTATTTCCACTTTTAGGCTTTTATGAATTGTGCCGCTATGAACACTCATATACAAGTTTTTGCGTGGACATATGTTTTCGTTACACCTGGATATATACCTAGGACTAGAATTCCTGGGCCCTATGATTCCCATGTGTTTACCCTTTTGAGGAATTGTCAGACTGTTTCCCAAAGCAGCTACACCATTTTACATTCCCATGATCAGTGCTTGAGGTTTTCAGTTTCTCCACATCCTTGCCAACACTTGCTATTACTTGTCTTTTTAATTATAGGTATCCTGATGGGTATGAAGTGGTACCTCATTATGATTTTGATTTGCATTTCCAGGATGAACAATAATACTGAGCATCTTTCCCTGTGCTTATAGGACATTTGTGTTTCTTCTCTGGAGAAATGTTTAAGACCCTTTGACCAATTTTTAGTTTTTAATATTTGTCATTTTATGAGTTCTTGTATTCTGAAAATGTCTCTTATGAGATGTATCATTTGCAAACATTTTATCCCATTCTGTGGGTTATTTTTCACTTTTTTTTTTTGTTTTTTTGTTTTTGCGGTACACGGGCCTCTCACTGTTGTGGCCTCCCCCATTGCGGAGCACAGGCTCCGGACGCGCAGGTTCAGCGGCCATGGCTCACGGGCCCAGCCGCTCCGCGACATGTGGGATCCTCCCGGACTGGGACACGAACCCGTGTCCCCTGCATCGGCAGGCGGACTCCCAACCACTGTGCCACCAGGGAAGGCCCTATTTTTCACTTTTTTGAAGATATCCCTTGACACACAATTTTTAAAATTTTGGTGAAGTCCAATTCATCTATTTTTTCTTTTGTTGCCTGTGCTTATGTCATGTCTAAGAAACTGTTGCCTGATCCAAGATCATATGATTTATTCTTAGGGGTTTTTTAAAATATAAACTTATTTATTTATGGCTGCGTTGGGTCTTCGTTGCTGCGTGCGGGCTCTCTGTAGTTGCAGTGAGTGGGGGCTACTCTTCCTTGTGGTGTGCGGGCTTCTCATCGTGGTGGCTTGCTTTTGTTGTGGAGCATGGGCTCTAGGCGCACGGTCTTCAGTAGCTGTGGCACGTGGGCTCAGTAGTTGTGGCTTGCGGGCTCTAGAGCACAGGCTCAGTAGTTGTGGTGCACGGACTTAGCTGCTCCGCAGCATGTGGGATCTTCCCGGACCAGGGCTCAAACCCATGTCCCCTGCATTGGCTGGCGGATCCTTAACCACTGCACCACCAGGGAAGTCCAATGCTTAGGTTTTCTTCTAATAGCTGTGTAGTTTTAGCTGTTACATTTAGGTCATCGATCCATTTTGAGTTCAATTTTTTTTAATATGGTATAAGGTAGATATCCAACTACATTCTCTTGCATGTGGGTATCCAGTTGTTCCAGCACCATTTGTTGAAAAGACTATTATTTTCCCATTAGATGATCTTGGCACCACTGTCAAAAATCAGTTGCTCAATGGACTTGTAAAATAGATAGCTAGTGGGAAGCAGCCGCATAGCACAGGGAGATCACCTTGGTGGTTTGTGACCACCTAGAGGGGTGGGATAGGGGGGGTGGGAGGGAGGGAGATGCAAGAGGGAGGAGTTATGAGGACATATGTATATGTATAACTGATTCACTTTGTTATAAAGCTTAAACTAACACACCATTGTAAAGCAATTATACTCCAATAAAGATGTTAAAAAAATCAATTGCTCATAATCATAGATTTATTATCCAATAACCTTTAAAATTTATTTTTTACTAGAGTCTTGATTTTTTTAGGCAATCAGTTATGTCAACTACAAATAGATAGGATTTTTTCCTGAATATTTATAATGATTATTTTATTATTCTTATTGTAATAGAAATAATTTCCAGAATAAGATTTAGGATTAGTGGTGATAGCAGGCATCTAGTTGTTTTTCCCAACTTAATGGAAATCACTTAGCATAATGTTTGCTCTGTGTTTGAGGTAAACAGACATTGTGTGGTTCACTTGTTTCCTTCAGTCCCTACTTAACTTTTTTTTTATTAAAAATGCCTACTGAATATTGTCAGATGCCTTTTGGCACATTGATACATTTTTCTTCTTGAATTTGTTAATGTGATAAGGTGTACTTTTGTCATTAAGGCAACATGATACCGATGCAAAATGAACAAGTAGACCAATAGAACAAAATAAAGAGCTCTGAAATAGAAAAAAAAGAAATCAATTGCTCATGGATGTATGGGTTTATTTATAGATTCTCAATTTGATTACATTGATTTATATGTCTACCTTTAGGCCATTAGTACACTATCTTTATTACTGTGGCTTTGTAGTAAGTCTTTACGGATTGCTTTGCCTATTCTGGGTCCCTTACATTTCCATATGAAATTTAAGATCAACTTGTTAATCTCTGCAGAAGAAGCAACCAGGATTTTGATAGGGATTGCACTGAATCTGTAGATCAGTTTGAAGATTATTGCCATCTTAACAATATTGTCTTGCATTTCATAAACATGAGATATAATTCCATTTATTTAGCTTTTCTTTCATTTATTTCAACCTAATAATCTTTAATAACTTAATTTTATAGAAGGAACTTTTTTATGGGGTGGGCTTTGGCAGTCATCCATCTCCTATCACATTGTGATGCCTCTTTCTGGCATTTGTATTGTCTTATACTTTAGGTACTTTCTTGGAAAATATAATAGATGATATGCAATTGGACTTGGGTTAATACAATCTCTGTCACTTAAGAACCGTGGGATCATAGGAAAATTAAATCATTTTTGGTGCCCCAATATCCTCTTCTTTAAAATGGAGAAAATGCCAGCTTCAGGATTACTGTAGGGAATCAGTAAGTATTGGAAAGTGTCTGCATCTTCTGGCGCATCATGCTCATTCAATAAATGGTACTCTCCTTTATACCCCTTGCTGACATACAGAAGAAATCTTTCCTTAAGATGAGTGCTAAGGGATAATGGGAAAACCAATCACTGATACTGTGCTACCCTTGCAGGTAGTAGATACAACTTTCTTAAAATAACAGTCATCTCAAGAATCTTTGGGGGGAGATTTTAGGACATGTGTCTTTCAAATCACACACTATAGACTACTCTCCCACAATTGTATTAAGCATTTACTACACACATAATTTTGTTAAGAATCACAGTCTTGTGAAAGGCAAAAATAACACTGCCTAAAGGTACTGCCATTTGAGGTGAGGAGACAAGAAATAAAAAGTAAATAAGTTAGAGCTGTCATGGAGATCATACCTGTTAGTATCTTCTCAAGAGAATTATCCCAAATAAGCGATATGAGGCTTCAGAGGAAGGAATGATCGAATATGGCCTGGACTGATCTACAAGGCTTCAAGTAAATGAGGTGAACTTCGCCTTGGACTTGGGTAGCCTTAGATAGGGAGAGTAATGGGGGAGGAAAGGGAGGCATGAGTAAGAGAAAATTTGTGTGATTTTTCAGGCCCAATCGTAGGCAATTACAAAGCTTTCCCTGGCTTCGTGGGGTAAAGCTGCCCTGCCCATGCTAGACTTGGGTCTCAGTCACAGCACTGCAGCCTCTGAGGGGAGCTGCACTCAAGGACTCTGATCCCTCTGACCAGTCACCCACTTCACATATTTGCATTCCTAACTCCTGTGCCTTCATTCCTAGGTCTCGTTATCTGAGGCCTTGGACAGAAGTCCTCTTCAGGGGCCCTTGCCTAGGCCTCCTTATCAGGAGAGGAGAGGAAAACCTTAAAGACACTTGCACACTCTGATTTAGTACCCAGTGCTTTTCCACACCAGCTCAGGGTCTGTAAAAATATCAGAGCCCTTTTGTTCCAGACTCTCTCAACAGTGAGATGACCCTCCCATCTGTACAGATCACCTGACCCTCAATGGGTACGCAGTTCCACAGAGCAAAATGGAACAGGGGCTATCAGCACTTGCTTCGGGTTTAGCCTCTTGCTTATATTATCACAGAGAGTGATTAAAGGCTTAACTCTTTCATTTTTGGCTCATGGCTTTAATGGGCTACTCCAACGGCTGACAGCTCATCAATCTCTCCAAGCTCAGCTGAGCTCTTGATAATACGAGCAACTTGCCCTGACTATGCGAAAGAGCACATTTCTTGGAAGAATATGAGATAGCTTAGAAAATTGAAGGAAAAGCTAAGGAAGCAAACTTCAGAAAGGACAGAGGGCAGAGAATCCTAGGGAGCAATATCTAATTAACAATACTTCAGGGATCACTTTCTAGGTGAATCAGGCCCAAGCCTTGTGTTTAGTACTTATATAACTTCATTCTGAGTGAAAATTCCAGACAGAGAGAGTTTGGCCCAATTAGAGTCACATTCCCACTTTGGGTACCTTGCTTGATGGTCCACCAAGCTTGTATCCAGTAGGGGTTGGGTTGTTCCCAAGAGAAACATTTGCTACGGGAAGAGGATGACTGCATACTGGTAGAGGGAAAAAAAAAGACACGTAAATTGTAGGGAAGCATTTGGAGGAATAGTAAGGATCCCAGCTTCCCAGGGCCACAGGGTTCATGTAGAATAAATAGTGGGGGATACACTAGGAATATCAGAGGTGTATTGTGGGGAATCTTAAAAGTCAGACTAAGGAGTTTATTCTTTATCCTACAGCCACAGGGAGACATTTAAAATATTTTGTCAGTGAAGCAAATGATAAAAGTAATCATTTAGGAACGTTGCCCTGGTAACATGAGGATGAACTGGGGAGGGAAGGGGAGCAAGCTAGGAGGCTACTATAAGAACAGGCATGAAGTATTAGCTCCCGAAGGAGGATGAATGGAAGGAAATGGCTAGCCATTGCAGAGGTAGATTTTGGCAATTGACTGGTTGGATGAGAGTTAGAAGAGTCAAGATGGAAGCTGACCAAGAGATATATTGGGAGGTGAGGGAGAGCACCTTGTTTTAGGTGAAAAGAAAACCTCAGCTTCTCCATCCATCAAACAGAGTAAGAACTAGATCTCTAAGGTGACTTCTAGCTCTCAATTTTTCTGATTATGTGAGTTTTGTTTTAGACACATCTGTATGTATATTAGGCTTGTGCATGCATTGTTTAAACACATAGGCCTGTTCTCTGGGGCTTAGGGCTGGATCTATTATTCAGCCAGTCATTTTACTTTCTGTCCCTAGACTATTCTTAGTCAGGAGACAGTTGTGCTGTTCCCTGCCATCCCACAGCAACAGGGGCACAGTTCCTTATATTTGCGTATCCCTTTGCAGATGGAGTATTCTTCACACCCATGATGGAGGATGCATTTCACTCTGTGAGGTAAGCAGTATGGTAATATAACCATTTTATTGATGAAGAAATTGAGGCCTAATAAGATGAAGAGACTTGTCCAGAGCCACACAGCTAGGAGGTGGAGTTAGGACTAAGATTCAGTTATTCTGCTTTAGTCCAGGACTCTTACACTATACTAGCTATGAAAAAGTCCTGGCCTTTGAAGAAATTAAGACAGCATACAGGGCTTGCCTGGTGGCGCAGTGGTTGAGACTCCGCCTGCCGATGCAGGGGACACGGGTTCGTGCCCCGGTCCGGGAAGATCCCACATGCCGCAGAGCGGCTGGGCCCGTGAGCCATGGCCGCTGAGCCTGCGTGTCCGGAGCCTGTGCTCCGCAACGGCAGAGGCCACAGCAGTGAGAGGCCCGCGTACCGCAAAAAAAAAAAAAAAAAAAAAAAAGACAGCATACAAAGGACTAGCTGACAGGGTGCTATAGCAAATGAAAATATTATAAGCATTTGGCTCCTTGAAAATCAGGTCTGCCTGCTTTCTTTCCAAAAGTCAGAATATGGATTGAACAGAAGAGGGAGATGTGTGTGTTATAGAATGATTTCTGTGAGCTGGTTTCAATAATTTACTTTCTATTTCACTTCTCCCTAACATAACCACATAGTTCAATGAAATTAAGTATCCTTCAAAATTGGGCATTTAAAAAGAAGCTTATTGTTGAAAGGACTGATAAAAATAGAAAGATATAAGAAATGAGACCAACCACTCAGTATTTCCACCTCTCATCCATTGTCCTTTGGCTGAAGTATGGAACGCTCTTATGGTTTGGGCATATGCGTCACCACAGGGATGAATGTCACTCCTGGTGGACAATGTTAATGGCTCCTCCTGGACCATGGCTCAGCTGCATGAGTACCCTGATAGCTGCCGTTCCTCATTTTTTCCTATTCAGGGAGCACTAGTGAATAGTCAAGTTGACTCTTAGGGCATCGTCCTGAGAGGCAGGGGTGTTTGTAATGGCTTTTACCATTCTTGCCTAGCACAGTAGAACCACCTTCCTATTGGATCTTCTCCCCCAAGCCCACAACTCTCTAGAAGTGGAGAAAGGCGCTTATGATTCATTGATCTATTGCTTCCTAAAATACAGACAAAGGAGAGGGAGGTCTAGCAATATTGGTTCAGCTACATTATCTTCTTTAAGGAGAAAATTTTAAAACCTCAAAACACTCCTCTGATTGGGTCATGCAGACCGGTACAAAGTTACCTTTTGAACCCTGAGGTATTTTGAAAGGACGTTTAAAAAAGCCATGCTAATAAAATCTAAGCATCAGTTTGGCCTTTATTTGTTACAAAAAGAGGAAAACTCATGTGTGGAATCTCAAATCTGCTTCCCCATTCTTTAGCCCAACCCCTATGATCAGATAATCACAAATAGAGCTTTCAGAACCGTCCTCTGCTGTCCATCAGTCCATCTATCTCATAAAGGCAGAGGCAGAGAAATCATCCTTTTGAGCCACTGCCTTTATCTTCAAACCTGACAAATTCTGGCTAAGAAAAAGGCCAACTTAACAAACTAGTTTTCACGGAATACTGATTATACCTGTTTACCATTAAGTTGTCTGTCTTTGTGTGTGTGATGGAGGGGGGAGGGCTGGGGGCAGGTAAGTCAATAGATATACTTTTTTTCTATTTTAATTATTTATTCCCATAAATATTGTTTTCTTAAACCTCTAGCTCTTGTTACAATATGTCTGCTAGTGAGTACTCACAGATAACAAAAATGAATTAGCAAAAATGGAAAACAGGTACTAACAGAAAAAAAGCTACCAGAATCTTATCCACACCCTGTCACATGCGTACAGCTTTAAAGTGGTTGGTAAAATTTTTCAAGTTCATTCTTCAGGCAAGTTTTCCCTCAACGTATATGCATTCATGATCACTGTCAGCTTGGGACTCTTTTGAGAACTTTCATCTAAGTCAGTGTTTTATCTTCTGTTGAAGCTCTACCCTAAAAGAAATGAGTGAGTATCTTGTCCCAAATATTAGCAGTTTGAATCTGATGAACTAATTTGAGGAGTAGAAATGACACTTCAGTTAAACTAGGCCTCTACATTTCTTTTTTAATTTACTTACACCTATCCCCAGAACTTGAGTTCCAATGAACTGAGCCCACATGAAGTGCCAGGCACTTTGCTCGTTGATGGAGATAGAACCCCAGATAGAGCATGGCCCTTACACTCAAGACCCTCAGAGCCTACTAGGAAATACAGAAATAAAAGCAAATAATTCTAATACAATGCAGAGTGATACCTGTGACAACAGAGATTTGTTCCAAGCACTATATGTACCAAACAGAAAAGGTACAAATCTACTTAGGTGTAAGGAGGGGCTTTCCTGAAGAGGGGATATTTACTTAGGGTGTTGAAATATGATTAGGAGCTTTTCAGACAAAGCAAAATGAGTAAAGGCAATGTGAAAAGCGTAAAAACTGATAGGAAGCTAAGATGACTGTTAGAGCCAAATATATGGGGCAAAATAAAAAATTCAAAAAAGCCCACTGATTTACAGCTTAATCATATGAGCACAATGAATATTTAGAGACTGTATGATATAAAAAGAACAATCAGAATAAGCTATTATGTCTTCCTGAATCTCATTTAAAACCTAATTAGATCTGGGGGGAAGCTGGCAGAATCCTGTCTGGGTGGAAGGAGACAGATCTGTCAGTGTAAAAAAAAAAAAAAATAATGAAAAGTCAGCTTATTTCTCTACAAGCCCAGCGTTTATCTTTAAACTCTATTTTGCAATGCTAGAAGAGTAGACACTCGTGTTAGAAGAGATATTCTGGTTTATACATTTTTTTAATATATTTTCATCTGATCCATACAACCACCCTTTGGGGTATGGACAAATAGAACAAGTATTCTTATCCATTTTACCCATATATAAACTAAGCTCAGAGAATTAAAATCCTTGTCTGAAGTCACAAAGCATGTCAGTTTGCAGAGTCAGAACCAAAACCCAGATCTTCTGATGCTAAGTTCTCTGTTCTCTACTATGCCGCATACTTTATTTACCAAAATCTGCAACCAATGTACAGAGCAAATTATGCCATAAAATTGTAACTGTACTCAAATTGATCTATGGTAATCTTCAGTTATATCAATTAATTAAAATGAATTAATTCACTTCTTCACAGTAAATCTATTTATAATCATATCCACCTTGAGAGACATGTAGGCATGAGGTAACTTTTTTCCAGAAAGCCTTACAAGTGGAAAACTCTGTATTTTTCTGCACCTTGCTTATTGCCCTGGGAGGCTGACTTACGTAGACTTACATCAATAAGGTCCCTTGCCTTCAACTTCTTGTTGGGTTTGGCCAGTGGGAGACAATGACAGGTGAGAGAAAAAGATGAAAGCGAGATTGGGGTATGTATTCCCCTGCCTTGCCCCCTGCTGTTCTACAATGGGACGACAATGTCCCTCTACTAAAGGCCACAGCTCCTGTCCTGTGGCCCTCTCCATATTACTACAGGCACACCTCGTTTTATCATGCTTCAATTTATTGTGCTTCACAGATAATGCATTTTTTACAAACTGAAGGTGTGTGGCCACCCTGCATCCAGCACGTATATCAGTGCCGTTTTTCCAACAGCATTGGCTCACTTTGTGTCTCTGGGTCACATTTTGGTAATTCTCACAATATTTCAAACTTTTCATGATTATTATGTTTGTTATGGTGATCTGTGATCAGTGATCTTTGATGTTACTATCGTCATTGTTTTGAGGCCACGAACTGCGCCCGTATAAGATGGTGAACTTAAGAATCGCATGTCTCTCACTTCACATCAAAACCTAGAAATGATTAAGCTTAGTAAGGAGGGCACGTTGAAAGCCAAGGTAGGCCAAAAGTTTGTTGTCTGTGCTCGATAGTTAGCCAAGTTGTGAATGCAAAGGGGGGTTCTTGAAGGAAATTAAAAGCGCTACTCCAGTAAACACATGAATGATAAGAAAGCAAAACAGCCTTATTGCTGATATGGAGAGTTTTACTGGTCCGGATAGAAGATCAAACCAGCCACAACATTCCCTTAAGCCAAAGCCTAATCCAGAGCAAGGTCCTAACTCTCTTCAATTCTATAAAAGCTAAGAAGAAAAGTTTGAATCTAGCTGAGGTTGGTTTATGAGGTTTAAGGGAAGAAGCCATCTCCATAACATAAAAGTGCCAGGTGAAGCAACAAGTGCTGATGTAGAATCTGCAGCAAGTTATCCAGAAGATCTAGCTAATATCATTAGTGAAGATGGCTACATTAACAACAGATTTTCAATGGAGATGAAACAACCTTCCATTGGAAGAAGATGCCATGTAAGACTTTCATAGCTAGAGAGGAGAAGTCAATGCCTGGTTTCAAAGCTTCAAAGGACAGGCTGACTCTCTTGTTAGGGGCTAATGCAGCTGGTGACTTTCAGTTGAAGCCAATGCTCATTTACCATTCTGAAAATCTCAGGGCCCTTAAGAATTATGTTACATCTACTCTGCCTGTGCTCTACAAGTGGAACAACAGAGTCTGGATGACAGCACATCTGTTTACAACATGGTTTACTGAATATTTTAAGCCTACCATTGAGACCTACTGCTCAGAAAAGAAGATTCCTCTCAAAATATTACTGCTCGTTGATAAGTGTCTGGTCACCCAAAAGCTCTGATGGAGATGTACAATGAGATTAATATTTTTTTCACACCTGCTAACACAGCATCCATTCTGCAGCCCATGGATCAAGGAGTAATTTTGGCTTTCAAGTCTTATTATTTAAGAAACACATTTCATAAGGTGATAGCTACCATAGATAGTAATTTCTCTGATGGATCTGGGCAAAGTACATTGAATACCTTCTGGAAAGAATTCACCATTCTAGATGCCATTAAGAACATTTGTGGTTCGTGGGAAGAGGTTAAAATAGGAATATTCACAGGAGTTTGGAAGAAGTTGATTCCAACCCTCATGGATGACTCTGGGGGGTTCAAGACTTCAGTGGAGGCAGTAACTGCATTTGTGGTGGAAATAGCAAGAGAACTATTAGAATTAGAAGCGGAGGCTGAAGATGTGACGGGATTGCTGCAACCTCATGATAAAACTTTAAGGGATGAGGAGTTGCTTCTTAAGGATGAGCAAAGAAAGTGGTTTCTTGAGGTGGAATCTACTCCTGGGTGAAGGTGCTGAGAAGATTGTTGAAATGGCAACACAGGATTTAGAATATGACATCAACTTAGTTGATAAAGCAGCAGCAGGTTTTGAGAGGACTGACTCTGATTTTGAAAGAAGTTCTACTGTGGGTAAAATGCTATCAAACACTGTTGCATGCTACAGAGAAATCTTTTGTGAGAGGAAGAGTCAATCTGTACAGCAAACTTCATTGTTGTCCTACTTTAAGAAAGTGCCACGGCCACCCCAGCCTTCTGCAACCATCACCCTGATTGGTCAGCAGCCCTCAACATCAAAGCAAGACCCTCTGCAAGCAAAAAGATTACAACTCTCTGAAGGCCCAGATGATGGTTAGCATTTTTAGCAATAAAGTATTTTTAATTCAGGTATGTACTCGTTTTTAGACATAATGCTATTGCTACAATATAACTTTCACATGCACTGGGAAACCAAAACATTCATGACTCATGTTATTGCTATATTCGCTTTATGGCAGTGGTGTGGAATCAAACCCACAATATCTCTGAGCTATTTCTATATGCCTTCTGGGTACCAATAATCATTCTCTCCTTTGCCCCTTCAAGCCTAGCGTTGGTAACAGCTCCTGTTGTTATCCCTGGGGCACTTCACAATTCCTTGTTGCTTTTCCTAAACGCTCCCATGCTTTTGCAAATAGTCCCTATGCTAATTCCTCCTCAAATTATCCAAGAAGAGTGTGCCGTCCATTTCCCGCTTGGACCCTGGCTGATAAAGCCCCTAACTTTTTGTTTCCTTGTATCCATCTTCTCATACAAGCTCCTGGTTTTCTAATAACCATCATATATTCACTGAAGCATTCTTATTCTCACTGTTTCCCCAAATCCCCATGTTCTGGTCAGTGCTAGCTCTTAGTTGTGAAAGCATTCATATGAATATCTCTGTCAGATGTGTTTAGTGTTTAAGGGGGAAACCCTTTAGTCCCTAAAGGGCTATGAAGTTGTTGGTGCTTAAAATGTAATTGCACTAGAGTCATGGCAAGACTCACGCCACGTTTCACAAATATGACATATGTATATCTATCTCAGCTGGATGTAGGTTTGTTAAAAAGTTTCAGCTTTAAGCGGTTGATAGTGCAGTAGCAAATCCAAGCTGAACTATTTAATTATGATGACCATGCATCCTAGAAACTGTTTTTGTAACTTGGACACAGTGACTTTCTCAACAGTTTATTTTCTTGAAAGAAAGAAAACTAAGAAAACCAACAATGGATTCTTATGCAAAGAATATTTCTAATAGGAAGAGAGCTGTTATTTTAAGTATTAACATTGTCATGGACACAGCATAAACTGGCTTCTCTGTGACTACCTTTTTCTTCCTACATTTAAAATGGGAACCCTTTGAATATGGGTTACTGTGTTGCAAGTTAGCACCTGCAGCTCAGGCAAGAGTCTCTACAAAAATCAGAGAGCTACTGGGAACAATTATCCATATGTCAGAGCAAAGCCTGTATATGTGCATGCCCATGGAAGAGCTCAAATGAACATGAACATTTGAGATTCTGCAGAGCTGTTTTACTGAATAGTATTTTCTTACTGAAGTATAGTTTATTTACAGTGTTGTGTTAGTTTCTGGTGTACAGCAAAGTGATTCAGTTATATATATTCTTATTCATATTCTTTTCCATTATAGGTTATTACAAGATATTAAATATAGTTATTTCCCTTTGCTATACAGAAGGACCTTGTTGTTTATCTATTTTATATATAGTAGGGTGTATATGTTAATCCCAAACTCCTCATTTATCCCCCCACCTTTGGTTACCATAAATTTGTTCTCTATGTCCGTGGGTCTGTTTCTGTTTTGTATATAAGTTCATTTGTATCATATTTTAGATTCCACATGTAAGTGATATCATGTCATATTTGTCTTTCTCTGTCTGGCTTACTTCACTTAGTATGATAATCTCTAGGTCCGTCCATGTAGCTGCAAATGGCATGATTTCATTCTCTTTATGGCTGAGTAATATTCCATTGTATATATGTGCCACATCTTCTTTATCCATTCATCTGTTGATGGATACTTAGGTTGCTTCCATGTCTTGGCTAATGTAAATAGTGCTGCTATGAACATTTAGGTGCATGTATCTTTTTGAATTAGAGTTTTCTCTGGATATATGCCCAGGTGTGGGATTGCTGGATCATATGTTAGCTCTATTTTTAGTTTTTTAAGGAACCTTCATACTGTTCTCCATAGTGGCTGTGCCAATTTACATCCCCACCAACAGTGCAGGAGGGTTCCCTTTTCTCCATACCCTCTCCAGCATTTATTGTTTGTAGATTTTATGATGATGGCCATTCTGACGGTGTGAGATGATATCTCATTGTAGTTTTGATTTGCATTTCTTTAGTAATTAGCGATGTTGAGCATCTTTTCATGTGCCTCTTGGCCATCTGTATGTCTTCCTGAGTAGTATTTCTGAAGTCCTACCTCAGAATACTATAGTACAGAGAAAGTTCGAGCAAACATGTCAACAGCAAACATGCTTGTTTGGTGTTAGAAAACTGCATCAGTTCATTTTTTTGTATTTACTGATCTGATCTGTGAAACAAACTCTCAGCTGATTCATATAACTCTTGTGTTTTGCTGTTATTGCCCACTAAATTGACCATTTGACCAAATTATTAGTTGCTGTGGTTTTCTGTAGAAGAGGGTAAGTTCTGACAAACTGTGGGGGATGGAGGAAAGCACTTTAGTTAGCTTTGTAATGAACATCCACAAATGATCCCCAGAAACAAAGCATCTAGTATGGGATGGCAGATTCCTAAACCATCATCACAACCTGATTCTTTAAAGTAGCACAACAATGCAAACAATTTAGTGTTAACTTCTAAAGCTGTACTTGAAATAGGGCAACTTCCACGCACAGAAATAGAGAATTTGTTGCCGGGATGTTTGTAGTGTCTGTGGATTTTTAAAATAAGTCCCAGTTTTACTCTTGATCTGGAACATCTCATTATCATCATCAAAAGGGATATTTGGTTCTGATGTCTTACATGTTTACTATCTTTAAAATATAGCCAGGGGATTGCAGTCCCTGACATTTACATTTATCTAATTTATTGTCCACAGGCTTTGAATTGCTTATTTAATTTAAATTAATGGGCCGTGTTCAAATCAAAGAAAGCTAAACAAATTAAGGCAGAATAGTCTAATCTGGCACTTTAAACTCTAAGATTTATTGCAGACATTCAAGATTTGAATTTGATTGCATTTATTGAATCAAGCCAGGAAGCTATTTGACTCTAATGGTTGGGCTAGGTTAATCTATAATGAAGTCCAACCTAAGATTAGAGGTGGGAGTTCAACTCAGTTCAACATCTGAGCACTGCATGCGCTATAGGTTCTGGGTACTGGGGAGAGAGAGAGGCTAGGCCTCATACCTCACCTTCAAGGAGCCCACAGTTTATTGAGAAGAATCAAAGGGAGGGATAATATCACAAAGGATGAATTTTCCTGTCTTCTCTCAATTTGAAGCCTACCCTCTGAAGACGATATAACTTCCAGAGATACATTCGCTTCAAAAAATTTTTCCTAAGCACCTACTACTATGTGTCAGAAACTGGTACCAGTGCTAGCGACTGGGAATACATAGATGATTTATTTTTTATTTTTTTGGTAACTGAGATGTACATGGAGAAGACAGAGAAAAGAGACAAATATTTACAATAGAGTAGGACTTAGGAAGATACATGGACCCTGTGAAGAGAAGCACAGTTTGTTCTGGAAGAATTAGGGGTTATGAGATGTTGCTAGCTGATACATTCAATAAGCATTTAATAAGTGCCCACTATGTGACAGGCCATGAGGGTAAAAAGATGAATAAGAAATACTTCTTTCCCTGGAGGAGCTCATGATTTAGTGGACCTATGTATTGCAAAGTTCTAAAAATGTCTGCATCAGACGGGTTGTTGTTCTTAACAACAACAAAAAATTTAGAAGCCTTGACCTTCTGAAAGAATAACTGGCTTAAGGTTAAAAACAAATAGAAAATGCTGTGGACAAAATAATGAACAATGTACATTTAAAGACTCAGAAATGTCTATTAGACAAAGATTAATAAACAATTTATTTTACTGAGTTGTATTGTATATAAAAAATAATTTAAAAGCTGAAGTTCAAAAATGACTGGCAATGCAATTATGATTTCCATAAATTAAATTACATTAAGTTGCCTCAAATATTTTCCTTGGTTTAAATTCCAAGTTATGACACTAGATAGTTTATACAATATTAAAGTCACTGGTTGAAATGTGTAAGACTTGGTCAACTAGCTCTTATCTACTTTATGCTAAATGATTTAATTGTAACAACAATACTTTTCTATAGATATAACAATGTTCAAACACTGATTCACAAAATTTTTGCCTTAGTGTATTTCTGTATGATCAGGAGTTGTTGAATTGCTTGGGTACAGAACTTTTTGCAGTTACATAAAGCGGTTTGTTTGCATTTACAAATGGCAATACTTTTCAAGTTCCGAAATTCACAAATATTAAGATTACATATAATTTCCCCCCTAAAACTTCTGTGTTATGGCTAAGAATAATAAATTTTGGAGAATTTTTATACATTCATCACCAACAGTGGACTTTCTTGTGGGGTCTGTTTTTACCCACACAAGTTTTTATCACTTAGAATTATGTGAGGTTGACTAGAGAACAATCATGCCCCTTGCAGAGGAAGTGCTTGCCAGTCCACCAGCCTAACCTGCCAGCTAAGTGACTCCTGAAGGTCGCTAACAGGGTGGGAGAGAGACAAATTATTACATCGTCAACCTTAAGGGTAACTTGAAATTATTTTAAACTTTCAATATGAACTCTATAAATGCTATACTGTAGTATATAAAAAATCATATCCTTATATTTTTAACATATATACCTGGCATTATCTCTAACTCTTTCCAAGGAATATAGACATCTTAGATAACTCCAGTCACCTCTCCTATCTTCCATGTTTTTGTTTTCTAGTATTATAGTCCCACCTTTTTTATCACATCACCCCAAAATTCGTCATTAATATAATCGTTTGTACCCAAATCAGTCATTAACATGATTAGCCATTGATTTGAAGTTAGCAAGCTTGTTCTGTAAAGATGAGGTAGTAAATATGTTCATCTTTGCAGGCCATACAGTCCCTATCACTACTACTCAATTCTACTGTAGTAGGAAAGTGACCACAGACAGTAGGTGAATGAATGAGAGTAGCTGTGTTTCAATAAAACTATAGGTACAAAAATAGGCAGTGGGCTGCATTTGGCCCAGAGGCCATAGTTTGCCAAATTCTGGTTTATACAGTCAGAGCTTTGTTCAGCTTTAGTTTCCCAGTCCCCCCTTCCTTTTCTTAACTTTTGCATCCTGCTGTTTGTGGGTTCAATTTCCTTCTTTCTGAAATGAATCCTCATGTAGGTTTTTCAGAAGAGATCTCTAAAGTGTAACCACTCTTTGACAGTGAGGAATTCCTGAAGCCCTTCAGTCTAGAGTTCCTAATCACATTTGACTTGCAAGGATTTTAGGCTTTGTGTAAAAAAAAAAACAAGTTCCAAGTTCGGATTTTTTTCTTCGAAAGGTCCTGCTCTAACACAAAATTTTATCTACCTTATATTTAAAACTATTTAATCATGATATAAATAGGGACAAGGACTGAAAAGGAATGTGAGAAAGTAAAAATAATTTGATAGAAAGATAGGATTGGTAGGTGATTTTTTTCTAGTTCTGTTTGTTCAATAAATAAAAATTTTAAGTACTTGTCTCAACTGATTCAACTTTCTTTTCCTTAGAGAAAAAAGATATTTCTAGCTTTCAAGTAAATTGGTATAATATCAATATCTAAATAGAATGACACTGATTCCCCTTTGTAAGCTCCCAGTTTCTCAAAGAATACCTTAGGGAAAGCTCCTGACAACTCCCTGCAGTTGTACTGTCTGGATGACACAAATGCTTTGAACACTGATTCCCAGAAGTGTATGCTGGATCCTTCCCCAGAGGCCTGTGTGCCCACCTCATGTGCTGGCAGTTGGCATCCTCTTGGCATAGGAGTTGTACTGCATAGTCAAACCCAGCTTCTATCAGTAGCATGTGAGTTGCTGATTTAATCTCAAATATATGTTGATTTTAATGCCCTTGGCCATGGCTGTTTGGAAAAAAAAAAACCTGTTACTGACACTACAACTAGAATAACCTTAATCTTACACTCACAGCCTTTAATGATTACTGTTACAGTGTAATATAATGTAATATTTTGTATCAGTTGTCGATCACTATATAATAAACTGCCTCAAAGCTTAATGGCTTAAATAAGCAACTATTTCTTATCTCTCAAGATTCTGTGAGTCACCTAGGATGTTTTTCTGGTCTGGGCTGGTTTGATTCATCTCTGCTGGGCTCACTGACGTGTGCGGTCAGGTAGTGGGTTGAATGGCACCCGGACGATCTAGGGTGGACTCACTCACGTGTTTGGCACTTGCCAGGCTATTGAATGGAACACTTAGATTCGCCTCTGTAGTGGTACCATGGCATGCAAGCCAGATCCCCCTCTTCAAGGCCAAGACATTTTTCCCACAGTGACTAGAAGTGTTGCCTGTTGGCAACTTACTGCTGAATCTCTACCCCAATAGTTGTCAAAAGCAGCTGCCTAGCCCAAGATCATACTCCCTCCTTGAGGGCAGCCCTCATCCAATGACTGGCTGATGCAGACATCAAAGTGCCTGGCCCTTTGCCTTAACTTGAAACAACTCTGAAGGGCCATCTCAGCTCCAGAGTTCCCCAAGGGATCAGCTGAGACCTCTGTTTCAACTGTGCTGCATCTTAACTTTCCCCATGACCAATCCTACATTTATTCCTGCCTCACAGTTGTTGCCAACAGCACTCCCCAGTAAACTTCCTGCTTGAAAATCTCCATTCCAGAATCTGTCTTCTGGGGATCATGACCTAAGACATCCTGAATGTGGCCTCTCATCCTCCAGCAGGTCTTGTGCTCACTCACGTAGGTGCTTACAGGGTTCCCGAGACCATAAAAGTAAACTGCAAAGTCTTTTAAGGAATGGGCTCAGAACTTGCACAATTCCTTTTCTGTCACATAATTTTGGTCGAACATATCAGTTATTAAAATAAGTGAGAATGGGTTAAATACTATTAATAGCATTGGTGGTGATGACAATGGCTTTTCAATGCTTACTTTGTGCCAGGCACTATTTTAAGCATTATATGTATAGTAACATCTTTAATACCATAACTTTATGAGGTAAGTGCTGTTGTTTTTTACAGATGAACAAAGAGTAGAGTTTCATCAAATATTTCCCCAAACAAGCTAATCTACTACATGAAATCTGTGAAATACCTCTGATCCTAAAATGGGGATGGGTGACACAGCTCTGTGATGTACAGAACAGTCATTCCAATCAGCTGATTTCACGCTGGGACTTTAAATCACTGAGCAGTGCTGATGCTAGTGAGAAGTTTCATTAATTTGAGAATTTTATCAAATGACTAAGACTTGGGTGAAGCAGGGACGTTCTGAACTTTTTTGGACTCTTCAAATGTTGTGGCCTTCAGTTCACTTATGCTCATAGACCTTTACTGTATTTTACTCACTGAGGGATTCCTATGCCAAAAGAATTTCAGTTGAAGGATTAGTCTGGTGAAGTCAAACCCTCTGTCGTGCATCAGAGCAGACATTTTAAGCATCAGTCCAGCTCACATTTGAGGAGAAGTGGATTTAGTTACTGATCCCATGTATTTATGCTGTCTGCCTTTTATTTTAATGATTGCTTTTCTCCAATCTCCCTTGATAATCAGAAACTCTGTATTTATGGCTACCCGAATACTACAGTGGCAGCACGGATTTAGCATAGAACTTTAGACAGCTAAGAACTGACTCACCATCCCCTCATTCCTCTAACTTAACGATTTCTAATGGAATGTAAGAGCAATGTTGTTGCACCCTTGTCACCCCACTGATTGGCAGGATGTATGTTTGGTCTAGCTGGCTGGGTAGGGATTCACTTTCTCCCTCACTACTTGACGCAGACATGACAAAAAGGCTGATCTGGCCTTGGGAATGCAAGTTGCTATCCTCTTATACTAGAATTTCCGAGAAAGCTTCTGGAGAACAAAAAGGACAGCTTAAATACCCTACATTTACAGCCTATGCATTTTCACCATTGTGATATTGTAAGTGGCCTAGTGCTGTCTCCGTGGCGCTAACACTTCCTTGTCACTTTTACTGCAGCTAGAACACAACAGATATGATTCATGATGCAAACACATGTACTTTTTCCCTTAATAAAATAAAATCTCCGAAGTCATTTTCCAAAGTGGGGCACTGTTCAGCTGTGTTTTTAAACAACTTGTCTATAATGCGTTATCAGAAAACTTTGGCTGAGAAGGGAAGATGTGATTACTTCCTCTAAAATGTAGTCATTGACTTAAAAGAATCATAACCACGCCCCTGGGACAGTTAGTAAAATCATTCATGAAAGGTGACTGAGCATCAATCAAGTTTGAAATGTTCCCCAATGAACAGCTGCTAGCCGAGTCAGAATAATAATTTTGATTTTATTGTATTTCCGTTTGTTGAGTATATTAAATTAACAGAGCTCAATGTTAGGCTTCTCGACCTCAGTATTATTGCTATTACTCATGGAGTAAGATTTTCACCCAGGGAAATTATTTTGATTAATTTCTCAGTGGACTAAGGAAAGATTTTATCTCATTTCTGACTCATAAGGTTACTATTTCATTCACTTCAGTTGGCAATGGAAAAGAGAATTCTCTGAAATTGCCGTGCTGCAAGAGGGAAGAGATATGGGGATATATGTATATGTATAGCTGATTCACTTTGTTATAAAGCAGAAACTAACACACCATTGTAAAAAAAATACATTTACTGAAGAGTTTATGTGCAAAGAGAATTTTAATTTCTGATGAAAAGATAAGTGGCTTTTTTTCTTCCCTAGGAAAGAAACTTGAAAGTCTATATGCAAACTGGCTTTAGGAGACTGTACCTTCCTTAGATGCAAGGGGAATGTTTCAATGTTTAAACACTTTTGTATGTTTGTATATAAAATGTCAAGTGACATATTAAAATAGCATATTATAAATAAAACCTAAATGCTGATAGATATGGCAAAAAAGAAAAAGAAATTGCCGGGCCACTCATGCCCTATTTTGTATTATATTTGGGGTTGTCTACTTCCATAATTAGGAGAGGACCATAACCTTGACAACAGAGAAGTTCCTGACTACTCTCCACAGACCACTGGGTATTGTGTGCACCTGACTCAGGGAAAGTCTCACCTCACTAAATATTAGGGCCAAACTTCTCAAAATGAGAGAACACTGGCATTTTCATTCATACAGTAATGTGCTAAAAATGCTTTCAGCAAATGGTTTGTTATAGCTGAGTTTAAAATGTGCAGAAATCCCTAGTTTTTTCAGCTGGGTCTCTATTCATTCTTGCCTTACATGACTGAGATGTCAAATAAGAGGTAGGGAAATGATTTTTTTACTTGCCCCAAATAAGAATACATAAAGGCATTATTGCAGTTTGTTTTCTTCTCTTAGGTCTTCCCAATTCCACAGAAGACATCCTGTTCCAAGAGAATTAAAATCAAATCATCAGTTAATTGTATCTATATACACAGATATTTTCTTCAATGTTCAAATCCCTTTGAAATTGTCTTCCCTTTAGCTCTTAACTTCTTATTAAGTATGTTTTTGGTGCAAGCCTGAAATCATCATTAAATTGCCACAGATGGTTCTGCTTTGATCACATTTTTCCTCAGTCAGTCTTGCCCTTGATGTAGCTAAGGGCTAGCTTTCTGCTTTGATTTTCCTGAGATTTTGGAAAGTAGAAATGCAAATGTCATTTTACACCATAAACTGGACTAAATTCTGTTTCCTCTTCATAATTCCTTGGAGGATATTTGTTAATGTTGGTTTAAGTCTTGTGGCTATTTCTAACCATGTAGCATGTGGATTATTTCCCTGAAATTTGTTTGATTTAATTTAGTCTTCATGATCAACTGAAGCATTTATCGAAATCATTAAAATAAACCCACTTTTCATTCATTCATCTCTCTGGATGTTGTAGAAAAATGTGTTTAGGATCAACATTTCAAGCCACTTCCCCTAGCTTTCCACTTTCTTATGCCACCATAAACCCAAATAGCAATAGTCCCTAGTAATAGCCAATTGTCCACTTGCCCCCACCCCCGCCCCGCCGAAATAATGGATTTGCAGATGCCAACGCTGATTTTTGTAACCAGTTTTCCCAAATCCATCTGCAAAACTTTGTTTTATATGCTGGACACATAGTAGAATTCCCCTCCAAATATCTGTATACAAAGGGCCACCTCTTAATTCAAGCTTTGAGTTCTTTAAGGATGGAGACCTCATTAACCTTGATTATGGACCTTCAAGAGCCAGCCTAGTGCTGGGCTCTGAGAAGATTCTTAGTGAATTACAGACTGATTACCTGAAAATCATAGGCTGTTAAAAGGCTGCTAATTAGGAATTGTAGAATTGATTAAATAATATTTTATACATTCTATGAAATTAAATTGAATCTAAAAGATATACTAGAGCCCTTTAAAAAGGATCAACACTATAGGAACCATAACTGGAGGTAAACATGAATGCAAGCAGTCCAGAAGAATAAAAGGCAGCATCAGATTGTTGCTTGAACTGCCCCTACACACACACATACACCTAAAGTGTGCCCCTCCTTCTTTCTCCTTTCCCATTATCTGGAGAAGAGTTAAAGAAGGGAAATCATATGGGAGATGATACTGTGCTTATCTTTCTTGTTCACTGAATGTGCTTATAATTCTTGTCACTTCTGGTTTACTTTGTTCCTTATAAGTGTTTGTATTTGTATATGTGGGAAGTAAATAGTAGTAATAGCACAGAAATCAATTGTAGCTTAAAACAACATAACTAAATTTCTATTACTGTGACCCCAAACAATTGCAGAAAGTGGGTTGGTCTGGTTAACGTCCAACTTGAATCTCCGCCTGAATATCCAAGTATTGATGTTAAAATAAAGGAGATAGTTTATAGTAGTTAACTTTAATTTCCTCATCTCTTTAGCAACCCCATGTGAAGCAGGAAGAAGTGGTGTCCAATGACAATACCATATTTTTTTTCCCTCTCTCTCTACTGGTCACCTCCAAGTTAGGATTGGCAGAAACTGCCTTTAGTGGCTTTCCACAGTCTGGTGACCCAAATGCATGTGTTCCTTTGTACCCTTCTGCTGAATCCCTAGTGAAATAGTTAATGGATTTTGTAGAAATATTATAGAATATTACCAATAAACCTTTTTCATTTTACAAGTGAGAAAACCAAGGTTCAGGGAGGTAAAGCTAGTTGGTTACACTCAGTGCAAATACAATTATGCCATATGACACAGTAAGTATCATGGAAACAAAGGGTACTTAGGTTATAATTTCAGCATTGGGGGAAAATAAAAATAATCATACCTCCAATAATAATAATTCTCCTTATTTATTTTTGTCCTTTTCTTTTCTTTTCTTTTCTTTTCTTTTGTGGTACACGGGCCTCTCACTGTTGTGGCCTCTCCCGTTGCGGAGCACAGGCTCCGGACGCACAGGCTCAGCGGCCATGGCTCACGGACCCAGCCGCTCCATGGCATGTGGGATCTTCCTGGACCGGGGCACGAACCTGTGTCCCCTGCATCGGCAGGCAGACTCTCAACCACTGCACCCCCAGGGAAGCCCTGTCCTTTTCTTTTATCATCAAATTTACATATAGAGAATGCACATACAATATTTTAAGTGTACCGTTGGTTTAATTTTGACAGTTACAAATACCTGTGTAAATACTACGTAATCAAGAATATAAACTATACCCATCACCTCAGAAAGTACCCGAGTTCCCCTTTGCAGTCAGTTCCAACCCAACCCTAATACAACCATGTTTGGATTTTTACTACCATAGATTTATTTTCCCTGTTTTTGTACTTAATATAAATGGAATAATAAAGGGTTTACTTTTTTATTTTTCTGGCTTCTTTAACTCAACACACCATGAGATTCATTTAAATTGTCCACATATACCAGTGTTCTTTTTTTTTGGCTTAAAAAAAAAACCAGACATTTATTTTTCACAGTTCTAGAGGCTGGAAGTCCAAGATTAGGGTGCCAGTATGATCTACCAGAAAACTACTAGAGCTAATCAATGAATTTGGTAAAGTAGCAGGATGCAAAATTAATGCACAGAAATCTCTTGCATTCCTATACACTAATGATGAAAAATCTGAAAGAGAAATTAAAGAAACACTCCCATTTACCATTGCAAAAACAACAAAAAATACCTAGGAATAAACCTACCTAAGGAGACAAAAGACCTGTATGCAGAAAACTATAAGACACTGATGAAAGAAATTAAAGATATCACAAATAGATGGAGAGATATACCATGTTTTTGTATTGGAAGAATCAATATTGTGAAATGACTATACTACCCAAAGCAATCTACAGATTCAGTGCAATCCCTATCAAATTACCAATGGCATTTTTCACAGAACTAGAACAAAAAAGTTCACAATTTGTATGGAAACACAAAAGACCCCAAATAGCCAAAGCAATCTTAAGGGAAAAAAACGGAGCTGGCGGAATCAGACTCCTTGACTTCAGACTATACCACAAAGCTACAGTAATCAAGACAGTATGGTACTGGCACAAAAACAGAAAGATAGATCAATGGAACAGGATAGAAAGCCCAGAGATAAACCCACGCACATATGGTCACCCTATCTTTGATAAAGGAGGCAAGAATATACAGTGGAGAAAAGACAGCCTCTTCAATAAATGGTGCTCGGAAAACTGGACAGCTACATGTAAAAGAATGAAATTAGAACACTTCCTAACACCATACACAAAAGTAAACTCAAAATGGATTAAAGACCTAAATGTAAGGCCAGACAATATAAAACTCTTACAGGAAAACATAAGCAGAACACTCTGTGACATAAATCATAGCAAGATCCTTTTTGACCCACCTCCTAGGGAAATGGAAATACAAATAAATGGGGCCTAATGAAACTTCAAAGCTTTTGCACAGCAAAGGAAACCATAAACAAGATGAAAAGACAACCCTCAGAATGGGAGAAAGTATTTGCAAACGAAGCAACTGACGAGGGATTAATGTTCAAAATATACAAGCAGCACATGCAGCTCAATATCAAAAACCAAACAACCCAATCCAAAAATGGGCAGAAGACCTAAATAGACATTTCTCCAAAGAAGATATACAGGTAGCCAACAAACACATGAAAGGATGCTCAACATCACTAATCATTAGAGAAATGCAAATCAAAACTACAGTGAGGTATCACCTCACACCAGTCAGAATGGCCATCATCAAAAAATCTACAAACAACACTAAATTCTGGAGAGGGTGTGGAGAGAAGGGAACCATCTTGCACTGTTGGTGGGAATGTAAATTGATACAGCCACTATGGAGAACAGTATGGAGGTTCCCTAAAAACCTAAAAATAGAACTACCATATGACCCAGCAATCCCACTACTAGGCATATACCTTGAGAAAACCATAATTCAAAAAGAGTCGTGTACCACAATGTTCATTGCAGCACTATTTACAATAGCCAGGACATGGAAGCAACCTAAGTGTCCATCAACAGATGAATGGATAAAGAAGATGTGGCACATATATACAATGGAATATTACTCAGCCATAAAAAGAAACGAAACTGAGTTATTTGTAGTGAGGTGGATGGACCTAGAGTCTGTCATACAGAGTGAGGTAAGTCAGAAAGAGAAAAACAAATACTGTATGCTAACACATATATATGGAATCTTAAAAAAAATGGTCCTGAAGAACCTAGGGGCAGGACAGGAATAAAGACGCAGACGTAGAGAATGGACTTGAGGACACGGGGAGGGGGAAGGATAAGCTGGGGCGAAGGGAGAGAGTGGCACTGACATATATACACTACCAAATGTAAAATAGATAACTGGCGGGAAGCAGCCGCGTAACACAGGGAGATCAGCTTGGTGGTTTGTGACCACCTAGAGGCGTGGGATAGGGAGGGTGGGAGGGAGACACAAGAGGGAGGAGATATGGGGATATATGGACACCTACAGAGGAATGGATAAAGAAGATGTGGTACATATATACAATGGAATATTACTCAGCCGTAAAAAAAGAATGAAATAATGCCATTTGCAGCAACATGGACGAACCTAGAGCTTGTCATACTGAGTGAAGTAAGTCAGACACAGATTGACAAATATCATATGTTATCACTTATATGTGGAATCTAAAAACAGGGTACAAGTGAGCTTATCTACCAAACAGAAATAAAGTTGCAGATGTAGAGAACAAACTTATGGTTACCAGGGTGTGAGGGGCGGGTATAAATTGTGAGATTAGGATTGACATATACACACTACTATATATAAAGTAGATAACCAATAAGGACCCACTGTAAAGTACAGGGAACTCTACTCAGTACTCTGTAGTGGCCTATATGGGAAAAGAATCTAAAAAAGAATGGATATATGTATAACTGATTCACTTTGCTGTACACCTGAAACTAACATGACATTGTAAATCAACTATACTCCAATAAAAATTTAGAGAGAGAAAATAAATAAATAAATTCTGGAGGATGTTGAGGTTTTGAGTAGGTTCACCATCCTGGTACTTCTTCTCTGAGCATATCCCAGTATAGAGTCTTCCAAACGTCAAAGCGTAAATTTTTCAGGGTAAATTTTTCAGGTATCTTTTGATCTGTGCAAAATAGAGCAAGCCTGTTGCCTCTTCTAGACATTAAACATCTGTTAGTATAACCTCATAATGCTATTGATTCATGGAACCTACTAAGACAGCTAGTCTTTTTTACAAGTCCCTCACTTTTTTAATATGTCACCCTAAAACTGCACTACTGTTTTTACAGAGCTTGTTTTATACACAAAAGCAGGACATTGAAATGTGTCACTATTAAATTTCATCTTTTTAAAATCAGAATCTAAAACCAAGAGGCTACAGAGATGGGCAAAATCTATTTTTCATAATAAGTCATTATCCCTACTGGCTTTGTGTCTACTAATGATTGGGTAAGCATGTCAGCTATGCTCTCATTTAATTCATATAAGTGATTACTAGGACAAGGCATAAGATAGAGACTCATTAGAGATGTGTTAATTTTGACCTATTAATTAAGACAAAGATAATTTAACCCAATATGTAGCAGTACAATTGTCTGGTCACAATTTATCCCTCTTATGGATAGGATATGAGGAAAGGCTTTGTAAAATGCCACATAGAAATCCAGTTACACCATTTTCACAGAATACCCTTGATATGTCTGTCTGACAAAATTCAACATAGTCCATCTCATCACCTTACTCCATAACATATCTGCTTCTTAATTTCCCTATTTCTGACAAAGAGGCCCTTTCTCCTTCAGGTCACCCAGGCTTGAGAGTTAAACCATTTTTGATACCTCCACCTCCCTCTCCTCCTGGTCAGTTAATCACGAAACCAATTGTTTGCTCTTCATTATAATGCTCTGCAACTCTTATGTCTCCATTTTCCACTTTTACCACCCTAATCCAGGCCTTTATCACTTCAGACATGGAGCACTGCAGAAGCTTAACTGATTTCCCTCATTCTTTTATGTAGTGACAGTGTGAAGAATGGCTCCTTTTATTCCTGTCACTCCCATCTAAAATGCATTCACTCATTTCTTCTGTACACATTTATTAGACATGGGGGGGCATGCTTTTTCTTGTCTCTTCAAGGAACAACCTCTTACAATCTCTTTGTAAGCAACTTGAAGGCAAAGATTATAGTATCAACCCCCCCATCATTGTCCACACAAATATTACACAAATACAGTAAATAGCTGTTAACTAGAGATCAAATCCATTAAATCGATTCAGTTATTTCACTTATTCTCTTATTTCATACTTATTAAAGATAGGTAGGGAATTTTTTGTAGTACCATAGTTATGTGAAGATAATTATATGCAACTTTTTAGAACCAAGAACACCACATTGAATTCATCTGGGTGGTCTTGTGGTAAAGTATTAGAAATTTGTCATTTGAGAATCTTCCAAATGTATAGGATACTACTACAAGCAGAAATCTATTGGCAGACAAAGCGCCCTGAGTTCGATACTTCACTTGCAGTGTTAGGCTGAATGGTATTTGGCAGCAAAATACATCCAGAGACCTCCAGAGACTCATTAAAGGCAGATAATGCTGAAGCATAGCAAAATGGTTTCCGTTTGGACCATGGTGCCAACTTAGATGTATGAAAAATAAAATGATTAAGTAGTTCCTTGCAAGGACATTCATCTAACTAGGCAGTTCTTAAAAACAGTTAATGTGTGTACACTTATTAGGTCAATGTAGTTGACCCCTAACTTCTTTGAACCGTACAACCTAAACACAAGTTACAGGAGAGATGGCCTAATACCAGGCCATGTATGTGCTAGAAAAGTAAAAACAACTTATGTGACTTTAAAGTTGAAGTGCTAGTACATAAATATGCCTGATTTGTATGATGTAAGAAATGAGAATAGTCGCTCTGTGAGAGAACAACTTACTGATGGGCACATAGCTCAGTGGTTCCCAATCCTGTATATGATATACATTTATTTCAAACCTCAAAGCAAGTGCAAATCTTTTTCTAGTCACTAGAGTAATTCATTGTCATTGTAGAGCATTCGGAAAGTTTGTAAGCACAAAAGGAAAATGAAATTCACCTGGAATCCTACTACTCATTATGACTCCTGTTACCATTTGGTGAAACTATGTAATTTTAGTATGTTTTTATAAATAGGGATCTTATTGTGCATATAGGCAAAAGAAATATTTTCTACAATCAAAGACATATTTCATTTTCTTATGTCACTGATGCTGTGTAATTAATATCCACACATCTGTTTTTATCTATTTTAATTTTTTGTTGATTTTTATTAGTGCTTTAACGGGGAAAATCAAGAGCATATGCATTATAAATATAACTGTATGATGTTTGTTTTGGCAATTTTGCCAGCTATTACGAAGCCTCTTTTTAAAAGACCTCACTGAAGACATAGTAACCTCCCATGAAATATGAAGCACTTTGGTAGCTGCCAACAAGTGTTGAGTAGGCCCCTTGCAGAGAAGACTGAGGGTCTTACTTCTTGGAGCCTGTATGGTAAGGAACATTGGAACACTGGACATTGTTTGTCTGGGAATTAAGGAGATCTGAGCTCTAATTTTGACTCTGCCACTAAATCACCACTAGCCTCATTTTCTTATCTAGATACGGAATTAGGGGGGTATTAGGAGAGGGAGAATATTTGAAATGATCCAAAAACTCATCAAAAACCTATTCTGATCTAGACAGAAGGTACAGGTGCTCAATGTTTTACATATTGGATGTTGAATGATTGAACAGCATATCCAGGTCAAAAAGTTCATGATACTAAGCAGTTATAGCTATAGCATTAAATTAACTGGAAATGTGGTAAAGGGTAAAGGAAAAAGAAATTGTGTCAGCCCTTCTAAAAATGCTCTTCAGTGAAAAACACAACATAAAGTTCTCCTTTACAACTATAAATATTTGTAAATAGTCATTAGATAACTTTAGGTCACTGGTTTGCTGAGGTTGGAGTCTTGACTCCCATTGCCCCCTTCCTATCATAACAGTCCTTTTTCTGTGCCTGTTTTTTATTCTTTCTAGTCTCATAGCAATGGGTCAACACAGGCCCATGGTAAATACCAAGTCTCAAGTAGGGCAGTTCATTATATTAAGGCTTTGAATTATAATATCTTGTACCCAATTCATATTCTTATTAAAGTAGTTACAGTTAATCCTTCCTGAACTACATCTGCTGTTAATTCCTTTCAAAATGGACTAGGAGAACAATTGTTATGTACACTAATAAGGTTTACTAGTGAGACCTTTTTGGTTTGGGGGGGCTCAATTTTATGGAATGAAAGTTGGAGAATGACATTATTTGGCTCTTCAAGGCCTCACAGACTAGATTATAAATGATACAAGGGACAGAGCTCTGACAAGGTCTCACAGTGATAAAGCACTAGGGCCAGAGGCAGGCAAAAAAAATGTAAGAATCTCAAATCCCTGTCACAGAAATCTCTAAGTTTTCAAAACTAATCACATCCATACTTTCAGAATATGAGAGCGAAATTCCACTTTCTTAGCCACCTGCCATTTCCCCGTCACTGCTCCTGTGTTCACCTTCCTTAGATCTGGTTTCTCTTCCCTTCATTCAAACTGTTTTATTGGTTTGCTTTGACCACTTAGAACACAAAGTCAGCAAGAAGTCTTTGAGGGGTGGGAAGAGACAAGAACACTCTAGGGGAATCAAGAGATTTTGCCTGGGAAGTGCATTGCCCTGCTATTCCCTGTTACTAGCCATAGGGAACTGGGGAAAAAGGATTGGGTGTCAGATGAAGAGCAGACTGAAAGCAAGGAAGCATCAAGGATCTTTTTTCTCTCTCTGGGATCTCTGGGGGCCTCTCTCTGAAAGATATGGTGAAATATGAGGGCAAGTGACAAAGCATTGTCACATGTAATTTGAAGTTTGCCGGCAGGAGAACAGACTGAATGACACGTAAACCTTCCTCATTGGCACTTGGACCCACGTGCCACTTGTTTCCAAAAGCACAACCATAAACACCAACTGAGGACTTTTTAGAAAAGAACAGAGGACCAAGGACTTTACATGGAAGTAGTGGCCAGTTTATAGCATCTCCAGGGAATAAGGCAGTGTGATAAGGGAGAAGGGCATTTAGAGAACCAGCCAGAAGCTCCATCTTCTTTTATTAAGTGTTCTGCTCACACCCATGAAGGTTTCTCCAAGACAGCTCTTGGCAGAGCCTTGGGAGAAACAAAAATTCAAGTTTCTATCTAATAATGGAAAACAAAGAGTTACCTAGATGACTGCTAAAGCATGTCTTCAATTGCTCTTGGTCATACATCCCTATGAGGAAAATAATAGCAACTCCCAGCAGGGCTAATGTTCAGCTAGTACATTCTCGTACGGCCCTACCTATTGTTTGCATCTGTTCTAACTGGCCAGTACCCATTTAGGCTATAGTACTTCTAAAGGGGATTTTTGAAACAGAGTTTCCTCTCATGATTTTGCCCGAGATACACTGCTCATGGACAGGAAGGCCTCTTCCAGAGGGTCACTGGAGAGGTCTAGGGAGTCCACGTGAAGGAAACTTCTGTACTTTACATTTGACAGACCATTGCTGCCGGTTCTTTAAGGGTTGACAAAGTTAATAAGCCACAGAAGACTTGGGGAATGTGTGCATATAAGTGAAAAAGCCTATGTTTAAGCTCTAACTATGTCAAAAGCCACACAGCCAAAAGAAGTCTAGGAAACCTCAAATAGCTGCAGGGACATTCTGGGTGGCTCCCCTGGACAGCACCTATAGTAGGTGCGGCGGCTGAGGCAACAACAGCTGCGCAAAGTGGTTAGCAGTGACATCACTAAGTTTAACAAACCCCAGGGTGAGCCCCACATCCTACCTGGTTCCCTGAGATTTGGAAGCATTTAGTGTCTCTGGTCACATGGCTCTAACTAGTTTCCTGCTGCCTTTGCAGTCCAGCTCGTGGCTATTGGGTGAGGAGGAAAGCACCAGAGAACAAAGCCAACACCAGTCATTCACCCGTTCAATCTGAGGGTGAGTGTGAAAAAAGAATCATGAAAATGCAAGTGTTCTGATTCTAAAAATGAAGATTAAATCCATTCCTATAAGCAAGTATAGGAGGATCTTGGAGGTTCATGATTCCTGCATGTCGTCTCACAGTGTACGTGCAGCCCTACGAAGAGGCAGAGAGATGGGCTATAATAACCAAACATCTTTTTTAGTTTGATACACTGTTATCCAGCAATGAAGACCTGGTTCAAAATGTACACGAAACTCAGGGAGATGGGTGCCTTACAAAGTGGGCTGTATCATGCTATAACGAAAATTGCACAGATTTTGGGGCCAGGTAAACCTGGATTCAGATCCCGGATCTGCCATTGAAGGTATATTCTGTGACTTCAATCAACATGGTTTCAGTTTTCTCATTTGTCAAACGGAACTAGTAATAGCACCTATTTACTAAGGTTTAATGGGGATTAACTAGAATACTGTATATAAAGCCCCTAGTACAAAGATCTGGCACAGAATAGGTGCTCAGTAAATGGTTATTCCTTTTCCCTCCACTTTGCCCTCATTTTTCCTTGGCTTCTTGGAGCGCAAGTGTTTAAGTCATAGACACAGACATGAGCCCAGGAAGGCCAGAAAATGAAGGGTGACTAAGCATGACCCTCCTTTTCTCCAGACAGTAGGTAAAGATAAGCCATTGCTGCCTTGCGGGCTCTGAAAGGTTCTTCTATATCAATGTGGGGCACATAGAAGGAGGTTAAAGTAAGTAATTTATTAAACCAGTGCAAGAGGCAGGAGGGAAAATGTAATGACTTCTCAAGTTTCCTTGGTCTTCTCTGTGCATCTTTGCTCTGAAGACTTCAGCCAGGTGGCTTGATAGGGTATGGGCTTGTCAGGGTTAGGGTATGCTATGGGAAGCTCAGCAGTTCCCCAGCTTCACCCCAAATGCCTAATAAAGATACCCACTCATGAAAACTCATAACGACTGATCAGAGAAGTCTAAGAATTGAGGAACTTAGCTAAAAATCTTTATGGGCAGCCTTTTGTGAGAATACTGAAGAGGAAAACCAAGAAAGAGGATGCAAGCAGCAGTGTCGCCAAGTAGGCTGCCCTACTTACCTTGCTTAGGATCAGTACTAAGTCTTCTCTCAGACAAACCTAATGGAGTAGTGGCGTAAAGCTCAGACATTACAAAGAATTTAGTTCAGAGAATAGCCGAAAGTTGCAAATGCTTATCAGAGTCAAGTTGTTTCCCTAGCTCGACTCTGCAGGTGCTTTAAGGAATGCCAGGAAAAAGCAAACATGTTACAATCATGCCATATTTTATATGTAAAATTGGAATTTCCTATGTTGAATCTGCTTGAAGATCAATTAGAAATGATTTCTTTATAAAAAGATTCACATCAGGATTTCTTCCAACAGTGTGTTTTAGAAGGGCTTTTCTCCATACGCAACTCCTCGTGAACGCAACCTATTGGGCAAAGGCAGGAAGTCCTGTACAAAGACGGAAAGAAGTGATGATTTATGAAGAGCCAAGGAAAGCAAGAGTGAACTGAAGACAATTCTTTCCATTTGTTCAAGTGCCTTCTCCGTTGGTTTTCCTATGCTAACAACCAATCACAAGGAGAAAAAGTTACCCAGGGACTGAAAGTATAAGTGTGGCTCCTGAATTGTCTGTTTGGAATCAGACATGCGACAATGTTGCTATATGTGCAACAGAATCTCTGGTAATAAGTATTATGTTCGATAGTAGCTATATACTATCATTAAACCTCTTAAATACTGATTCTAGGGACCCAGACAGTTCACGTGTGGCAGCTATAGCTTTTTTGCTGCTGATAGAGGAGAAATTATAATTTAGAAAGGCAAGAAGGAAATGAAATTAGTTTCTATTAAAATTAAAGGAAAGGGCTTCCCTGGTGGCGCAGTGGTTGAGAGTCCGTCTGCCGATGCAGGGGACACGGGTTCGTGCCCCAGTCCGGGAAGAGCCCACATGCCGTGGAGCGGCTGGGCCCGTGAGCCATGGCCGCTGAGCCTGCGCATCCGGAGCCTGTGCTCCGCAACGGGAGAGGCCGCAACAGTGAGAGGCCCGCATACCGAAAAAAAAAAAATAATAAAGGAAAGCATTAACTGACATCATTCAGACAAGTCAGAGCCATTAGGAAATCAAGTTGCACGTCTAAGATCATGAAGCCCACAGATAAAGCAATAAGTATGGAATCCATTTCTCTTCTAAATTTATCCGATATTACTTCAAAACCCTGCTAGAAACATAGTTCATTTCCTCATGCCCATTTCCTAGTTAGAGTTATAAAACTTTATATAAAAGACTGAAATTATCCTACATTGTAAGACACTTACAAAGTTGTTATTTTGTATTTACTCCGGAGTTGTATCCTGGCCCCAAACACTGCATACAGTCAAAAGTAATTTTAAAACAAGCCAAGTCCTTACTTGTATTTCTTAACATTGAAATATGTCAGAGTCTCAGCAGGACATAGATGGCATACTCAAAGGGTATAAGTCGGGAAGGTTTAATATAGGGCCCATTTTTACAGAGGGGTAGGCAGGGTAAGAGAAACCCGCAAAGATATAGAGTGCCTGGGGACTAAGAACAGAGGGAAGCTGCTACTGCTTAGGATTGAAGGAGCCAGGGGACGGAAGTGGTGTTACTAGAACTCAGTGAGAGCTGTAGTCATGGAGAAGGGCTCAACAGGAATCGTGGCTTTTGTCAAGGACTGCAGCCACTGCCAAAAGCATGGGCAGGTTGGGTGTGAGGTGGGGAATCAATACCCTACCCAACGTCTCTTTCTTCCCATCCTTTGATCTTATGCTAGTGCCTCCCACTGACTGAATCTGATCCTAGCCCAGCTAGAGACCCAGGAGATGCGGTACCTGGAGCCTCCAGGGGTACAAAACAGAGCAGAGAAGGGTAAAGAATGACTGCAAGAACGAATGGAGAATAACCATCACAACTGTGAACAGGGATTCCTAAACCGCATCAACACTTCCTTGAAGTGTCCTTAAGATGTCCCATTTCTCTTTCATCCATTTCCTTCATAAATCACAGCTCTCCTCTCCATAACCCCTGAAAAACCCTCCGTCTCTCCACTCTACATGCCTCTTATTAATGTCTTATGCTGCTACTCTTTACCCTTGATTCATTCTGTGTCACAGAACCCCAAGAGTAAATCTGATCAGGCAGAACCCCATCTTTCCAGGATGCAGGAAAAGAAGAGACTAACACATACCACACTAGAATTCTCTTTAGCAAACAGGAGGGAAACACTAGAGGACTTCATTTATTAATCACTTTTGTCCTTTTACGATAAGGTTTTCTAAAATTCTAACCCCACCACCCATTCCTTACCATCATAATTAGTATACCTTTAAAGTGTCCTTATTCTTTTTTCTTTTCATCCTTAAAACACATGCATACACTCAAACATATACAATGCTGTACAATTCCATTAAGATCTCAAGCTCATTAATTAGAATGATACCTCTGATGGAAGCCAGCGTTGCTTTCCACTAACACTTTCACACTGAGTGGTACCATGTCTGTCCTGAGCCCAAATGGCTTTTCAGGTTGCTAAAGGGAGTTTTTCCTCATCATCGAAGTGAAATGCCAGGCTTATAATAACCACTGCCTGGAGACAGGAGCTAACAATCTATTACACCAAACCCTGAGAATCAATTAAACTACTTTATTGAATCAATGAGTCAAACTTTCATCAAGCATCCTCTCTAAGTCCCTGAAGCAGAGCCATCCTTTCCTTGGATATCCATTTATCTCAGTGTTTTTCCTCTTTTTCAATTCTCCCATATATCTGTCCATTTTCTATTTTGGCAAAAGATACATGGTATATTTATTTGTTAGGCCAGGGAAGTGGCTGTTAGCATAAGACCACAAAATAAAATTTTTAGTGAAGAAGAGAACCATATGGTGAAGTTGGGAGGAGGAAGAAATAAAATACCTAAGGACTTTATTATTCTAAGAATAAATTATTAAGAAATATTTAAAATACACTAAAACAGCACAAAATCTTGTTTAAGGAAACAAAACTGCACAAGTATAAAAGAAGCCATGTTACCAAATATGAAGACTCAGTATTACACAAATGTTCATTTTTCCAAATTACTGTATACATTGAACACAATTTTAAAAACAGTGAGGGACTTCCCTGGTGGTGCAGTGGTTAAGACTCCACCCTCCCAATGCAGGGGGCCCGGGTTCATTCCCCGGTCAGGGAACCAGATCCCACACGCATGCCGCAACTAAGAGTTCACATGCCACAACTAAGGAGCCCATGTGCTGCAACTAAGGAGCTGGTGAGCCACAACTAAGGAGCCCACCTGCCACAAATGCCACAGCTAAGACCCTGCATAAATAAATAAATAAATATTTTAAAAATAAATAAAAGCAGTGAAATTTACTCTGGAACTTAAAATGAATCTTGTGCTTATAAACACAGGAAAAATAAACATTTGTGATCCATCAAGAAAATTGTGTAAAAAAAAATTAGAGGGTTCTTGTATCAAAAAATAACTTTAAAAGCATAATATTACCACAGAAGGAGTCAACTCAATGAAACAATAGAGACTTTTGAGAGATATTATCAGATATAAATATATATATATATGATTAAAATGTCATGTCAATTTAATAAGAATAGTGTCATATATGACGTTTAAAAAAAATCCAGCAAACCAACAAAACCTTATGTAAGGAAAAACTATGAAGAAACTTGAAGTCAAATGACAAATCAAAAAAAAAAAGCCCTAATCTGTAAACCACTATTACAAATCAAAAAGGAGTAACATTTCCCCCAAATTGGTAACTATATGAATTTTAAAAAGAAATACAGAAGGCAAACAAACATGAGGACAAGATAAAACATGAAAAAGTTCAATCTCACAAATAATAGTGACGTAAATAGAGACACAATTTTCAATTAAATTCATGGAACATTACAAATTGTAATAACTAGTGTTGGCAATGGAATGGGGAACAGGAATGTTGATAGGCTGAAATTGGGAGAGTGATCTGGTGAGTCTCTGGAGGCATTTTGGCAGAATGTACCAAAAAACCTTAAAAATATACATCAGCTGGGACACAGCAATTCTGCTTCTAGGAATTTGTCTGAAGGAAAAAAATCATGTTAATTTATAGAGATTTAGCTACTAGAATGCTCATTTCAGTGTTACATGTGACACCAAAAATGATTCCTTTTATTTTCTTTCTATCTCCTTTCCCTACATTTCTATAATGAACAGTTACTTTTGTTATAGGAGAAAAATAACTGTTGTTTCTGAGCAGACCTAAATAAACAAGGGAGCCATGATGATTTAATGGAAAGAACACTGAGCTAGTCACCAGAGATGGTGGATTCCAAAACTAGATGGACATCAGAAGCACCTGAGCGACTCGTTTTTAAAGATCATCTTTATTTGAGAATGTGTCAGTTTTGGCTTCTACCCTCTACTACTTGATTACCCGTCACTCCCATGGCTGTTAACAAGCCAAGCTCGGTGGTGACGTCTTCTAGCATCATCCCTGGCCTGCAGAAGAGAGCCACCTTTTAACTTTTTAGTGATGCTAGTGCCACTCTCACTAGCACATTCCTGAGGTCCTTGGTGAATTCTTGAGGTCCTTTGGGTTCCCCTGTGGAACATAATTATCTGGTGGTTTTTATGGCCCCACTTAATATATCTCTTACAATATCCCCACTTTCCTGAGCTTTTTTATTCTATCCTCTACCATCTGCCAGGGTAACTCTGGCATTTCCACTTCCTACAGCATAAGATGTATCTTTCTCCAGGTTTCTAAGAGACACACTAAGTGAATTTGTAACACTCACAGGGGTCCTTGCCAGGTGTTAAATCCTGTGCCCTAAGAAAATACCCTGAGTCAATTAATTCTTGATAACTCATTCTTAAATTCCACCTCTCTTGTAGAAGCATCCGCAAAATTCAATCCCAGGGAGTACGATGGCTTTTACAGGACATGCTAACAAATTCTTGCAGCCCCTTCAGAGTATAATCTCTTTCCTCCTTATCAGACCCACCACATCCTGAGCTAGGTTACCCTGGGATTCAACCCATTATTGTCCTGGCAACCAGGAGAGGAGATGCATGATCCTTTTAACGTGCTGTTGCATTCTGTTTGCTAGTATTCTGTTGAGGATTTTTGCATCTATGTTCATCAGAGATATTGGCCTGTAGCTTTCTTGTTTTGTGACATCTTTGTCTGGCTTTGGTATCAGGGTGATGGTGGCCTCGTAGAATGAGTTTCAGAGTGTTCCTCCCTCTGCTATATTTTGGAAGAGTTTGAGAAGGATAGGTGTTAGCTCTTCTCTAAATGTTTGATAGGATTTGCCTGTGAAGCCATCTGGTCCTGGGCTATTGTCTGTTGGAAGATTTTTAATCACAGTTTCAATTTCAGTGCTTGTGATTGGTCTGTTCATATTTTCTATTTCTTCCTGGTTCATCCTCGGAAGGTTGTGCATTTCTAAGAATTTGCCCATTTCTTCCAGGTTGTCCATTTTATTGGCATAGAGTTGCTTGTACTGATCTCTCATGATCCTTTGTATTTCTGCAGTGTCAGTTGTTACTTCTCCTTTTTCATTTCTAATGCTGTTGATTTGAGTCTTCTCCCTTTTTTTCTTGATGAGTCTGGCTAATGGTTTATCAATTTTGTTTATCTTCTCAAAGAACCAGCTTTTAGTTTTATTGATCTTTGCCATCGTTTCCTTCATTTCTTTTTCATTTATTTCTGACCTGATCTTTATGATTTCTTTACTTCTGCTAACTTTGGGGTTTTTTTGTTCTTCTTTCTGTAAGTGCTTTAGGTGTAAGGTTAGGTTGTTTATTTGAGATGTTTCTTGTTTCTTGAGGTAGGATTGTATTGCTATAAACTTTCCTCTTAGAACTGGTTTTGCTGCATCCCATAGGATTTGGGTCGTCGTGTTTTCATTGTCATTTGTTTCTAGATATTTTTTCATTATCTCTTTGATTTCTTCAGTGATATCTTGGTTATTTAGTAGTGTATTGTTTAGCCCCCATGTGTTTGCATTTCTTACATTTTTTCACAGTAATTGATGTCTAGTCTCATAGCGTTGTGGTCAGGAAAGATACTTGATATGATTTCAATTTTCTTAAATTTACCAAAGCTTGATTTGTAACCCAAGATATGATCTCTCCTGAGGAATGTTCCATGAGCACTTGAGAAGAAAGTGTATTCTGTTGTTTTTGGATGGAATGTCCTATAAATATCAATTAAGTCCATCGTGTTTAATGTGTCACTTAAAGCTTGTGTTTCCTTATATATTTTCATTTTGGATGATCTGTCCATTGGTGAAAGTGGGGTGTTAAAGTCCCCTACTATTATTGTGTTACTGTCGATTTCCTCTTTTATGGCTGTTAACATTTGCTTTATGTATTGAGGTGCTCCGATGTTGGGTGCATAAATATTTACAATTGTTATATCTTCTTCTTGGATCGATCCCTTGATCATTATGTAGTGTCCTTCTTTGTCTCTTGTAACAGTCTTTATTTTAAAGTCTACTTTGTCTGATATGAGGATTGCTACTCCAGCTTTCTTTTGATTTCCATTTGCATGGAATATCTTTTTCCATCCCCTCACTTTCAGTCTGTATGTGTCCCTAGGTCTGAAGTGGGTCTCTTGTAGACAGCATATATATGAGTCTTGTTTTTGTATCCATTCAGCAAGTCTGTGTCTTTTGGTGGGAGCATTTAATGCATTTACATTTAAGGTAGTTATCAATATGTATGTTCCTGTTACCATTTTCTTAATTGTTTTGGGTGTGTTATCATATGTCTTTTCCTTCTCTTGTGTTTCCTTCCTAGAAAAGTTCCTTTAACATTTGTTGTAAAGCTGGTTTGGTGGTGTTGAATTCTCTTAGCTTTTGCTTTTCTCTAAAGATTTTGATTTCTCCATTGAAACTGAATGAGATCCTTGCTGAGTAGAGTACTCTTGGTTGTAGGTTTTTCCCTTTCATCACTTTAAATATGTCCTGCCACTCCTTTCTGGCTTGCAGAGTTTCTGCTGAAAGATTGGCTATTAACCTTATGGGGATTCCCTTGTATGCTATTTGTTGTTTTTCCCTTGCAGCTTTTTATATGTTTTCTTTGTATTTAATTTTTGACAGTTCGATTAATATGTGTCTTGGTGTGTTTCTCCTTGGATTTATCCTGTATGAGACTCTCTGTGCTTCCTGGACTTGACTATTTCCTTTCCCATATTAGGGAAGTTTTCAACTATAATCTCTTCAAATATTTTCTCAGTCCCTTTCTTTTTCTCTTCTTTTTCTGGAACCCCTATAATTCGAATGTTGGTGCGTTTAATGTTGTCCCAGAGGTCTCTGAGACTGTCCTCAGTTCTTTTCATTCTTTTTTCTTTATTCTGCTCTGCAGTAGTTATTTCCATTATTTTATCTTCCAGGTCACTTATCTGTTCTTCTGCCTCAGTTATTCTGCTATTGATCCCTTCTAGAGTATTTTTAATTTCATTTATTGTGTTGTTCATCGTTCCTTGTTTCATCTTTAGTTTTTCTAGCTCCTTGTTAAATGTTTCTTGCATTTTTTCTATTCTATTTCCAAGATTTTGGATCATCTTTACTATCATTATTCTGAATTATTTTTCAGGTAGCCCACCTATTTCCTCTTCATTTGTTAGGTCTGGTGGTTTTTTCCCTTGCTCTTTCATCTGCTGTGTGTTTCTCTGTCTTCTCATTTTGCTTAACTTACTGTGTTTGGATTCTCCTTTTTGCAGGCTGCAGGTTCGTAGTTCCCATTGTTTTTGGTGTCTGCCCCCAGTGGTTAAGATTGGTTCAGTGGTTTGTGTAGGTTTCCTGGTAGAGGGGACTGGTGACTTTGTTCTGGTCTATGAGGCTCGATCTTGTCTTTCTGATGGGCAGGACCGTATCCATTGGTGTGTTTTGGGGTGTATATGACCTTATTATGATTTTCGGCAGCCTCTCTGCTAGTGGGTGGGGTTGTGTTCCTGTCTTGCTAGTTGTTTGGCATAGGATATCCAGCACTGTAGCTTGCTGGTCGTTGAGTGGAGCTGGGTCTTAGTGTTAAGATGGAGATTTCTGGGAGAGCTTTCGCCACTTGATATTATGTGGGGCTGGGAGGTCTCTGGTGGACCAATGTCCTGAACTCAGATCTCCCACCTCAGAGGCATGGGCCTGACACCTGGCCAGAGCACGAAGACCCTGTCAGCCACAGAAGAGAAGGGAGAAAGAAAGAAAGAAAGAAAAACATAAAATGAAATAAAGGTATTAAAATTTTTTAATTTTAAAATTATTAAAAATTAAAAAGTAATAAAAAAGAAAGAAAGAGGAGAGAAACCAAACCAAAAAACAAATCCACCAATGATAACAAGTGCTAAAAACTATACAGAAAAATAAACAGACAGACAGAACCCTAGGAAAATGGCAAAAGCAAAGCTATACAGACAAAGTCACACAAAGAAGCATGCACATACACACTCACTAAAAGAGAAAAAGGAAATATATATTTATATATTTTTTTTTAAAAAAAGGAGGAGAGAGAGCAACCAAATCAATAAACAAATCTATCAATGATTACAAACTCTAAATACTAAACTAAGATAAACATAAAACCAGAAACATATTAGATGCAGAAAGCAAACCCCAAGCCTACAGTTGCTCCCAAAGTCCACTGCCTCAATTTTGGAATGATTCATCATCTATTCAGGTATTCCAGAGATGCAGGGTACATCAAGTTGATTGTGGAGCTTTAATCTGCTGCTCCTGAGGCTGCTGGGAGAAATTTCCCTTTCTCTTCTTTGTTTGCTCAGCTCCTGGGGTTCAGCTTTGGATTTGGACCCGCCTCTGCGTGTAGGTCGCCTGAGGGCATCTGTTCTTCACTCAGACAGGACGGGGTTAAAGGAGCAGCTGATTCGGGGGCTCTGGCTCACTCAGGCCGGGGGGGAGGGAGGGGCATGGAGTGCGGGGAGAGCCTGCGGAGGCAGAGGCCGGCGTGACGTTGCACCAGCCTGAGGCGGGCTGTGTGTGCTCCCGGGAAAGCTGTCCCTGGATCACGGGACCCCGGCAGTGGCGGGCTACACAGGCTCCCGGGAGGGGAGGTGTGGAGAGTGACCTGTGCTTGCACACAGGCTTCTTGGTGGCTGCAGTAGCAGCCTTAGCATTTCATGCCCGTCTCTGGTGTCCGCACTGATAGCCACAGCTCCCGCATGTCTCTGGAACTCATTTAGGCCTCTCAGGATGGTGAGTGCTGGTCAACACCAATCATCTGTGCGGAATTTCTCCACTTTGCCCTCTGCACCCCTATTGCTGCACTCTCCTCTATGGCTCCGAAGCTTCCCCCTCTGCCACCCCCAGTCTCCACCAGTGAAGGGGCTTCCTAGTGTGTGGAAACTTTTCCTCCTTTGCAGCTCCCTCCCAGAGGGGCAGGTCCTGTCCCTATTCTTTTGTCTCTGTTTTTTCATTTTCTTTTGCCTTACCCAGGTACGTGGAGAGCTTCTTACCTTTTGGGAAGTCTGAGGTCTTCTGCCAGCATTCAGTAGCGGTTCTGTAGGAGTTGTTCCACATGTAGATGTATTTCTGATGTATTTGTGGGGAGGAAGGTGATCTCCATGTCTTACTCCTCTGCCATCTTGAAGGTCTCCTCCAAAAAATAAATATTCTGTAAAATCCCCAGAGGTCAAAGTGGAAATCACAAGGGAAATGAGAAAATATTCTGAGTTGAAGTATAACAGAAACACAACATACCAGAATTCATGAGACAGCTAAAGCAGTGCTGAGAGGAAAATTTATAACATTTAAGGCTTATAATATAAAAGAAGGAAAATCTATCAATGACTTAAGATTTCACCAAAAAACAAAACAAAACAAAAACTAGCTAAAGAAGAGCAAATTTAAGAAAAAGCAAGGAGAAGGAAAAATACAAAAATAAGAGCAGTGAAAATGGAAACAAAAATCAGTAGAGAGAATCAATGAAATGAAAAGTAATTTCCTTGAAAAAATCAATAAAATTGATAAACTAGCTGAAATGACCAAAAAAAAAGACACCAATTACAAATATAAGAAATGACAGAGAAGAAGTCACTATAGACAATGCAAATATTAAGAGGATAATAAGGGATACTTCAAACAATGGTGTGACAATAAATAAATTTTACAACTTAGATGAAATGGATGAATTCCTCAAAAGATATGAGCTTCCAAAGCTCACTGAAGGAAACAGTGATAACTTGAATAGTGCTGTTATCCAAAGAAATTGAATTTGTAATTTAAAAACTTCTGACAAAGAAAAATCCTAGTCCAGATGGCTTCTCTGGCAAATCTTAACACACAATTGAGGAAAGAATAATAACAATTCCACACAAATTCCTCCAAAATATGTAACAAAAGGAAACCCTTTCTAACTCGATTTATGAGATCAGCATTACGCTAAGGAAACCAGACAAAAACATTCCAACAAAAGAAAACTACACAAGAATATCCCTAACATGAATGTAAAACCTTCAACAAAACACAAAATAGACACAAAACACAAAAAAATAGAATCCAACAGTATATTAAAACAGATAACGCATTATGACAAAGTGGGGTTTATCTCAGGAATACAAGGCTAGTTCAATATTCAAATCCCAATCAGAGGAATTCACCATATCAACTGACAAAAGAAGAAAACCATATCATCATCTCAGTAGATGAAGAAAAAGCCTTTAACAAAATTTTACATCTATTCATGATAAAAAAGATAACTCCCAGAAATCTAACAGTAGAAAGGAACTTCCTCAGTCTGATAAAGGCTATCTCTAAAAAAATTTTCATTTCTCCATTGATGATCTAATTTCCCTATTTCTTTAGTCACAGAAAAAATTTATTTTTCAGTTTATACTGAACCATGACTTTTATTCACATGCTAAAAATTCACCATAATCTTTTGAGATATTGGATTAATGGGGAATATTCTAACCTTACCAATGATTAAACATCACACCAGACAGTCTAGAACCTCTTTAGCATGTATAATTTCCCCAGAAAATAAATGTCATTTCAGTTTGTTGGGACAGACATGAGGCTACACAGATTGACATAGGAGACTAGGAAGTCTAAACAGCATTTTTTTTTAGATTTTTAACTAGTTCGTATGCTTTCATATCACCTCAACTTTTACCCATGCTTTCTGTGGTACTCGGGACCTCCAATCAAAGTCTTGCTTAAGTTTGACAAAGAAAGATTAGTTCAGGTCTTATCATTATTCCCCTCTATAGCTACTTAGGCTTCAGTTCTTTATGTTCTAAGTCATTTACCAATCTTCTATCTACTGTAGATCTTTCAGATTTTTGTTTATTTATCTCTCGTGCTGTAGTCTTCTCTCCTGTTCTCTTTGTGGTTATGGTTTATATGTGTCTTATTTCTTTGTTGTTGTTTTTAATGGGATTTAAGGTAGTAGCATAGATAACCACATGTTTTCATCTGCCATTTTTTATAGCTTTACTGTGGTATAGTTTATATAACATAAAATTTACCCACTCTAAGTGTAGATTTCAATGATTTTAGTAAATTTACAGTTGTCTAGTTTTACAACATTTCCATCACTCCCAAAATTTCCTTCATGTCCATGTGTAGTCAATACCCACCCCCAGACCCAACCCCAGGCAACCAGTGAACTGTTCTGTCTCTACAGATTTATCTTCTCTGGAAATTACATATAAATAGAATCATACAATATATAATCTTTTGCATTTGGCTTTTTCTCACTTAGCATTATGTTTTTGAGATTCATTCATGTTGTGGAATGTATCAGTAGTCTATTTCTTTTTATTGATGAATACTTTTGCAATAAAACCACATTTTGTTTATCCTTTCACCAATTGATTGATAGATATTTGGATTGTAGCTATTATGAAAAAATACTTCTGTAAACATTCCCCCACAAGTCTTTGTGGAAACATGTTTTCATATCTTTCAGATAGGTATATAGGCATATATACTGTTTTTAAAAGTGTTTTTAAAAGTGGATGCAGCATTTTACATTCCCACCAGCAATGTATGACCATTCTAGGGTTTGCATTTTAGTGGTGTATCACTGTGATTTTAATTTGCATTTTCATAATGAGTAATGATGTTGAACATTTTTTCATGTTTTTATTCACCCATTCCTATATCTTTTTTGCTGAAATATCTGAATCTTTTGAGCATTTCTTAATTGTGTTTCCTTCTTATTATTGAGATATGAGTAATTATTCTTGATACCACTTCTTTAGCAGATATGAGACTTGCAAATGTTTTTCTTCCAGTTTATGGGTTGCCTTTTCATTTTATCAATGTCTTCTACTGAAACACAAAACCTTTCTATTTATGTAAAGTGCAATTTATCAATCTTTTCTTTTATGGATCATGCATTTGGTGTCATATTTATGTGCTTACCTAATCCAGGGTCACAAAGATTTTATGCCAAAAGTATTATAGTTTGATATCTCACATTTTGGTATGATATATTTTGAATCACTTTTTTGTGTTTTGTGTGGAGTAATGGTATAATTTTTTTTTACATGTGCTACCCAATTGTCTCAGGACCACTTGTTGAAAAAACTATCTTTTCTCCATCAAATTGACTTCTCAACTCTGTCAAACATCAATTGACCATAAATGTAAAGGTATTTTGAGAATTTCAGTTCTGTGCCATTAATTGATATGCCTATTTGTACACCACTCCCATACTGTCTTTACTAATGTAGTAACTTATGAATTGGGAAGTGTGAGTCCTCCAGCTTTGTTCTTTTTTAATGTTGTTTTGGTTATTCTGGGTCACTACATTTCCCTATGGATTTCAGGGATACTTTGTCAATTTCTGCAAAAATGCCAATTGAGAATTTGATTGCAGTGAATCTATAAATCAATTTGCCACCTAATGTTAAAACTTAAAATGCATGAACATGGAATGTCTGTCCATTTGTTTGTCTTCTTTAATTTCTGCCAACAATGTTTTACAGTTTTCAGATACAAGACTTGCACTTCTTCTATTAAATTTGTTCCTAAGCATTTGTTTTCTTTTTGATGTTGTTGTGAGTGAAATTTTCTTAATTTTATTTTTGGATTATTCATTGCCTCACATGAAACACTCTTTGATGGTCACTCCCAGCCCTTTCCTGTAAAATGCTAATTGCATGTTAGTGTGTGAACATGTACATAAATATAGCTTCCAGGACTGTTTGCAATAACTCCATACACCCTCTCCCTGAGAAATCCAAGGCCCAATGCTTAAGAATTACTTTCATGTAAACAACTAGGTACATTAAAATGGGATTTTAAAAAAGAATAAATATTGCTCTCTGAATTTAGATGCAGATTTTGTGAATTTAAATTATCTTAGTTGGTTTAATTCCTGACAATCAACTTTTATTAAAGAATATAGCTAGGCTTTAGAGTTATAATAAGTAGACAGGCTGAGAGATGGAAATAAAATTATTCTGATTGGGTACATCTGTGTAATAACCTATAAATCTGTTTGGTCTTCGCTCATGATAATAGAGTTCTTGTTATGACATAATATTACAAAACTTTTTACATGTCTGTACACAACTTATCAGCTTCCTATGGCCACAGTAACATGTAAACAATTACAAAATCTCAGTGGCATAAATGGTAAGTATCTTTTTAGCTCACAACACTGGGTCAACTAATCTAGGCTGGACCCTGCTGGACAGATCTGCTAATCTCAATTTTGCTTGCTCATACATCTAGGGGTTGGTTTATCTATGTTGAGCTCAGCTAGGCAGCTCTTTTTATCTCAGATGTGTTTGCTCACACATCCGGTGGTTGTTTGATCTAGTCTGGGATACACTAGGCAGCTCTGCTAACGTCAGATATGCTTGTTCACACACCTGGGAGTTGGCTGATCTAAGCCCGGCTCAGCTGTGGTAGAAACTCTGCGTCACTTTTCTCTCATCCTCCTTTGGGGTTCAGTGAGCTATCCTGAGCTCGCCACGTTCTTTCAGCAACAGCAGACGCTCAAGAGCAAGTGGAAAGAAACAAAACTGAGTTATTGGTAGTGAGGTGGATGGACCTAGAGTCTGTCATACAGAGTGAAGTAAATAAGAAAGAGAAAAACAAATACTGTATGCTAACACATATATATGGAATCTTAAAAAAACATGGTTCTGAGGAACCTAGGGGCAGGACAGGAATAAAAACGCAGACATAGAGAATGGACTTGAGGACACGGGGAGGGGGAAGGGTAAGCTGGGACGAAGTGAGAGAGTGGCATGGACATATGTTACACTACCAAATGTAAAATGGATGGCTAGTGGGAAGCAGCCACATAGCACAGGGAGATCAGCTCGGTGCTTTGTGACCACCTGGAGGGGTGGGATAGAGAGGGTGGGAGGGAGATGCGAGAGGGAGGGGATATGGGGATCTATGTATACGTATAGCTGATTCACTTTGTTATACAGCAGAAACTAACACACCATTGTAAAGCAACTATACTCCAATAAAGGTGTTAAAAAAAAAAAAAGAGCAGGGGCTTCCCTGGTGGCGCAGTGGTTGAGAGTCCACCTGCCGATGCAGGGGACGCGGGTTCGTGCCCCGGTCTGGGAAGATCCCACATGCCTCAGAGCAGCTGGGCCCGTGAGCCATGGCCACTGAGCCTGCGCGTCCGGAGCCTGTGCTCCGCAACGGGAGAGACCACAACAGTGAGAGGCCCGCGTACCGCAAAAAAAAAAAAAAAAAAAAAAAAAAAAAGAGCAAGTGGAAAAATGCAAGCCTCTTGAGGGCTACGTTTGGAATTGGCTCACTGTTACTTCCAGCTTATTCTACAGTCCAAGGCAAATCACACAGTCCTACTCAAGTTTGAGTTTGGGAGGACACTGCTGCACCATAGACATATGGAAGGATGAGGAATTTGAAGCAAATAATACAATCTACAACGTAACTTTAGAAATAACTGACTATTAAAATTCCTAAATCATTATGAATCTGTCAGGATTATTCAAACCCATACTTGAGAGTCTCACCCTCAGACCCTCTCAAAATGACCTCCAAAACTGCCAACTCAGTATGAGAGTCAGAGACTACTGAATGTCTTAGTATCTGTGCCTTTGTTCTGCTTTCTGCAATTTAAGTAAATACATGCATTTCTAATACAGGGCTACACTGGTGTGCTAACCTATACAGTATGCCCTGAACTACAGACATCTATCTAAATGATGCTTTGGAATATCACAACTAATATATTTAATTTGATAAGAAAAACAAATGGCTTTGTGCTTTTGAAACTGTGCTCTAAGCATTTGTTAGCCCTTTGTACACTGCTCCCTCTGTTATCCGCCTCTAATGGATATATGTTTCAACACTCCCTAAGCCTCTTGTGTTGAGGAGACTCTGAGTAGGATGTTCAGCAGTTGGCATATGATTCCTAGTTGGCAAGATTACAAATAATCACTAAATGGTAGAAAAAGATCTCAGTGTGTCACAAAAAGAGAAAAAAAATTGACATGTAATTAGACTGTACTCACTTAGTAAATTATATTGGGAGCAAAGGAAAATTGCATTTTGAACAAATATATCAAGAAGCTAGTATTTTACTCTAATTTGTAGTTTGACTATGGGTTTCAATCCAACTGTGACTAGGAAATTATTTCACCCAGTGAACTCTAAATATAGGAAAAAATGAAAAACAAGAATCAATTTATGTAAACTTGAAATTTCTTACAAATATTCTTCTGTTATTAAACCAAAAAATAACCTAACATTATTTCATAATCTGAAACGCCATAAGAAGTCACATGACACTCAGATAATACCATGTCTACAGAATGTTGTGAAACTTAGGAGAATCATAAGTTTAGGTATAGTCAGATATATGTTTGGATAAGAACAAACAATTGGCTCAGTACAAATCCTCATCTATTCACAGATCTGTTGATTCACTAGGGAACTGGTCATAGTTCCTTTTGAATAATTCATTTTAACAACTGCTTATTGGGTCCTCATCAGGTACAACACCCGTGATAAGTGTTGTGTGCATCATCCAGACATGTCTTTGGAAGACTCAAGTCCAAAAAGGGAGAGAGACACTTAGAGAAATACTAATGAAAGAACTAACATTTATTGAGTGATTACTGGGCACTGTGTTATGGTAATTATGTCATTTAATCCTCACCACCCTCCTATGACAGAGGTATTATCATTATTCCCATTTTACAGATGAGGGAACAGAGGTCCCTTAAAATGGTTAATTAACTGGTGCATCATTTCACAGCTAGTAAAAAAGGCAGAGCTTCAATTTGAACACAGTTCTTATTGGACTCAGTAGTAATCACCATTGTCTAATAGGTGATAAGTGCTCCTCAAAGAAAAGTGATACATTAAATATTATGGAAGGGAGCCAGAAAGGGGTGGGGTGTGGTGAGGAATGGAATTCTAGGCAGAGAGATACATGAGCAAAGCTAAAGCTCTACAGATGATGTTCAGGCAATGGCAAGGAATTCTGGCATAGCTGGTGTGTTCAGGGTGTGAAGGGGAGGGAAAATGCAGGGAAAGGAGCCTGGAATAGAAGTTTGGGGTGAATTTGTCCCAGGTTTTGAATGCTTTACATAGGAAATTGGGCTTTATTTTTTAAAGCAGTGGGCTGCCATAGAAAGTGTTTTAGAAAGGGGGTGATGAGTTTTAAATTATGAGATCTCTGTGCTTACCTAAGTGGTGCTGCCATGTGCTATTATTCAGAAAACTGCAAGTTTCCATTACTATGGCATGCTGGCCCCAGGGTGGATGGGGAAGAAAGTCAGCTTGAAAAGCCCAGGCTTGGGCCAATTTCAGTACTAAATATATAGTAAAACTATCACATCAGTGCTATATTATTCTCCATATGTAGATATTTGTAAAAGCTGGGCCATTTGAAAGTTATTTCTCAAATGGATAAAATTGATAGTAAACATTCAGAAATCACACTTTTGGGAAATGCATGAGTTATAAAGTGAAAGAAATATACCATCTATATAGAGGTGACTTCCAAAATGAATTGTTTAGTGAGGTGATGAGATATCACATTAGGACCAAAAATAAACTTTTCTATTCCATTGAAGTTCTTTTTTGTTTTGTTACTTCCAGAACTCCCATCCTGACTCCCTCATGGTCCTAGCTCAATGTTTTGCACATACTGATCTCTCTGCCTGAAAAACCTTTTCTCTGTCTCTTTTCTTGATTCAGTCTTAATGGTCATGCAAAACTTGGGTTGGTCATCACCACCTGCTCCAGTAAGCTACCCTAGCATGTTTTCCCTACTCCATTCTTAATTAGGTGTACATGTTGTGAGCAACCAAAGCCTCTTGTTCTCACTTCCAGCTTCTCTTATAGTCCCTCTTATACTGGATTGCAGTATTCTGTTTACTTTTCCATGTCCCAATGACTGTGAGCTCCATGAATTAAAGGATAGGTCCCCGTCTTTTGTATTATTTTTCCACGTAACTACATATGCAATAAAAGTATGTTGATTGTGACTTCAAATTATATTACAAAGTGATCATAATCAAAACAGTATGGTACTGGCATAAAAACAGACATATAGACCAATGGAACAGAATAGAGAACCCAGAAATAAACCCATGCATTTACGGTCAATTGATATTCACCACAGGACAGTAGAACTGAGTTCTTTATATATATATATACTTTTAAAATATTGGGGTTTCCCTGGTGGTCCAGTGGCTAAGACTCCACACTCCCAATTCAGGGGGCCTGGGTTTGATCCCTGGTCAGGGAACTAGATCCCACATGCCACAACTAAAGATTCCGCATGCCACAACAAAAGATCATGCCACAACTAAAGATCCCATGTGCCGCAACTAAGACCCAGTGCAGCCAAATAAATAAATTTAAATATATATATATATATATATATCTTGTTATACAGAATAGCATGATGAATAAAGTAAAGAAATTAAAGGCCCTTTCCTACCAACAAAACACGAAGAAACAGGAGATTACATTTTCATATGATGTACTGAGTTGACTTACTTTATGTAATATTTTAAAAGTTTTTTGCATTAGCTATCTCTTCAAAAAGACATTATCAACATAGCTTCCCTTCATATTGTATTAGTGTTCTCTTAAAATCCAAGCATTTCTTTTTAAGACATCCTCAAGGATGAACATGGTTTAATTACAAGGAGAGAAGCCAACAGAAATACTTTTGGCACTGAAAGTTTGCACTCTGCCAGCGTATAATTTATTCCTGGATTCACATAGTTAAGAGTATATATATTCTCTTCACAGAGCACATTGTTTACTACATCCCCATAAAGATGAAGGGAAGAAAGGTTAAATAACACACAAAGCCCATGATTTTCATATTTTGCAGAAGAAATGAGCATTCATCCATTCATTCACTCAACTAACCTTTGACTACCTTACAAATACCACAGTTGTGGGTTGGATTCCCTAGGGAGCCAGTTCTGAGTTGGACGTCAATGTGCAGGATGTTTACTAAGGAGTGCCTTTGAGATAAACACCTATGGAAGGGAGAAGAAAGGAAACAGGAGTGGGCAGTGGGAGATCTCAAATTATGATGCAGCCCAATGATAGCCTTGTCCAACCCCACAGGGATCTCTGAAGCTATAGTTGCCCTTCAGAATTGCCATCCCCAAGAATGGATATCACCAGGCCTGTATATTTCTAAATCAATTACTCACTGTGTCTCTACCTTGGGGGGGGATGTGACCTTGAACAAAGCAGCTCTGTGTAGCTGAGATGTTTCCTGAAGGGGCTGACAACTGAAGGCTTTCTGCTGAGAGTACTCCCAACAGCTAGGGGAATAAGTCCTTCACTGCAGGGGGATCTGGGTGGCATGTCATCTTATCTACCATAGCTATGCACTATACCAGGAAACACGAAAATAGGTACAACTCTTACCCTTGGAAAGGTCAAAGTCTGGTAGGGTAGATTGTCTTGGAAACACACAAACAAATATAGTATTTCATTTGTTTTGTGGTCATGGTATTTAAGACATTGTTACAAACACTTCACATATATTATCTCTTTTAATCCCCACCAGGACCCAGCATGGGTGGTACTATTAATACAATAAGTCCCCTATATACGGACCTTCAAGTTGCAAACTTTCAAAGATGCAAACGTGCGTTCGCATGTCCAATCACGTAAGCTAGTTCATGTGTCAGGTGTACGTTGTCACATGCGTGCGTCCTCTACAAGTGGTTGTGCTTTTGTGTACTTTACTTTTGTGTGAAAAGTATTATAAACCTAGTACAGTACCGTACTACATAGCCGATTGTGTTAGTTGGGTACCTAGGCTAACTTTCCTGGACTTGCAAACAAATTGGAAGTATGAACTCGCTCTTGGAATGGAACTTATTCATATGTAGGGGACTTACTGTATCTCCATTTAACAGAGGAGGAAAAAGAACCTATGGTAAAATGACTGGCCCAAGGTCTAATGGTAAGTGGCTGATGGACACAGGATTCAAACCTTTTCAGTTTGATTTAAGTCTGATAAGTGATAAAACAGTGGGTACCATAGAAATAGACACAAAAAACAGAATCAACTTTGTTCGCATAACTCTGTTTCAAAGAGCAGAATCATTTCTAAAGAGATAAATTAGGAGTTGGGATTAATATATACACACTACTATATATAAAATAGGTAAACAACAAGGGCCTACTGTATACCACAGGGAACTATACTCAATATCTTGTAACAACCTATAAGGGAAAAGAATCTGAAAATGAGTGTGTGTGTATGTGTATATATATATGTGTGTGTGTGTGTGTGTGTGTGTGTGTGTGTATATCCGAATCACTTTGCTGTACACTTGAAACTAACACAACATTGTAAATTAACTATACTTCGATTAAAAGATTAAAAAGAATAAAAAATAAAATGCAATGGAGACAATGTCAGTTCTTTGTTTTATAGCCTCCAATGACTACTCATTGCCTTTTTAGGACAAAGCCAAACTCATCAGCATGTGGTTTTCCAATGCACTTTATGAGGTAGCCATTCTAGTTATTCACCCTTATCTTTTATTAATTGCTATGGCCTCTCGCATCCCTCACCCCCTCATTCACCCACACTGTCAGATCGAAAAACTTGAAGTTTCATTACCAAGTAAGGTCATGTTCTCTTAAACTTATGAGCCTTTGCACACACAGCTCCCTCTTCCAGGAATGATTTTACCAGGATGATCCATGATCATCCAACCAATTCCTATATGTTCCTGAAGGCTCATTTCAAGTGCTACCGCCTCTCTGAAGCCTTCCTCAAGTTTCCCAGGTAAAGTAAATCATTTCCTCCTCTTCATGCCCCACTGTAGCTCGTGCATAATTTTACTGTAGTCCCATCACATTGTTTTATAATTATTTATATGCATTGCTACTTCTTTCACCTGAAAACAAGGATTGTGTTTTACTTATCTTCAGATTTCTAGGTTCTAGCTGTTTGTGGCACGAAGTAGGAGATGAATATATTTTTTGAATGAATGGACAATCAGCCTTGTGGCATCTGCCTCTTAATAAAGCTTCTGAATCTCTGATATCCTCTTCATTTCCACAAGTACTGACTAGCTCAATACCTCATCATTTCAGACCCAGACTATGCCAGCAGCCTCCTAGGTAGTCTTCTTGTCTGTAATCGTACTCCTTCCTCTCCCTGCTCAGGCTATCTTCTGCATGACTAGCAGAGTGATTTGTCTGAAACATAAACGGGATTACACCGATCCCTAGTTAAGCGCTTTCCATGGATCCCAATGACACATAAGATAAATTTTATATTTTACGTTGCTTATATTTTCTGCTAGTTATTTGTCCCCTGCTGATCTCTGTAGCCTCATCTCTCATTACTCCCCTATATTCAGAGCCAGAATGATAAAAAGTGGTACTCCCCGGATGGCTACTAATTTGGCACCCAATCAAGGCGATATGCTTTTTTTTTAAAATTTATTTATTTATTTTTTGGCTGCGTTGGGTCTTCATTGCTGCGCACAGGCTTTCTCTAGTTGTGGCGAGGGCTACTCTTCATTGCGGCGCACGGGCTTCTCATTGCGGTGGCTTCTCTTGTTGTGCAGCACGGACTCTAGGCGCATGGGCTTCAGTAGTTGTGGCATGCAGGCTCAGTAGTTGTGGCTCACAGGCTCTAGAGCACAGGCTCAGTAGTTGTGGCTTATGGGCTTAGTTGCTCCACGGCATGTGGGATCTTCCCAGGCCAGGGCTCGAACCCGTGTCGCCTGCATTAGCAGGCGGATTCTTAACCACTGCGCCACCAGAGAAGTCCCAAGGCAATATTCTTTAAACACATACTTATTCAGCCTCATTTTTTCAAGTGAGGATGGAAAGATATGAGTTTTCTAATAATAAAATTTGATGCTTCTTTACGTTTAAGGTAAAGGATTTATGACATTAATGTATTCCATACAATTTCCAAATCCTGACAACCCCTTGGGAGGCATGGTGAACCATTTAAAATGTAGCTACTAGATGACATTTCTTATTCCAAATAACTAGTCCTATACTTTGCTGCTGAATTTAGGTGACTGTCCACTGACTGGTCTTGGGTTTGGTTGTGCCACCTGCCTGTAGTTGGAACCTGCAACTTGCACATGTTTGTTGCAACAACGGTTCAACCATGAGAAGTCAGCACCACTAGGAGTATTTTTATTTCTACTTGAGGTACTGAATATTTCAGTCAAAAGCTGTCCAATTTCTGTTTTGCCAGTTATATAATGATTGGTAGATAGAACCATGAATTAACTGGTTTCATTTACTATTTAACACTTTAATGTTTTAGCGCCCAGAATAGATTGACACTCTGTGCAGCCGCCTGTCTGCCCTCCTCCTAAATCTGATTCTGTCTCTACCCACCTTGCTTAACCAAACCATATATCTGCAAGGACCCGTGATTGCCTAGAAAACTCCAATTCATCTTTTTTATTCTCAACCTAAGGGCCGCCATCTCTATGAAACCTTCCCAAATTCCCCAGAAAACTTAAGTTTCCTTTGTCTGTTATATATTTATATTGTTATGTACTTTAGTCGATCACTTATCACACAGTATTTTTACTGCTGGTTTATATGTTTGTCTTTTCTGCTAGGGCAAAAAATATCTTAATAAAATACAAAGAACAGGGTTTCCCTGGCGGTGCAGTGGTTAAGAATCCGCCTGCCAATGCAGGGGACACGGGTTTGAGCCCTGGTCTGGGAAGATCCCACATGCGGCAGGGTAACTGGGCCTGTGCGCCACAACTGCTGAGCCTGTGCTCTAGGGCCTGCGAGCCACAACTACTGAGCCCACATGCTGCAACTACTGAAGCCCACGCACCTAGAGCCCATGCTCTGCAACAAGAGAAGCCACCGCAATGAGAAGCCCACGCACCGCAACTAAGAGTAGCCCCGGCTCACTGCAACTAGAGAAAGCGGCGCACAGAAACAAAGACCCAATGCAGCCAAAAATAAATAATAAATAAATAAATTTATAAAAAAATACAAAGAACACACTCATTTTTCTTAAGGTATATTTATTGTAAGTGAGTTTGATGAAAAAAGAGAGGGATATCTGAAATTAGGCTGATACAGGACAACCGTAAGTATCCACATCCTGAATAATCTCACACAGGGCAGAAGTATGATCGTGTTGTAGGGTAGGTTAGACAGGCTAAATTAATTTGATTATCAAATTCCTTTTTTCACAGACCACCCATTGCCATCTCTCATGACACTAGCATCAGATTAGTTTGGGAAGTGCTACACTCCACCATGACAGCAAATGTCACCCACGTAGAAATCTTATCTGTGTTTACAGAGGAAATGTATCAAAACAAAACTTGCATTATTTTTACCCACTCATTGTCACTCATCAGTTTTATTTTTTAAAAAATGGATCATGTGGCTCAGAGCTCCTACGAGCCAGTTCACATTGTTTGTTGTTAACTTACCATTCCATTACAGAGGTATCAAATGGAATGATTCCATGCCAGGGGCACTGACATTTCGCTTCTGACTGGCTCTGGATAGGAAAATGTTCCTCTCTACCTTAGAAATACTATCCAAGTGTAATTATACATGAACAAAAAAATCTGCCAGTGATCTCACACCAATTTTAGAAACACCAGTGTGAGTCTTCTTACACTAATCAGACTTTGTATGTAAAAGTCTTGATTACAAACTCTTCAGGAAAAAATACAGTATTCACTATTACACACAGCTAAGCCGTTTACTCACAATTCCTCGATCATTGTTCTACTTTATATGACCATTTGGTATTTAATTACTCACCTTATTGGAGAACCCAGCCCACATTGTCTGCAAGATTATAAAGGCAAAGGAAGTTGGAGATATTAACTACCTAGTGGGGACCTTTTTTATATTTCCATATAGGTATAATTTAAGATGGTTGCATTTTTCTCGCAACCTCAAAATAAATGTAACCCATACTAACTGTATTTTATTATAGGCAAGTGACATTACAGTTCCATCTGCTATTTAAAGTAAATGTATTCGAATAGAAGTTTCAATTTGGCATAGTAGTTAAAAGCATGGACTCTAGAACCACACCATGTGGACCCCATCCCTTACTAGCCATGTGACATGGAACAAGTAACATATTCTCCCTGTGCCTTAGATTTCTCAACAACAGAATAAAGTTAATACTAGTCCTTGTCTCACAGAATTTTAGGTGGATTTAATGAACTAACACTTATAAAGCACTTAGAATAGTAACTGAAACATTAGTAACGCTATATAACTGGTAGCAGATGTATTAACTGCAAGCCTTCGCCATGCCTTTAATATGCTTACGCTCCTTGTGAATCCATGGGAGTCTAGCTATTAAGAAATGGACTAGCATCCTATTTATTCAACACTGCACTAGAGTTCCTAGCACTGTAAATAAGAAAGGATTCAGCTACACTGCTGAAAGTGGTTTCAGTATACAAAAATTCATTTTATTTCTACACACTGGGAATGAAGAGTTATAAATGCAATCAAAATGTCTAAATGTCATTTATACTAGCAACAAAAATACTAGATACCTAGAAATAATCCAGTGAAAGTTGTGCAAGACCATTATATACAAAATCATAAAATTTTAATTGAAAGTTATCTTAAAAATCTAAATAAATGGAGAACAGTGGTCAGGGGAAGACTCAAAAGAGTGATGATATCAATTCTTGCCAAATTAATCTATAAATTCAGTGTAATTCCAATTAGGAGAGTAAGTTGTGGGTTAGACTCCCAGGGCTCAAATTCCAATGCAGCCACTTACTACAGGGGTCCCCAACCCCCAGGCCCGTGGACCACTATCAGTCCGAAGCCTGTTAGGAACCAGGCCTCACAGCAGGAGGTGAGCGGCGGGCGAAGTGTCACCTGCCGCTCCCCATCACTCGCATTACTGCCTGAACCATCTCTCGCATTACCACCTAAACCATCCCCCCCAACCCCGCCCATCCGTGGAAAAATTGTCTTCCACGAAACCAGTCCCTGGTGCCAAAAAGTTGGGGACCGCTGACTTACTATATGACCTTGGGTAGGTTACTTCACCATTCTGTACTTCAGTTATGTTGTCAGATGAACACAGATAATGTACTGTTTTCCTTTGGGGTTTTTGTGAAGAATAAATAAAATAAATATAAAGTGCCTAAAATATTCCTGGCACGTAGTCAGGTCCTCTAAAAGTGTTACATATCGTTGATGTTATATTAAGAACTGCAGGTCCATAAAGAAAAGAAACAAACAACCTAATAGAAAATAGGCAAGCAAATGAAAAATACTTTACAGAATAAGAAATAAAACTGTCCAAAATGCATTTAAAACAATCTTTACTAATAATTGTAAAAGGCAAATTAAAACTCTAAATACTTCTTCAGTCATATTGGCAAAGATTAAAATGTGTTGGCAAGAATGTAAGAGAAACAAGTGTTTTTGAACACTGTGAGAAGATAAATTGGCACCATTTTATAGGAAAATATAACAGTAACTAACAAATTATAAAGTGTACATACATTTAAAAAAATTATGTACATACATTTTTGATTGAGCAATTCCATTTATGAGACTTATCCTACAAAAACTGTCATGTAGGTACACTAAGATGGAAGGATGTTTATTGTCATATTGTTTGTAATACAAGAACTGGAAAAATCCTAAGGATCCATATTATTCAGTCAATGAAAATAAAGTGATAGAAAGTATACATTAACATGGAAAAATGTCCAAGATCTAATGTTAAATGCAGAAAAGTGAGTCCAACAAGGTAACATAATTTAAAATTTTTCTCATAAATGTTAGTATGCACATAAAAATCCTCTGGAAGGATGTACAGAAATTGTTCACAGTGGTAAACTTTGAGGGTGTGAGTGGAAAGGGAATGTATGTGACTTTTATTTTCTATTTGAAGCATGTCTCAACTGTCTAAAAATATTACAAGGTGAGAGCACCATTTTTATAGTAAATAGATTTAATTCTTCTAAGCTTTATTTAATTAACATGGTTCCCACTGTTAAGCATGTTTCTTAGCTTGATATAACTATGTTAAACTATTTATCTTAAATTATTTGAAGAAGTACTAAAGACTTCCCCAGTTCAGTAGGATAGAGTGTTTAGTTTTTAAACTTATGAAAACTTTGTGTTTTTTTGTTTTGTTTTGTATTTTTTACATCTTTATTGGAGTATAATTGCTTTACAATGGTGTGTTAGTTTCTGCTTTATAACAAAGTGAATCAGTTATACATATACATACGTTCCCATATCTCTTCCCTCTTGCGTCTCCCTCCCTCCCACCCTCCCTATCCCACCCCTCTAGGTGGTCACAAAGCACCGAGCTGATCTCCCTGTGATATGCGGCTGCTTCCCACTAGCTATCTACCTTACGTTTGGTAGTGTATATATGTCCATGCCCCTCTCTCACTTTGTCACAGCTTACCCTTCCCCCTCCCCATATCCTCAACTTTGGAATGATGATTCATGAATGTTTTAATTCTACCTTTTCAGGTGCATACTAAAACTGATTATATATTTCACCAGAGCCAAATAGCAAATGTTTTAGTTCTCTGAATGTTTGAACACTTTTTGTCATTTCCCTATATATCCCTCCCCAAGACAATGAAGAACTATGCCCTTGGGCTTTCTTTAGTCACCAAGGAATTTCCCCAGCGATAGTAACTCTGCAGTGGCTTGGACATTAAAAAGCACCACTCTTGACACCTTGGGATGGGGGTGTAAGGAGACCCTGGAAGACACCATGCTCTAATTGCATAAAGGGAGCATTTATTTTTAGCACTTCTAAAGACCCTTCCCAAAATGACCTTCCACTTTTCCTCATCTCCCCACCATCAGTTCTGACAGCCAACATGCCAGAGAGGGTATTTCCTCCAAGACTTTCACCACAGCCACTACATTCGGTGGTTCATTCTGTTCTTTTTCTCCCACGCTTCACCATGCATGACCTATTATTTTGGATGTCTTACCTAAAATCCCTCCAACATAATGTGACTACATTTAATATGTAAGCCTCAGTGGATATGTGAATCGTCTCAGTTCCTTCCTACAAATTTCCCTTGTATGCCTTGAAGATCATTCACTTCTTGGCTACCACCAGGTAGCTTCTCCATTCTTCCTCATTTTCACAATGTCCACGTAGCTCTTCTCAGTTCTCTGTTTCTAGCCTGAAATCACTGCCTTCATTCTGTCAAGACTTTAGTGAATTAAACTTGCCCTACTGAGTATCCTACTCTTGTTTTAAATCTGAGGGGTTATGTTCAACTCAGAAAGTGTATTACCCAGGCTTAGCTTTTTTCAGTGTAGATGATGAGGAGGCAAATATTCACATGCTGAAAGTTGTTCTGGGTGTTTGCATTCAGGAAACCACCATCTAAACTGATGTGCACTCCCGGAGCAGGGAAGGGTTGTTCAACTTCATACTGAAGGTTCTGTCAAGTGCAACATGAGGGAGAAAAAGGCCTCCAGATCACAAAGGGAGATGTAAAAATGTCTTTATTCAGACTCTAAAATAGTGTATGTAGAATACTCTGTCAATCTTAAAAAAAAAACTTCAAAAACTAATATTTGGATTTAGCAAGGTTGCAGTATACAAACTCTATACACACACAAAATATTTTATTTTTACATATTAGCAATGAACAACTGCAAACTGAAATGAAAAAGAGTGCATTTTAAAATAGCAGCAGAAAATATGAAATACATAGGGATAAATCTGACCAAAGTTGTAGAAAAACCATACACAAAAAACTAAAAGTCACTGCAGATATAAACTAAAGAAGACCTAAGTAAATGATAATATGAGGGGTAAAACATCTTATCTATAGAGAAAGAGGTTTTAGTACGTTGAATTGTGGTCCCCAAAAAGATACGTATAAGTCCTAATCCCCAGTAGCTGTGAATGTGACTTTTTTTGAAAAAATGTTCTTTGCAAATGTAATTAAGTGAAGAATCTGAAGATGAGATCATCCTGGGTTATCTAGATGGGCCCTAAATCTAATGACAAATGTTTTTGTAAGAAAAAGATGAGATACAGAATACCTCAGATAATACCATGTCTACAGAATGCTGTGAAACCTGAGAGAATCATAAGTTTAGTTATAGTCAGATATATGTTTGGATAAGAACAAACAATTGGCTCAGCACATATTCTCATCTATTCACAAATCTGTTGATCCACTAGGGAACTGGCCATAGCTCCTTTTGAATAATTCATTTTAACAACTGCTTATTGGGTCCTCATTAGGTACAACACCCATGATAAGTGTTGTGTGCATCATCCAGACATGTCTTTGGAAGACTCAGTCCAAACAGGGAGAGAGACCCTTAAAGAAATACTAATGAAAGAACTAACATTTATTGAGTGATTACTGGGCACTGTGTTATGGTAATTATGTCTGTCCTCCAAAACAAGGACTGGAACCACCAGAAGATGGAATAAACAAGGAAGCATTCTGCACTAGAGCCTTGGGAAAGAGAACAGTCCTGCCAACACCTTGATTTCAGACTTCAGGCCTCCAGAATTGTGAAAGAATAAATTTATTTTAAGGCACCCAGTTTGTGGTAATTTGGCAGCTCTAGGAAACGAATATACAGATGCAAGAATTACACTGGACATCTCATCAGAAACTATGGAGAAAATAGTGAAAAGTGAAATATTTAAAGTATTGAAAGAAAAAAAAAACCCACCAACATAGTATTCTGTATCCAGCAAAATTGTTCTTCAAAAGTGAAGAGAAGTCGCTGGGTGAGGTGGGGATTCTGGTGCCAGGAGCCCAGTTAGAAGATATAATACATTTCCTCACTGCCCTCCTGTTCTCTTTGTGAACAACATGTGTTTTCCAAGAAGTTAAGTGAAACTAAGGATCCAGTTGGTGGCCACTGAACAGAGCGAAGCCGTGTGGATGAAAGGCTCTTGGTGCTGCAGCCAGGAGTCAGTGCTGTGCCTCTGAGGTGGGAGAGCCAACTTCAGGACACTGGTCCACAAGAGACCTCCCAGCTCCACGTAATATCAAACAGCGAAAATCTCCCAGAGATCTCCATCTCAACACCAACACCCAGCTTCACTCAATGACCAGCAAGCTACAGTGCTGGACACCCTATGCCAAACAACTAGCAAGACAGGAACACAACCCCACCCATTAGCAGAGAGGCTGCCTAAAATCATAATAAGGCCACAGACACCCCAATACACACCACCAGACGTGGACCTGCCCACCAGAAAGACAAGATCCAGCCTCATCCACCATAACACAGGCACTAGTCCCCTCCACCAGGAAGCCTACACAACCCACTGAGCCAACTTTAGCCACTGGGGGCAGACACCAAAAACAACGCGAAATACGAACCTGCAGCCTGCAAAAAGGAGACCCCAAACACAGTAAGATAAGCAAAATGAGAAGACAGAAAAACACACAGCAGATGAAGGAGCAAGATAAAAACCCACCAGACCTAACAAATGAAGAGGAAATAGGCAGACTACCTGAAAAAGAATTCAGAATAGTGATAGTAAAGATGATCCAAAATCTTGGAAATAGAATAGAAAAAATG
>NW_021703779.1:115516478-115531417 GCF_005190385.1 Monodon monoceros
CTGAGAAAATATTTGAAGAGATTATAGTTGAAAACTTCCCTAATATGAGTAAGGAAATAGTTGATCAAGTCCAGGAAGCACAGAGAGTCCTATACAGGATAAATCCAAGGAGAAACATGCCAAGACACGTATTAATCAAACTGTAAAAAATTAAATACAAAGAAAACATATTAAAAGCAGCAAGGGAAAAACAACAAATAACACACAAGGGAATCCCCATAAGGTTAACAGCTGATCTTTCAGCAGAAACTCTGCAAGCCAGAAGGGAGTGGCAGGACATATTTAAAGTGATAAAGGAGAAAAACCAGCAACCAAGATTACTCTACCCAGCAAGGATCTCATTCAGATTTGATGGAGAAAACAAAACCTTTACAGACAAGCAAAAGCTGAGAGAGTTCAGCACCACCAAACCAGCTTTACAACAAATGCTAAAGGAACTTCTCTAGCCAAGAAACACAAGAGAAAGAAAAGATCTACAATAACGAACCCAAAATAGTTAAGAAAATGGGAATAGGAACATACATATCGATAATTACCTTAAATGTAAATGGACTAAATGCTCCCACCAAAAGACACAGATTGGCTGAATGGATACAAAAACAAGACCCATATATATGCTGTCTACAAGAGACCCACTTCAGACCTAGGGACACATACAGACTGAAAGTGAGGGGATGGAAAAAGATATTCCATGCAAATGGAAACCAAAAGAAAGCTGGAGTAGCAATTCTCATATCAGACAAAGTAGACTTTAAAATAAAGACTATTAGAAGAGACAAAGAAGGACACTACATAATGATCAAGGGATCGATCCAAGAAGAAGATATAACAATTGTAAATATTTATGCACCCAACATAGGAGCCCCTCAATACATAAGGCAAATACTAACAGCCATAAAAGGGGAAATCGACAGTAACACATTCATAGTAGGGGACTTTAACACCCCACTTTCACCAATGAACAGATCATCCAAAATGAAAATATATAAGGAAACACAAGCTTTAAATGATACATTAAACAAGGTGGACTTAATTGATATTTATAGGACATTCCATCCAAAAACGACAGAATACACATTTTTCTCAAGTGTTCAAGGAACATTCTCCAGGATAGATCACGTCTTGGGTCACAAATCAAGCCTTGGTAAATTTAAGAAAATTGAAATTGTATCAAGTATCTTTTCCGACAACAATGCTATGAGACTAGATATCAATTACAGGAAAAAATCTGTAAAAAATACAAACACATGGAGGCTAAACAGTACACTACTTAATAACCAAGAGATCACTGAATAAATCAAAGAGGAAATCAAAAACTACCTAGAAAAAGGTGACAATGAAAACACGATGACCCAAAACCTATGGGATGCAGCAAAAGCAGTTCTAAGAGGGAAGTTTATAGCAATACAATCCTACCTTAAAAAACAAGAAACATCTCAAATAAGCAACCTAACCTTACACCTAAAGCAATTAGAGAAAGAAGAACAAAAAAAAACCCCAAAGTTAGCAGAAGGGAAGAAATCATAAAGATCAGATCAGAAATAAATGAAGGAAACGATAGCAAAGATCAATAAAACTGAAAGCTGGTTCTTTGAGAAGATAAACAAGACTGATAAACCATTAGCCAGACTCATGAAGATAAAAAGGGAGAAGACTCAAATCAATTTGAATTAGAAATGAAAAAGGAGAAGTAACAACTGACACGGCAGAAATACAAAGGATCATGAGAGATTACTACAAGCAACTCTATGCCAATAAAATGGACAACCTGGAAGAAATGGACACATTCTCAGAAATGCACAACGTGCTGAGACTGAAGCAGGAAGAAATAGAAAATATGAACGGACCAATCACAAGTACTGAAATTGAAACTGTGACTAAAAATCATCCAACAAAAAAAAGCCCAGGACCAGATGGCTTCACAGGCGAATTCTATGAAACATTTAGAGAAGAGCTAACACCTATCCTTCTCAAAATCTTCCAAAATATACCAGAGGCAGGAGCACTCCAAAACTCATTCTACGAGGCCACCATCACCCTGATACCAAAACCAGACAAAGATGTCACAAAGAAAACTACAGGCCAATATCACTGCTGAACATAGATGCAAAAATCCTCAACAAAATACTAGCAAACAGAATCCAACAGCACATTAAAAGGATCATACACCATGATCAAGTGGGGTTTATCCCAGGAATGCAAGGATTCTTCAATATATGCAAATCAATCGATGTGATACACCATATTAAGAAATTGAAGGAGAAAAACCAAATGATCATCTCAATCGATGCAGAGAAAGCTTTTGACAAAATTCAACACCCATTTATGATAAAAACCCTGCAGAAAGTAGGCATAGAGGGAACTTTCCTCAACATAATAAAGGCTATATATGACAAACCCACAGCCAACATCGTCCTCAGTGGTGAAAAACTGAAAGCATTTCCACTAAGATCAGGAACAAGACAAGGTTGCCCACTCTCACCACTATTATTCAACATAGTTTTGGAAGTTTTAGCCGCAGCAATCAGAGAAGAAAAAGAAATAAAAGGAATCCAAATCGGAAGAGAAGAAGTAAAGCTGTCACTGTTTGCATATGACATGATACTATACATAGAGAATCCTAAAGATGCAACCAGAAAACTGCTAGAACTAATCAATGAATTTGGTAAAGTAGCAGGATACAAAATTAATGCACAGAGATCTCTGGCATTCCTGTACACTAATGATGAAAAATCTGAAAGTGAAATTAAGAAAACACTCCCATTTACCACTGCAACAAAAAGAATAAAATATCTAGGAATAAACCTACCTAAGGAGACAAAAGACCTGCATGCAGAAAACTATAAGACACTGAGGAAAGAAATTAAAGATGACACAAACAGATGGAGAGATATACCATGTTCTTGTATTGGAAGAATCCACATTGTGAAATGACTATACTACCCAAAGCAATCTACAGATTCAATGCAATCCGTATCAAACTACCACTGGCATTTTTCACAGAACTAGGACAAAAAATCCCACAATTTGTATGGAAACACAAAAGACCCCGAATAGCCAAATCAATCTTGAGAACGAAAAATGGAGCTGGAGGAATCAGGCTCCCTGACTTCAGACTATACTACAAAGCTACAGTAATCAAGACAGTATGGTACTGGCACAAAAACAGAAATATAGAGCAATGGAACAGGATAGAAAGCCCAGAGATAAACCCATGCACATATGGTCACCTTATCTTTGATAAAGGAGGCAGGAATATACAGTGGAGAAAAGACAGCCTCTTCAATAAGTGGTGCTGTGATAACTGGACAGGTACATATAAAAGTATGAAAGTAGAACACTCCCTAACACCATACACAAAAATAAACTCAAAATGGATTAAAGACCTACATGTAAGGTCAGACACTATCCAACTCTTAGAGGAAAACATAGGCAGAACACTCCACGACATAAATCACAGCAAGATCCTTTTTGACCCACCTCCTAGAGAAATGGAAATAAAAACAAAAATAAAGAAATGGGACCTAATGAAACTTAAAAGCTTTTGCACAGCAAAGGAAACCATAAACCAGACCAAAAGACAACCCTCAGAATGGGAGAAAATGTTTGCAAATGAAGTAACTGACAAAGGATTAATCTCCAAAATTTACAAGCAGCTCATGCAGCTCAATATCAAAACAACAAACAACCCAATCCAAAAACGAGCAGAAGACCTAAACAGACATTTCTCCAAAGAAGATACACAGATTGCCAACAAACACATGAAAGAATGCTCAACATCATTAATCATTAGAGAAATGCAAATCAAAACTACAATGAGATATCATCTCACACCAGTCAGAATGGCCATCATCAAAAAATCTACAAACAATAAATGCTGGAGAGGGTGTGGAGAGAAGGGAACCCTCTTGCACTGTTGGTGGGAATGTAAATTGATACAGCCGCTATGGAGAACAGTATGGAGGTTCCTTAAAAAACTAAAAATAGAACTACCATACGACCCAGCAATCCCACTACTGGGCATATACCCTGAGAAAACCATAATTCAAAAAGAGTCATGTACCAAAATGTTCATTGCAGCTCTATTTACCATAGCCAGGACATGGAATCAACCTAAGTGTCCATCAACAGATGAATGGATAAAGAAGATGTGGCACATATATGCAATGGAATATTACTCAGCCATAAAAAGAAATGAAATTGAGTTATTTGTAGTTAGGTGGATGGACCTAGAGTCTGTCGTACAGAGTGAAAGAAGTCAGAAAGAGAAAAACAAATACCGTATGCTAACACATATATATGGAATCTAAGAAAAAAGTCATGAAGAACCTAGGGGCAAGAAGGGAATAAAGACAGAGACCTACTAGAGAATGGACTTGAGGCTATTGGGATGGGGAAGGGTAAGGTTTGACAAAATGAGAGAGTGGCATGGACATATATACACTACCAAACGTAAAACAGATAGCTAGTGGGAAGCAGTTGCATAGCACACGGAGATCAGCTCGGTGCTTCTTGACCACCTAGAGGGGTAGGATAAGGAAGGTGGGAGGGAGGGAGATGCAAGAGGGAAGAGGTATGGGAACATATGTATATGTATAACTGATTCACTTTGTTATAAAGCAGAAACTAACACACCATTGTAAAGCAATTATACTCCAATAAAGATGTTAAAAAAAAAAAGACACAGGTAGTCAAGGTGATAGAATACAATATCTAATCACATTTTGTCTAATGGATGAAGAAATTCATTTTAAATATAAAGATTCAGATAGGCTAAAAGTAAAGGTATGGAAAAAATATTCCACATTAACAATAATCAAAAGAAAGCTGTTGTAGCTATATTAATTTCACAGAAGCAAACTTTAGGACAAGGGAAATCATCAGGGATTCAGAGGGGCACAACATAATGAAAAAGAAGTCAATTCTCCAAGAAGATATAGAAATGTTAAATGCATATGCAACTAAAAACAAAGTGTCAGAATATGTGAAGCAAAATCTGATAGAGATGAAAGGAGAAATAGACAAATCCACTATTACATTTGGAGACTTCAATAACACTCTGTCGTTAATTGATAGATCAGACACGCAGAAAATCAGTAGGTGACCTGAACAGCACTTTCAATCAACTTGATCTACTTGACATTTATAAAATACTCCATCCAACAATAGAATACATATTACTCTCAAGTGACATAAAGCATTTATCAAGATAGGACAGATTCAAAACCATTAAACATACCTAAAAGAATAGAAATTATACAAAGTTTGTTCACAAACCACAATGGAATTAAACTGAAAATCAGTAACAAGAAGGTAGTTAGAGTATCCCCGAAATATTTGGAAATGAAATAACATACTTCTGTATAATTTGTAGGTTAATGAAAAAGCCCAAAGAGAGATTGAAAATATATTTTTTAATCTAAATGAAAATGTGTTTAACAAAATTGTAAAGAAAGCAGAGAGAAAAATAGAGTAAAAAATCAGTGAAATTGAAAACAGGAAAACAATAGAGAAAATCAAGGAAACCCAAAGTCGGTTCTTTGGAAAGATCAATAAAATTAATAAGCTTCTAGTTAGGCTAACCAAGAGAAAAGAAGACAGAATTACAAATATCAGAAATATCAAATATTACACATATCGGGTCAGCTGAGGGGGAAGGACCCACTCCCACCTGCTGGTCTCGCGGAGCCTCAGTGCGCCAGAGGGATGAGTCTCAGGCTGTGCCAGGAGTGAAGTGGAAGGTGGAGGGCGGGGCAGACCCCCTGCTGAAGCACAGATGGGGCCCGGCGCCTCTCTGCCCCTGCTGTCAGCCATGAGAGGACACAGGGAGTGGTGGTTGAGTGTGGCTCCCCTTCGCTTCCTCCTCCGCTATCTCAGGGAAGTGAGGCATTGGTTTAAGGAGGGTGACCTCGGGTCAACAGAGGGGGTGTCCCAGGCCTTAAGATAGGGACCGTGATGATCCGTCTATTCCAGGAGAGCAGGGTCCGCGGAGATCATCCAGCCCTTACTGTCACCCCAGGTAGGCCCTGGGCAGGTGTGGCCAGATGCGGTGCCCTCCTCTTGGTCTCGGGAGAGTGAGCTCTTGTTTTGCGAGTTCTGCCTCAGAGCAGCAGAGGGGTGGGGTGCAAGCCTGCCTGGCCAGGAGAAAGCCGAGGACTCCGAGTGGGCACTGATGGGACCATCCACCCCAGGACGGTGCGAGCAACCCAAAGGCCGGCCTTCCCCCTCCCGTCAGCGCTGGGGACTGGGGGCAGGATTGTGATTGCAGTCTGCGGCCTGAGGTGGCCCTCAGTTCCTCTTACTGGGACTCAAATAACCCCGGGAGCGATGATCTTGGTCTGAGGCAAGTGTCCTCGGGTGAGCAGAGCAGAGGAAGCCCAGGAAGGGCCGGGAGTCGGTCAAGGTGAGGACCCTGAATGTCGACCAGTGGGCCCCCCCACACCAGAGCAGAGGGGACACCACAGTGCCTGAGCTCGCACAGCCTACTGTCTTACCTGGAATCTGCAGGCTGAGTGGGCTCGTGTCACCCTGAGGAGTTTCACAGGTCCTCCCACTGGTCCTTAGGGCACAGACCAGTCAGGAAGACAGGGGACCCCGAAGAGCACTGTCTAAGGGAAGACCTATTAAGATGGCCTTGGTCAGAGCTGACAGGGTCAAGTTTCTCACACTCTTCCTCTCTCCCTCAGACCAATTGGCCGCCATCACCACGCCCTGCCCACACCCCTGCCTGCTGCCCCCAGCACGGGTCATCATGCTTCACAGTCGGAAGAGTCAGTGCGATGTGCTTGAAGTAGGCCTTCAGGCCGGAAAAGAGGCTCAGGGCCTGGTGGGGGCACAGGTCCCTGTAGCTGAGGAGGAGGGGCCAGTGCCTCCTCGCTCTGTCCTTTGACCCAGGGCACCGCAGAGGCTGTGCCTGCTGCTGGGACGCGGAGCGTGTCCCCGGAGGTCGCAGAGAGCCCGCTCCTCCATGGCCGTCGCAGCCATTCCACTGAGCAAGTCAAATGAGGGCTGCAGCAGGCAAGCAGAGGATGTGAGCACCTCCCAGGCTGCCAGGTTCTTGTTCTGTGACGTGCTAAACAAGAAGGTGGCCGAACTGGTGCAGTTCTTAAGTGTCAAGTATGTAAAACAGGAGCCCATCACAAAGGTAGAAATGCTGAGGAATGTCATCAAAGAGCACAAGGACCACTTCCCTGCGATCTTCAGCAAAGCCTGTGAGTGCATGGAGGTTGTCTTTGGCATTGAAGTGAAGGAAGTGGACCCCACCAGCCACTCCTATGTGCTCGTGAAGACACTAGACCTCACCTACGACGGGATGCTGAGTGATGACCAGCGCATGCCCAAGGCCGGCCTCCTGGCACTTATCCTGGGTGTGATCTTCATGCAGGGCAACCGTGCCCCTGAGGAGAAAATCTGGGAAGTGCTGAGTGTTACTGGGATGTATGCTGAGCAGGAGGATTTCATCTACGGGGAGACCAAGAAGCTCATCACCAAAGAGTTGGTGGAGGAGAAGTACCTGGAGTACCGCCAGGTGCCTGACAGTGATCCCCCACACTGCGAATTCCTGTGGGGTCCAAGGGCCCACGCTGAAAGCAGCAAGATGAAAGTCCTGGAGTTTTTTGCCAAGATCAATGAGACTGACCCCACTGCATTCTCACGCTGGTATGAGGAAGCTTTGAGAGATGAGAAAGAGAGAGCTCAGGCCAGAGCTGCCGCGGGGGCTAATACTTCTGCTGTGGCCAGTGGCAGCTCCAGTGTCATGCCCAGCAGCCTCTCCTGCCCTGAGTGAAGTCAGAGGAAGATTCTCCACTCTGTGTTTGAGGTCAAGGTTCTAAATAGTGGAGGGCTGATTTTATTGCAGATTTTATCTTTTTTTTTCTAAAGGTTTTTAGCTTTAGAGTCTAGGTTCGTGAATAACATTGGTCACATATTTATTGCTGTTTGTCAGGCTTTAGAATAAGAATTTTGCTAGTCTGTAACACAAATTGGGAAGTCTTTCATCATATTTTGTGATCTGGAACAGGATAACATGGCATTGGAATAGGAATTTCCTTAGAAACATGCAAGGGCCCAGGAATAAAATAGATGGGAGCGAGAAATAGAAGAAAAAAATGTAAAAGGTGGTTATCCTAAGAATCCCGTATCCCATTTAGTCTGTTGTTTTGTAAGATTAAAGTTATACACCTCGATTTACTTGACTAATTAAACAAGGTGTGAGAAATTAAATCTTAATAAATGAGAGTCCTGGCTCACTAGCTCATTTATGCTTATAGGTGGGTGTTAGAGGTGAGGGAAAAGCCTAGAATGGAAAACTGGTCCTGGCAGTTTCTCTGGGATCATGGCGAAGCATAGCCCAGTCTCCACCTGGAGCAGGTATCCTGCCCTTCTGTCCCCACGCCACTGAACACAGTGCACAGACTTGGTGTTCTATACACATCATCTGAGAAAAGGCTGATATTTCTTTGAAGTGGTGCCCAGAGGCTGGCACTTTTTCCCTAGCCTGGGAGAGCCAGAGCCCATGCCACTGAGAGGACATTTTAATTAAGTTATCTTGAGTGCAATTTGGCCAACTCTAAGCAAGGTCTAGATTTTTGGTGGGGGTGAGATGAATGAAAACAGTTGTTTGGATGGAAAAGCAGCTGAGAGGGGGGAAAGGAGTTAGTCCTTGACTCAAATTCCGGAAGCTTTGAGTTGCATTCAACTGGGGAAGACCTCCCAATATCCAAATTAAAGATTATATCCACTAACGGGGAAAATTTACTGAGTTTTATTTACAAAGCAGCATTTGAGGCTCACTTGTTTTACGTCCTAGAGTGCTATGTGTTCTCTGAGATGCCATGGAGCACACACACACACACACACACACACAATCCCAGGAGAGACTGATAGAGTCTGGGGTCAAAATCATATTAGAATTACTGCTATTATTAAAGATCCATTAAATGCCAGGCCGTGTGCTTGACTTACATTATATACTGTACATTCCAGCAGTCCCACAAGTCAGGGCTTATTAGACCCACTTCACAAATGAAGAAACTAAGGCTCACATTGGCCACATAGCCATGGACCCAGTATCACATGTCCAGTAAGTGACAGAGCTGGGACTGGATCCCTGGCCTGAATTCATCGAGGTCCCGGCTGTTCCCACTACTCCCAGCCTGAGGCCGACCTTTCGTCTCTTAGTTCGTTCCCCTCCCCAGTACTGCATCATGGCAACAAAAAGAAGGGCCCTGTGTCCAGTGTGCTAAAAGCAGGCCTAAAGAAGGAAGGAGACGGTGAGAAACTGGACTTGGGGATTGTCTATGGGCTTTATTTACCTCTGGTCCTCCTGCCTGGGTCCCAGGGCTTCCTGAGAGCTGAGTGTGCCCAGCTCAGGCACACTGTCCGGGCCTGGCACTTCTGTCCGGGCCTGGCACTTTCCTGCATTATGCACCCTTCCACTGGTCTTCCTTCATGTGCCCTCCTGTCCAGCTGTGGATCCTGGCCTGCTGGCCGGTTCATCACTTCCTCTTCTCTGAAGACTGGACCCTGCTCCCAGTGGAACAGCCCCAAATATTGTGTCCAAGTTATTTTAGTATGTCTCCCATTTTCTCATTAGGTTAAGCAGAAAATTAACTTAATCTCTCACCCATATGAAGCTGGATTTATGCAGTGATGTCCTGAGAGAAGGGATTCCTCTGGGCATGACTTAAAGTTCTGAAATGTCAGCAGGACCTTTCTCCTTTACTTTGAGAAGCAAGGATTTGGCCAGAATGACCAGGAGCCAGGGAAGGATACTCTCAGTCAGTGAGGGTCATTGAGAGCATCCTGGCGAGAGCGATTACCAGAGCCCACGAGAGAGCACGTACAAAACCGAGTCCAGAGAGCCCCAGGCAGGCTGGCAGTCAGGGCTCTCTGAGCCCAGAGTTCAGGGCCCAGAAGGAGAGATGGTGGGGAACCTGGGCGGGTGGTACTGGATGCCCTACAAGAATAGGCTGGGGAATCTCGGCATCCTCATGACCAGCTGGAAGTCCCAGTGTGGTCTGAGTGGGTAGGTCATTGGGAGGAGTGGACCAGCCACATGCCAGACACCACCCGCTGCCTTAGAGTCGCCCGTGTGTCCTGTCAGGAAGAGCACAGCTGCTCCCCTGCATCATTTGGGTGAGCTACATTTCTTGACACCTCTAGTGGTCCAGTGCTCCCTTGCCAGTGTCCCCGCGCTGGGAGCTGTCTTGATGCCTGCTGGAGGCTGGGATGTGCCCCTGTGCGCAGTGGACCCCTCCATAGCAGCTGGGCTATGTGAGTGAGTGGGGTGGTGACCGACGTCTGCCAGGTGAGACAGGCCAGGGGCACCAATGAAGAGTGGAAGGCAGTGCACAGCCACAAGGAGGGGGCAATTGGAGGGGCGATCCCTGGGACTAATCACCTCAGAGACTCTGCAGCAAAAGGGCTGGGTGTGAACGTGTATTGAAACATGATCCAGGTGTTGTCCCCAGCTCAGGCTGCCTCCCACGGATTCTGAGCTGTTGGGACACTAGAGGGCGGGTGTCCTGTGGCTCTGACTGCCGATCTATGTTGCCACCAGATTCTGTCTGGGATTGAGGATTGGCCTGCATTATCTTCCCAGGCAGTAAACTGGGATATCGTAGGACTTTACTCATTTGCTTTCCATTTCTTAGAGATCACTGTCCTTCATGACCTGATGTTCAATCAGTTAAAACTTGTTTCATATATTTCATCTGGATTTTTAGGTATATCAGGTAGGAGTTCAGTTCCTCTTACTCCATTATGGCCAGAAGCAGAAGTCCTATAATGCAAATTAAAACCAGGATTGAAAGACTATGGGACACATTTATGTTAATATAGACATACTTACATACAGCTAGGAGAATATACAGCAAAATGTCAACAGTGTATTTCTCTGCTAGTGGATATATAATTGATTTCTTTATTTTCTTATTCACGGTTTTAAAATTTTCCAACATTTTGGAAACACATATGAATTACCTTTATAAATATTTTAAAATGTGATTTTGACTGCCAAAAATAAATACACATCCTCTAAATGGTTTGTTTGCAAAAAATTGATCAACCCCTTGCTGGATTCTACCCAGCTTCTGGCATGCCTACTGCTTGTCTGACTAGAAAGAAAAAGAAATGCAATCCAATTAGTAAGCTATGTGTAGCCATCCAACTTCCCTCATACTTTCAAAGACAGTGCTGCCCAGATAAGAATCCATCTCCTTTTTAAAGCCCTTTCTCCAGAAAAAGTATATTTACATCTAAATCATATTCTCCATGATATGATTAGATCCAATATTTATACGAAGGACAGTACACAGGCAATTTGGGGAGAAGGAATTATAATTATCATGTTCATTACTATGAGTGTTGTTTATATGTCTCTTGTCAGAGCGCATAATAAATAAATCATGTTATTTTAAAAATGCGTTCTTCCGTCATTACTGCATTAATTCCAAGTTGTGCCTGAAAATGCACTTTTATTTTCTTATGACTGACGCAACATTTTCATTAGAATGTTTATCATTTTCTTTCATAGACTATTATCAACACACAGTTTCTCAACACATGGTTATCTTTCACAAAGTAAATATCATGTAAAAAGTGCTATAATTGATAATTTTGACAATCTTCTCTACTGTATATGTTATGTGCTTTGTTGTTAGCTGTATTTCACATACTCATTTTCTACACTCAACAATTCCACTATTTTAATGGTTTCATTCACACACTGCCCTAACAAAGCCATTAATGCTTATTGATGTGATTCAATATTATTTATACCTTAGGATATTCTCATCACTGTATTGTTTGTTCCTTGTTCTTTACTTTTCTTTCTTTTTCTCTTTCTTTCTTTTTATTAGAACAACCACATAGCCGCTTTCTTCATGTGAACAATTTCTCTTTATTAGACCATGGCCAACTTTCTTGAACTAATCAATCCCTGAGTTTTACCAAATGATTTTGATCCAAATGTGTTTCTATGGATTTTTCAGTTTTAAAATATATACACATTATTTATTTCTTTGCAATGGAATAATCTTACAATACTTTTATTTTTCCATTTTTACAACGTAGGTTCATATTCTCCAAAAAAAGGGGTGCAAGTGAAACTATACTTCAATTTAAGAAAAAAAAATAATAAAGATACAAGTGAATTAATAAGCGCCAATAACTCTGCCAATACTATTTTTTTTACCAATACCACTTAATAAATTGGCTAGCATTTTCCTCTTGAAAATTAAAACTGTTCCTAATTTTCCCACATTATCACCTTGTTTCCTTTATATGCATTTGCTCTAGATCTAAATAATTTGATCACTATTCTACACTTTTAAACAATTACAAATTACTACTATAAGACATTTGTTTGTTTATATGATTATAAGTATCCTGTCATTTTTGCCCTTTCTGCAAACTCCTATATTATCTGTCATTTTCTCTATATGCACAGTTTCATATACTTTAAACTATGTCTGCAATGGGCTGAATAGCTGTGTCTCCCCCAAATCCTTATGTGTTTGGAGGTGAGGTCTTTGGGAAGTAATTAGGTCGTGAAGGTGGAGCCCTCATGAATGGGATTGGTGCCCTTATAAGAGGCCAGAAAGCTAGCTAGTTCTCTTTCTGCCATGTAAGGATACTGAGAAGTTAACAGTCTGCAACCTGGAAGAGAGCTTTCACCAGGACCCAACCATGCTGGCACCATGATCTCACCCTTCTAGCCTTCAGAACTATGAGATATAAAGTTCTGTTGTTAATAAGTCACTCAGTTTATGGTATCTTTTTATAGGAGCCTAAGCTGACCAAGACAGTGTCCAAAACCATTGTTTTATAACAGTCTTTTAAAAAAACTCTCAGATATTTCAGCTTCTTTGATCTTTTCGAAGGAACAGTTTTTGTTCCATTGATATTATTTATTGTTTTTCTAATTTCAATTTCATTGGTTTCTGCTCTTATCTATATTATTACTATCATTCTTGCCTTGGGTTTAATTTAGTTTTATAATTTCTCACGGTAGGAGCTGATGTTATCAAGTTGAGTCTTTTCTTCCTTTCTAATATAAGCATTTAATGACATAAATTTCCCACTTAGCTCTTCTTTAGCCAAGTCCCAAAAATTGTGATATGGTGTATTTAGATTTTCATTCAGTTCAAAATATTTTCTAATTTCCTTGAATAATTTCTTTTGAAGCATGTGTTAGTAAAAATGTGTTGTTTAATTTCCAAATATCTGGGAACCTTGATGGTATTTGAAAAAAATATTGAGGCCTTAAGTGCTAGAGTGAGGAGTTGGTAACTAATGTGTTGAGCAATGGGGAGCCTTGATGATTTTTGAGAAGTATGCTGACGTGATCTGAGCTATGTTTGAGGAAGGACAATCTTGAGGGATAGAATGGATTGGAGGCAGGAAGTAGGGAGGTAGCTAAGAGTCAGCTACTCATTCTAGCCAACTATGCCAGATCATGCACTTACATCTGTTGAATTTCTATTTCTGAAAGACCATTTCTAAGTATTCAAGTCACTTTGAATTTAAATCCCAATTTAAATGTACTAGCAAATTCACTAGTTAGTGTCATCTGCAAACTTAATTAGCACATACTTTATCTCCATGAATGACTGGTTTAACCATTACCATGGCCAAGCCAGTTAAATTGCTCAATTTGGGCTAAAGTTGTTGCTACTGGAATAGATATTTGCATTTAATATATGCATTTCAAACTATAAGCAATTGCTACTTAGCTACTTAGAACCTAAAACGTAATTGTCAGGAGACGTAATTAGTATGAAATCAGAATCTTATAAATCTCTGCCTAATTATTCTGAGTTATATATCTAGATGTCTGGTTGCTATATATTTTTCCAAGGTTTCATACTCTTTTAAACCAAAGCATTTAAACCAAAGAACTGTGAGACAATAAAGTTCTGTTGTTTTTAGCTATCCAGTTTGTAGTACTTTGTTTTGGCAGCCCAAGAAAACGAATAGATTTTGGTACCAGGAAGCGCGGTGCTACTGTAACAAATATCTAAAATATAGAAGCAGATTTGGAATTGGATAATGGGTAGAGCTTGGAAGAATTCCTAAGTGTTGATTTTTTTAAAAAGCTTAGATTGCCTTTAAGAGAAGATGGTAAAAATATGAACACTAAAGCACTTCTGGTGAGGCCTGAAAAGGGAATGATGAATGCATTATTGAGCACTGAAGGAAAAGCAATCCACGTTATAAAGTGGCAGAAAATTTGTTTGAATTGTGTTTTTTTGTTGGGTGAAATGTAGAACTTATAAACTATAAACCTGGATATTCAGCTGAGAAAATTTTCGAAGTGTGGAAGATACAGCCTGATTTCTTCTTACTGCTTATATTAAAATGCGAGAGTAAAGATATAAATTAAGGAATAAATTATTAAGCCAAAAGCAACTAGCACTTAATGATTTGGAAAATTCTCAGTTTATCTAGATATCATGATCTGGAAACAAGGCCAAGGGTGTGGCTGAACAACTGTTGGCTAAATTGATTAGGTACATGCTTTGTGGATCCAATCAACCATCTCAGCAATAAGAATGTGGTGATCCTGGAAGGATCTGGGAGAAACCCCATGTCAAATGGGGTGAATTCCCTTGACATTCATGGAAGACAGAAAAGGTTTTTGAGAAGTATACCAACATGGCATTTCTAGCCTAGATTGAAAGGGACAGAGGTGGGACAAAGTGAAGGAAGCATGACTCTAAGGGCAGAGCCATGGATGCAAAGGCCAGAAAGAGCACAGGCCAAGGGGGCAGAGTGGCCACCTCCTTGTTTCCAGAGGGTAGGGCTGCTGCCCAGGGCTAAGAGGGCAGAGCATTCTTAGGTCCTGGAACCTAGTGAAACTTGCCCTGCTGTGTTGTGAACTTACTTTAGATTAATGACACACCTTTTTTTTCTTCTTCCAATCTCTCCCTTTTAGA
>NW_021703779.1:115531817-115752465 GCF_005190385.1 Monodon monoceros
TTATTTTTTGGCCGCGCCGCACAGCATGCAGGATCTTAGTCCCCAACCAGGGATCGAACCCGGACCACTTGCAGTGGAAGCGCTGAACCACTGCACCGCCAGGGAAGTCCCTAGGATGTCTATCTTAAGCCTGTTCTATAATTGTGTCTTTGAAGCAGATAATTTCTTTTCCAGTTTTCACGGGTCTATAGATGGAGAAGAATTATGCCCCAAGATGGACCATACTCATAGTCTCACCTGTAACTTATTTAAATGATGTATATGATACGATTTGAGACTTTAGTTGATTATACTTAGATGATATTTTGGACTTAAAGTTGATGCTGGAATGGGTTAAGACTTTGGGGGATGTTGGGATAGGATTAATGTATTTTGTACATGGGAAGTACATGAATTTGGGAGGATGCAAAGGGAAGATTGTTATGGGTTGAACTGTGCCCCCCCCCAAAAAAAAGATATGTTGAAGTTCTAATTCTCAGTATCTGTGAAAGTGACTTTATTTGAGAAGAGGTTCTTTGCAGATGTAATCAAGTCATTATTGTGGGCTCGAATCCAATATGACTGGTGTACTTATAAAAAAAGGAAATGATGTGAAGACACAGATACAGGAAGAACACCACAGAAAGGTGGAGTCAGAGATTGGAATGAGGCATCTACAAGCCAAGGAATACAAAGTATTACTAGCCGTCCCTGGAAGCTAGGAGAGGGGCACGGAACAGATGCTCCCTCAGAATCCTCCTAAGGAACCAACCTTGCTGACATCATGATTTCAGATTTCTAGCCCCCAGAACTGAGAGACAACCAATTTCTACTGTTTCAAACACCCAGTTTAGCCAGTTTGTAGTACTTTGTTTTGCCATCCCTCGCAAACTAACATGCCCACCCTCAAGTCCCATCCATATATTTTTTTAAGCAACCTGTGAAACCCAGGATCCTTCCATTTTCAGGTGTTTGTTCAGCAGCCAAATGTAGCAGCAAGATGTCTTGAGCACAGTATAAAGCAAATTTTGCTGCAATTTCTATGACTAAAACTAGACAATATTATAAGTTTAAGAATCATTGCATAAATTAAAGAACTACTAAAGAGTATGCTTTGAAAACAGGGTAGACGGGTAGCAGAAATTTCATCCCAGTGTTCAGATTCTCCATATGACTAACCTTTGCTTACTCATTGATGAATGTGTTTACCTGTCTTCTCCACAGCATGGAATTGAATATCAAATTTGCAGCTGACTCACTTTTTAATGGATATTCAAACACATTCTTTTTCAAGTGCTAAGTAAAAGCTTATCCTTAGTGAAATAAAATGTAGGCAAGAGGCAAATAAACTTGTACCTTACTAAAGTGTTAGTGTGAGTTCCTTCTTAGGTTGTTAACTGGGATTACGTCTGTCAGTTACCAATGCCCATAGGTATTTGAAATATGGAAAATATATGTTTAAAGATGTACGGGAGCATAAGTCAAAAATCAAATGATGTGAGCCACTTCATTGTATAGTTTTGAGGTCAAAGAAGCTGCTGAAAATTCATGAAATATAATAGGTTTCACAATGTTAGAAAAAAGAAAAATTTGTTTCTATTAAATTTACTTTAATTGTTCAGTCTCTAGGGGAAAATACACTGTTATATCAACTTTGAGTTTGGGGCTGTATTTTGGGAAGGGTTTTCTTCTCATTTTCTTTTGTGTAGCAGTAAAAATATTCTTCCTGTTGGGTATGAAGAGAAAATATAACCATTAGTATGAGAAGAATCATATATTCATCAAATATTTACTAAGTATCTACTATGTATCTGTCACCAAGCTGGACAGTGGCAATACAGAGACAAGTAAGATATGGTCCCTGCCCTCAAGGAATCTCACTGACAGAGGAAGACACAAAAAATAACAATTACAGTATGTGACGTTAAGAGAGCTATCTGATTCTTTCAGGATTGGTGGGAGGGAGTGTGGAGAATGGGCACACTGCAAGAGGTAGTAATTGAGTTGAATCTTAAAATTGGCAAGTGCATTACAGGGAGATGTGATAGTATGGACTACTGAAAAGGTACGAAACAGCATGTTACACGGGATACACTCATACTAAAAAAGCATTCATTGTTTGTTTGAAATTCAAATTTAACTAGGTGTCCTGTATTTATATTTTCTAAACCTGGCAACTCTTTACGTGAACTGAACACATTTCTGTGTTGCTGGAATGTCAAGTCCAAGTCAGGGATTGTGAGAGACAGAGCTGGAAAGGTAGGCACATGTCAGATCATGAAAAACTAGGTTTATGAAGTCAGAGAGCTTGTACTTAGTTTTGAGAACAGTAGTGAGCCATTGAAATGTTTTTAGCAGAAGAGTCATACAGTCAGACTTCTCTTGTAGATGGGTTATTCTGACATCATATGGAGCATACATTGAAGTAAATAAGGGTAGTGACAGGGAAATTATTAAATAGACTAATGTTAGGTTTATCCAGGAGAGATGATGAGCTTAAACTAGTGCAGTGGTTGGGAGAGATGGAGATAAGGTGGTGGAAGAAACTTCTAGGAGTAAAATCCAGAAATTTGGGTAGTTGACCAAATGGGGGGATGAAAGAGAGGGGGAGTCTAAGAGGGCTCCAAAGATCCTGTCCTAGTGACAGGATGTATGACATGGAAAACATAGGAGAAAGGGCAAGACTTTCAAGGAAGATGACAAGTTATATGTTAGGCATGTTTATTTAGCTGGTGGTGCTAGTGAACCAGCCAAATGGAAATGACCAGCAGGTATCAGGGGAGTATTCTATGTCGGCAACATAGATTTGGGAATCGTCAGGATAGAGTTAAAACTATGAAAGTCAGAGAACCAATTAAGAGCCCTCATTCTTAAAGTTGGTAGAATTAAAAATCTTCTTGAAGGACGATTGCCACTCAGTGTAGTTCTTTTTAATACTGGCTCATCAATATACCATAAAAAGATTCAGTATAATGAATATACAATCACGGCAGGACACTGTACTTACTACAAACCATGTGGAGGAGTTCCTGTTTATCTTATTTGTGGAATTATTTCATATTTAATATAGCTCAATATAACATGAGATATTGTAGCTAGAAATAGGCCGTGTAGAAAAAGCTAACAGTCAACATTTTTGTGGAATGCATGTATCATTATCATCACAAGGTATGACCGGACATCAACAGCAAGATGACTTATCTGAGCCAACGTCAGCATTTATAAAAGGGAATTTCTGGCCTTGCATCCAGTTTAAAACTTCTACTCTGTAACATTGGTTGTAGCTTTAGGTAGCAGAGGAGCTTGTTCAATTAAATGGCAATGTATAGAATAATGTGGGTGAAAAATTAAGGTTCGTATGAAGAGAAATTTAACTTGGAAAGAACACTTATATGCTAAATAAAACTGAGTCTTTCATTGCCTATCAAGGCTTTAAGGTATGCATATCAATAATAAGCACAGGACTTCCCTGGTGGTGCAGTGGTTAAGAATCCGCCTGCCAATGCAGGGAACAAGGGTTCGAGCCCCGGTCCAGGAAGATCCTACATGCCGCAGAGCAACTAAGCCAGTGCACCACAACTACTGAGCCCATGTGCTTCGACTACTGAAGACCGCATGCCTAGAGCCCGTGCTCCGCAACAAGAGAAGCCACTGCAACGAGAAGCCCATGCACCGCAAAGAAGAGTAGCCCCCGCTCGCTGCAACTAGAGAAAGCCCGGGTGCAGCAACGAAGACCCAAAGCGGCCATAAATAAATAATAAAAAGCACGTAGGTGGATTATTGAGAGATGTGCCAGACAAAGAACTAAACAATTTACATGTTTTTTCATATAATTTTCCTAGAAACCCTATGAACTAGGTATATGGTCATTCTCATTTTATCATTGAGGAAATTTAACTCAGAGAGGTTGCTTAACATTTACAGAGAGACAATTTTCAAAGTCTACATTTAAGAATTATATATATGTATATATATATATAATTTATATACACACATATATACATACATATATATGCACACAAACATATATCTGTGTGTATATACATTAACACACATATATTTATGAAAATGTATAGCCTAGTTACTTTTTATCACTGTCAAAATAACCATTTCTAATTTCAGTATTTGGTTCACAGTTCACACCATAAAATCTTCAAAGGGCATAGTATAACATGGATTCCTCCCTCTCTGAGCAGTTATGAAATTAAATAATCAACATATTGCTTTGCCATATGTCGATTTACCTTCCTAGATTTAAGCCATAGAATCTCAGAGTTGAAAACTATCTGAAAGTTTATCAAGTCCAACCTCCTTTTCTGTGTAGGAATCTCTCTTTGACATTCTTGACATATGGCTTTTTCGTTTCCACTCAAATATTTGCAGTGACCAGGAGGAAAAAAAAGTCACTAATTCCGATGTTGGGGAGCTGTGGTAGGTCCTAAATCTGTCTTCTAAAGATGTACAGGTCTATCCTTGTTGTTGCAAATAAATGGCAAGATTTCATTCTTTTTTATAGCTGAATAATATTTCACTGTGTATATACCACATCTTCTTTACCCATTCATACACTGATGGGCACTTAGGTTGTTTCCATATCTTGGCATTTGTAGATAAGCTGCAATGAACATTGGGTGGCATATATCTTTTCGAATTAGTGTTTTCATTTTCTTCAGATTAATACTCAGAAGTGGGGTTGCTGGATCATATAATAGTTCTATTTTTATTTTTTTGAGGAACCTCCATACTGTTTTCCACGGTGGCTGCACCAATTTACCTTCCCACCAACAGTGCACAAGGGTTCCCTTTCCTCCACATCCTCGCCAACACTTGTCATCTCTTGTCTTTTTGATAATAGCCATTCTAACAGGTGTGAGGTGGTATCTCATTGTAGTTTTGATTTGCATTTCTCTAATAATTAGTGATGTTGAGCATCTTTTCATGTACCTGTTGGCCATCTGTATGTCTTCTTTGGAAAAGTGTTTATTCAGATCATTTTTTTAAAATATTTTTTCTTCTGACTCCTTCACAGTACTTCTTAGAGTACTTATTCCCACTTTTTGCTTCACTTTTGGTTTAGAGAACTAGAAGTATTTTAAACATTATTTTTTTAAGACCGTGTGTCTTCAGAGAGTACAGTATGAGTGAAAAACAACTTTCTTTATGATGTTTGTTTGTTTTACACTAATGTATCAGGAAGAATGCTTCACTGTTAATAGTGGGGTGGAGAGGAAGGACACATTATAATGATCTGTGCTAGTTTCAATCCTAATATAATTTATCTTTTAAACTAATCTGAGAATGAGGCAAGCATAGCATTCATATTGGAAAAAATCACAAGAGGAAAAATAGCCTCACAGATCTACAGGCAAAAGTAAGTTAATCCAACTTTTTAGGCAAAATCTTTTCCTGTGTCATGTTCATGGATTTGAAGACATAATATTGTTAATATTCAAATACTACCAAAATTAACCTACAGATTCAATGTGATCCTATTAAAATTTCAATGTCCTTTTTTACAGAAATGGAAAAGCTGATACTAAAATTTATATAAAATTGGAAGGGGCCCTGACTAGCCAATACAATTTGGGGGAAATAAAGTTGCAGGGCCCACACTTTCCAATTTCAAATTTACTACAAAGCTACAATGATCAAAACAGTGTGGTGCTGGCATAAGGATAGACACAGAATTACAATATGACACAGCAAGTCCACTCCTGGGTATATACCCAAAGATTTGAAAACATTCAAACAAAAACTTGTGCATAAATGCTCTCAGCCTTACTATTCACAATAGCCAAAAAGTGGGAACAACTGAATTGTCCATCAGTGGATGAGTGAATAAACAATTGTGGTGTGTCCATACAATGGGACATAATTAAGCCATAAAAAGGAATGAAGTACTGATACATGCTACGATGTGGATGAGCCTTGAAAATATGCTTAGTGAAAGAAACCAGATACAAAATGTCACATGTTGCATGATCCCATGTGTATAAAATATCCAGAATTGGTCAATCTATAGAGACAGAAAGCAGATTGGTTTTGTCAGGGGCTGGGAGAAGGTTGAGTGGGGAATGACTACTTAATGGGTACAGCGTTTCCTTCTGGGATGATGAAAATGATTGGAACTTGATATAAGTGGTGGTTGCACAACATTGTGGATGTCCTAAATGCTGCTGAAATGTATGCTTTAAAATGGTTAATTTTATGTTATGTGAATTTCATCACAACAAAAAATGAAAAGTATATAAATGCAATCATACAGCATATAACCTTTTGAGATCAGCTGGTTTCATTCAGAATAATTCCCTTGAGATTCATCCAAGCCATTTGCCTTCTATGTCTTCAGAGAAACTGATGAAATGGCCAAGGCTAAGCACAAAGCCAGCTAGCATGTGAAGGCATTCTCTAGCCATGTTAACATTGCTCCATTCATATTTGTGTATATTTCCACCAGGTGTGACACCACTTACCTATCCTATCATCTAGTCCATGTTTCTCCCTTTTGTTTCTAAAGCTATAAACTCTTTACCTAATTTAGTGAGTATCAGTATTAGTTACTATAGATGCTGTAACAAATTGCCACAAGCAGAGAAGCTTAAAACAAGGCGAATTTATTATCTTAAAATTCTGAGAGGCAGAAGCCTGAAGTGTGCATGACTCAGTGAAAAAGGTATTGGTAGGGCTGCATTCCTTCTAGAGACTCCAGGGGAGACTATATTTCCTTGCCTTTTCCAGGTTTCAGAGAATGCTGGCGTTCCTTGCCTCAAAGTCCCTTCATCAGTCTTCAGAGCATCATCCCAACCTCTGCTTCCACCATCACAGCCCCTCTCTCTCTGTGACCCTAATCTACTACCTTCCTTTCATAAGATTGATTACATTGGACCCACCTGGGTATTTCACCTTAATCTCCCCATCGCATTTCCTTAATTTAGCCTCCCTTTTGCTATGTAAATTAACATATTCACAGATTCTAGGGTTTAGAATGTGAACGTATTTGATTCTGCCTACCTCAGTGTTTGTTTTTTTTTGAATTCCAGACATATTGGTTCAACAGCATTCCCTTGATTTACCAGCCTAGTTAGACTTTCAAGGCTCATCAACTGAATCCATTAATTTAACTGCAATGCATTGAATGAACTGAGTAGAAAGTACCACAATAAACTGGACATGCCAATCATCCTGCATGTGTCTGGACACACACAAAATGACTTCTCAAGAGTCATAACTTTTATTAAAGTATTAATACAAGCCTTGCTTACTGCTTTCCACACTCTGCCTATTTGGGAGCAATGCTTGAGATATTTTGCAGACTAAATATGCATTGATTAATGGTTCTTTCCACATCTTTTCACCAAGATAGTATTTTAATGGTATGTATTATTGATTTGCATTGTCCCACAGTAATAATTTGTATTGGTAAATAAAACAAAGAGATGCTTAAATATTCACTTGAGTTGTTTTTCTAATACTTTTTAAAAATTAATTTATTTATTCATATTTTATTTTTGGCTGCATTGGGTCTTCATTGCTGCACATGGGCTTTCTCTAGTTGTGGCGAGCGGGGGCTTCTCTTGGTGCGGAGCACGGTCTCTAGGCGCACGGGCTTCAGTAGTTGTGGCTCACGGGCTTAGTCGTTCCTCGGCATAAGGGGTCTTTGCAGACCCAGGCTCAAACCTGTGTCCCCTGCATTGGCAGGTGGATTCTTAACCACTGCGCCACCAGGGAAGTCCTCACTTGAGCTATATTATGATCAGTACTTTCAGAGGCACAAGATAATAGAGACAATATAAATAATCTCATAGAAGCTAAGCAATTCTTCCCACACTAAAATGTGAAGGCATGTCCAAATGGCAGCATTTTTTCCTAATCCCTACCACACTGGGTTTTCAAAGATAAGTTTCTCACTACCAAACTAAAGTTGATTCTCAATTTATAAAACTAAATCACTTTTAAAAGGCGTTCAGACTCCTTAAAAAGTTCCATTATTACTTGTGACAATTACTAGTTGTAAATGTAAAAAATACACAAAATCCCACCATACATTCTGGGCCAGTTGACACCAATGAGAGTGCTGGGACATTTATTCCCTCTTTAGTCTGAGATACCAAAGGAATGTTAAGAGGTCTTCTGGCCTAAAATCCAGCTCCCTAGATTTGTGGCATCTGCCCATTTAATAAACATGCCTCTGTGTATTCCTTGAATATGTTGACTTAATAGGGCCAAAGACAGAGACCAAAGCAGGAAGTTTCCTTGAGGACAATCTTGGTAGATAGACCTTCAAGCTTTGTTTGGACAGTTCCTAAGATTACTCTGGGGTTTCCTAAGTTACCTCTGCCCTCTCCCTTCTCTCCCTGCCCTCCCACCCCATGCTAACTGCTTTGCTGATCATGCTCTTTGCTTGTATTTTCATACGTATCTGGTTGGACTGCTTTGATATAAGGGAGGATCTCTCTCTAAGCTTCAGTTTTATTGTGTGTCACTAAGTCCAAAGGATAGAAAGCCCTTTTTATAGGCTGTGGGCTGTAAACGTTTCTGGGATATCTTTAGCGCAGTCTGTAGCAACTGAGGATTTGCATTACCTTGCCTTTTCCCTATATGTCAAGACACATAATTTACTAACTTTTTAACTGGACTGGTATATATTGATATTTCATTGTTTCTTTGTTTTTCTTTGTTTCCATTTGTCTCGCTAAGCTGTGAGCTGAGAGGTTTGAGAGCCAGACTTTGAAATGAGTCAGCTGTTTAGAGCCCAGACACTGAAAGAGGTTTCCGTAGCAACGGAGATGTGTGGGAAAGCCTTATGCACACTATAGCTTAGGAAGCAGGATTTACTGGCTGAAGTGCAAAGCTTCCCCTCCGTCCAGGAGTTATTTTCTTAGTACAGGGATACTTGATTTGTGTTAGTTTTAGCTAACATTCAAACATGGTAAAATTTCTTCTCAGGGTGAACTTTGCATTTTGTGGAAATATATTAAATACTGATATTAAACACATACTCTTTCAAAAATAATCATAAAATCAATAAAGCACTATTAACTAAGGGAGCTAAGCTTTAGTCAATGGTAAATAGCAAAAGTATCTTATTGATCTCATCACAAACATATTCACTGCTACAATGAATTCAGTCTGGCAAATGTCTTGCCTCCATTCCTATCTATAAAGTGGTCATTAAATATATGGAAAACATCTGACACCTAGCAGGTTTCCTAGAAGAGATTTCAGACAACCAATCCTTATTCGACCTATGGCCAGCTGATTTAATTGGTTAGAAACTGACTAAGCAAACCAACACTTCTGGTCTGATTCAATATTCCACTCAACCCTAGGTAGTTGCATTGTGATGGAGCCATTGGGCAGAAGTGAAAGAATCAGTGTATTTCCACACATCCACTATTGGAGAAACAACTCCAAGGGCATTCCCTTGGTAACTCATTCCCAGGAAACTCAGCTTTCTGCAATATAGAGGCCACATATACTGCCTGGAGTTTTGCAAACTAATTACAAAAAGACTTGTGATCTAAGAAATATTGCAGTTGGACCATGAGGATAACTATAAACAAATTCTGCCATATGGAAAATTTTACAAAATATTATATCTCAATCTAGAGCTAAACACTGTAATTTGCTAGGCCAGGGTTTTCCTCCCATAATCTTTGGGGCTATTGTGAGAACATTAAGAACCATTCTTTTCTCTTTATTTCTGTTGATGACCTCTGCACTCTTGTCACCATTCTGCTGAAAGGAAGCCTTATCTCCCCTACAGAATCATTTTGATTTCTAACATGACCTCAAAATCTTCAGCTAAAAACCGCCTCAAATTTGTGGTCATGATAATTTAAATATTAAATGGTCTTTTAAAGGTGGCTATCACTGGGCTTCCCTGGTGGCGCAGTGGTTGAGAGTCCGCCTGCCGATGCAGGGGGCACGGGTTCGTGCCCAGGTCCAGAAAGATCCCACGTGCCGCGGAGTGGCTGGGCCCGTGAGCCATGGCCACTGAGCCTGCGCGTCCGGAGCCTGTGCTCCACAATGGGAGAGGCCACAACAGTGAGAGGCCCGCGTACTGCAAAAAAAAAAAAAGTGGCTATCACTAAAAGCTATGTGGGAGTGCATACAAACAAGCAGCAATGCTTTGTAACTTCAAAATATGCCATGATTCGAGATTTGATTCCATATTTATAGAAACAGCAAGAATTGCTTGCGTGATCAAGTAGTACAACTTCCTCACTTTACGGATGGTGAAACCAAGGCTTTTATTGAGAGAAGAGCATTTCTCCTTCAATCACATTAAATTAAGTGAGGTTTGGAGATGATTTAATTTGAAATACATTTTTAATTCCCTGCTAACATATATTTTAATGTCAAATTACATTTGGTTTACATACCTGTGTTTCTTCAAAAGATCTTACATATCTGTAAGGTATTTAATGGAATTGGAAATAAAACTTAATCTTCTGTGTCTAGGGTCTATAACTTTTCTTTGACAACTAAAATGGCCTTCCCTCTTGGTTGATGATAAAGTGGAAAATTTTGAAAAGGCCTAGTATCATCCAGACTTCTCTGCAATGGTCATAAATGCTAAGTATGTAAGTGGTACTAACTCTTATTTCTGCATGAATATAGCAATATTAAAGCTATAGCTGTAGACTCAACAAGCTACCTCGTTCAAGACAAATAGTATCTTATGGTTCAAATGAAAGAATTTTTGTACTGGTTGTCTTTCATCAGGTAGGCTCTAAATAGAAAGAATGCCTGTAAAACAATGTATACTTTTCAAATACGTGTACTGATTTAACTATTGTGCCTGCTTTCCATATTGGAAGCACTGAGATAGTTGAGTAATTAATATGTTTTTAACAAATATACATGACAAATAGTTTGCACTTAGTAAATGCTTGTTGAATGAGTGAATGAACATCCCCAGTTGGTTTTTACCAGTCTGTCTCATGAACTCCTTATCCTCTATCCCATCCTCCCAAGTTGGGGGTACTAATGTATGCATCACATATCATGTACATTTCCAACTGGATCTTTTTATTTGAGTCTCAGGGCTAATAGTTCTGCCCAGATACTAGACATATCTTCTTGAATTGTGAGCTCTTTCCTTCCAAACTAATTATATCCATAAGCGAACACCCTTTTCCATAGTTACCCCTTCCAATCAAATTCAGTTCTATTCCAAATAACTTTGTCCCTGTTAATAACACTTTTATTCTCGTAAGCTATTCAGGCTTAAAATTTTGAATCATCTTTGGCAGTTTCTACTCACAGAGCTCTCATTTCATTCAGTCACAGACCCTATCCATTTTCTTTCAAAATGACTGTCATTTTCATCCACCTTATTTCCCTTCTCTATGCCCATTTCCAAATATTTATCCCCTCACCCTTGGATTATTGCAACAGCCTCCTAGCCTAGCCCTCAGGTTCCAAGTTCTCCCTCACCCCAAATTATCTCCATTGTCCTCCCTCTCTGCTATACCTCCTTACAGCATTTCTAATTTGCGTCTCTCAGTTTAGCACTGAATTCCATAATTTTGCACTGGTGTTTGTTGCTGTGTGGAAAGCTCGTTTCCCCAATGTATTATAAACCCCTTAAAGGCACGCATAGTATCTTAAACTGCTCTGTATTTCCTACAGCCCTGAGCACAGAGTGGCCACTCAAAAAAATAAGAAAAGCGTATGAGTAAAAAATAAATAGAAGGCAGAATAATAGGAAGCAGACAAGAAGAGGAGAAAATAATCAAATAGGAAATGAAAGGGGGTTTTCTATGCAAAAATACGTTTATGGAGTGAGATCTCCCAATCCTGTCCCAGTCTGCCTCTGTTCCACTCGCCCTAGTGGAGCAGCTACCAGGCTTCTATTCCATGTGTTACTTAGCATGAAAATAGGACCCACTACAGAGCTGATACCTTGGCTGGAGTACTGAATTTTGAGATGGTTTGGAAAGACAATGGGAACTGAAGAGTCTTTGCTAGGACTTCCCTGGTGACCAGTGGTTAAGAGTCCGCCTGCCAATGCAGGGGACGTGGGTTCAAGCCCTGGTCCGGGAAGATGCCACATGCCTCGGAGCAGCTAAGCCCGTGGGCCACAACTACTGAGCCCGTGCACCTAGAGCCCATGCTCTGCAACAAGAGAAGCCACCACAATGACAAGCCCATGCACCACAACGAAAAGTAGCCCCCGCTCACCACAACTAGAGAAAGCCTGCGCGCAGCAGCGAAGACCCAACGCAGCCAAAAAATAAATAAATAAATTTATTTTTAAAAAAAGAGTCTTTGCTAAAGAAACAATAAACAGAAAATCTCGAGTAACCATGCCTTATGCTTGTGACACTGTTCACCAGAAGAGGCTTAGATATGTTTCAGTAACACATAACCCCCAAATCTCAGAGACTAAAGACACAAAAATTTATTTCTCACTCACACAAAGTCACTTGGGGGTCATTTAGGAGGCGGAGTTTTCAGCCGTTTAGTGACTCAGAGATTGATGCTCCTTCTGTCCTTACAATGTATCCTCTTCCTGGTTACTAAAGAAGGGGAAGAGACAGCTTGGAGATGGCCTAGGAACTCTTAATGCTTTGAATTAGCAGTTACACGTGTCACACCCACTCACAGCCCATTAGCCATAGTTTTCACATGGTTCCAACATAAGTAAAAAGATACTAGGCTATATATGGGAACACGTGGAAAACTGGGAGAGCACTAGTGTCTTCCACAAGCACCTTTATGTTATCCAAGGAGTTTTACATCTATTGATCACTTGGTTCCCACAATTCTGTGAGGTGTCTGGGACAGACAGAAGCTCCTTTGTAAAGAAGTAGCAACCAAGGCCCGGAGGGCAAAAGTGACTTTTCTCGGTTACAAATTTAACTAGTGGCAGAGGTAGAATTAGAAACACGGTGCCTCTTTTCACTCCTGAGTTCTTTATGCTTTAAAATATTTCCTGCTGTAAAGAAAAAAATCGACAGCCAAGAGCAAGCCAAGAAGATGAAGATGGTTGACTCACTTCATACTCAGCCACTTTCAGGCACTTCCAGATTAAATGAAAATATCTCTCTTCAGATTGTAATAATAATAAATAAATAAAATTATCCAGAAACTTTTCGAAGATATTATCAGATGTTTGACGATTTTTAACTAGACCCATGGATTTCTTTCACTGGCAAAAAAGAAAAAAAAAATCTCTGTTGACCTAAAAGTGGTTACCACCACAAAGCAGTTTAAAAGAATTAGTAAAGAACATCTTGCTTAACAGTCAAAAGAGATGCTGAAAGGAAATCCAATCAGAGGGAGCTTAATATTAAATAGGTAGTCTTATGTTGGTCATGTGACATTACACACATACCCATGAATATACTATGCCATACAGATAACTGGTCAACTAGACTTCAAAATAACGGATGTGTCCCATGCATTACTATGCTTCTCCTTATACTCGTCTCTCCTGCATGAATATACCCCTGATGTAATACTTGTCACATTGTGTTGCAATCATTGATGTGCTTGTCCCTCCCCTTTCTCCAACCTTTGAAGACAAAGATCATGTGTTATTGGTTGTTATAGTCACAACACATAGTGAAATGGTCCTACCTCTCTTGTTCCCCCTTTGAAGGTTCCTCGGCTTTAGTTGATCACTTCCATGTTCCTCAGTGCTCTGCCTCAGGTCCTATACTCTTCTCAACCTATACTAACCTCTTGGGTGGTTTCATCTACTCCCATGGATTTAAGTACCATTAATATTGTGGTTATGCCTAATCTCTGACTCTGATTGAACTTTAGACCCACCAGTCATTGTCTACAGGACCTGTCCATTGGTCCTGAAAGTCAATACAATGCTGGCTGACCCAATTCTCTCCCTCACCACCCCCAAACTGCTACTGTTCCTTTGCTCCCTGACTCTTTCAGTGGCACCACTATCCAACCAGTGACTCAAGCCAGATATTTGGGAGTCATTCTCCTACTCCCTATTCATTTTCCACCATGATCAATCAGTCACCAAATCCTGACCTTTCTATTTCCTAAAACATCTCTCAAATCTGTAAAATTTCTCCCCATCTCCACTTTCACTGCATTAATCATGACACTATCACCTCCCAACTGGAATACTCCAATCTTTTCTCTTCTACCCCATTTTCTTTACATCAAAGAGAGTGATCTTTCTAAAATGCCAGTATGATCTTGTCACTGCCATATGTAAAAGTAATCAATTATCTGTTATTACTAGGTGCTTTGAGTACACAAAGATAAAAATCTAGATGTGGGTGGTGTTATGGACTGAATGTTTGTGCCCCCCTCCAAATTCATATGTAGAAACCCCAATCCCAGTGTGATGGTATTTATTAGGTGGGGGTCTTTGGGAGGTAATTAGGTTTAGATGAAGTCCTGTGGGTGGAATTCTCATGAATGGGATTAGTGCCCATATAAAAAGAGTCCAGAGATCTGGTTAACTCTCTTTCCAACCTGTGAGGATACAAGGAGATGTCAGCAATCTATAGGCTGGAAGAGCATCCTCATCAGAACCTGACCATGCTGGCACCCTGACATTGAACTTCCAGTCTCCAGAAATGTGAGAAATAAATTTCTGTTGTGTTTATAAGCTACCCATTCTATGGTACTTTGTTATAGGAGCCTGAATTGACTAAGACAGGTGAAGGTGCAAGGAAAAGATAGTCTATAATCAGTTAAGGTTTTTGGATACAAATAATAGAAACTAACTCTGGCTAACTGAAGGGGAAAAGTTTATTGAAAAGATATTGGATAGTTCACAGAATCAACAGGAAATCTGTCAAGGTAGGTTCAAAATAGTCAAGAACCAAAGGTAACTAGGCAGCAAGAAATACAGCCAGTCACTCCACAGGAACAGCTGGTGTTGGCAACACTGCCACAGGTCACTTGACTACTGCCTCAGTGAATAATCTCTAACTTTCCCTGTTCCTTTTCATCTCTCTCAGAATTCCAAGTCCCAAGATGGAGCATTCAATTGGTGAAACCTAGGTTATACATCCATGACCAAATACCAGGGAAGAAGAGGTTGAAGTACCAGGTAACTTCAAAGTCCATGATGGAGATGGAGCCCTAATTCCCACCAAGACTTACACAATGGCAGATTCTCTCAGAATAGAATGGTGGTCTAGATATTAGGTAGCCAAAAAAAAAAAAAAGACAACTGTATATAATCAAGTTTACAATCCCTACCCAAGAACCTTGGAAACAGATATATTTCAAGATTCATACATTTTCAGAGTTAGAACAGTAATAAGACCCACATACTGCATATGAAATAACACAATGAGAGTAGCCCATTATCAAACACATTTATATTTCTGAACTGAAATAAATGCTTATTAACACTAAACTGAGATAAATAAAGACTAGAGAGAGTCTCACATCACTTCAGATTAAATTTTACTACCAAATAAGTTCAGATCAGATCTGATTTTTTTAATGATTTTGAAAACTTTTCTATTTTCATAGCTTTGGGGGTTTGAGAATTGCAAGAAAGAGATGGTCAACCTATCTGTGTTAGCACCATAAAGACTCATCAGAGTTTCTGGAGAAAGGAGAATGTGGTTATTCTGAAAGAATCAAGGATGACTTACTGAAGAAAGTAACATTTGAACCCAGTCTAACATAAAGAATGGATAAAATCTGAATGGACCTGAATGTGAGGGAGGACATACACATTAGAAGGCATAGCAGGAGGGAAAATCCCTGGATGGAAAGACAAGGAAACATGTGAAGAATAGCTGTGGTCAAGTTTCAGCATCTGTGAAGGAGAACAGGATATAACCTTGAAATGTAGACTAAATCATAGAGCGCCAGATTAAAGGATTCATTTCATTCTCCAGCCAATTGGGAGCCATCGAAGCTTTTTGAGTATGGAATTATAAAATCAGAGCTATGCTTTTGGAAGTTTAATCTGGCTATATTGTGTCAGTTTCAAATAATCCATATAGATAAATTTTATCTGATATCACAGGAGATGTTTAATTTATACAATTGAAATCCATTTTCTCTTGCCCTTGTCTCAGTAAAGATAGCTGCTTGACACCGCCCAGTCAATATTCCTATCCTTTCAGAACACTCCTACTCAATTGCCTACTAAGAAGTGTTGAAGAATTGTCGGAAGACTTGTGAGGAACTAAGTTATTGGTGTAAGATAAACCACAAATACACAATGTAATGCAGAATAATGGACTTAAAGGTTAATATTTAATGACTTCTTCAGTTGCTTCAGTTGTTTCATTTAATGGTCTGGTATCAGTATGCCAGATGCTGATCAGAATAATGAGTTAATTATAATTATTCCAAGTGAGGGAAAGAGTTAAAGAGAAGATCAACCCCAACCAACATTTATTGAACATTCAGTGAGAACCAGACATTATCCTAGACAATTTCTGTACATGATACTCATGTCAGGAATGAACTATTTCTTGGCCATGCACCAGGAAAACAATCTCTCTCCCTTCCATTCTCACCCCAAATTCACCCTCCTTTCTTGGATACAAAACAAAACTTCCATCTTCGGCATACTTTGTCCTTAGGAACAGGAACTGGTAATTTTCTTCATTACAAAGTATCTGTAGTCACAGCTACCACAGAGACCTATGTATTAAAGACCATTGGCTGCCCCAGCTGATCAGCAGCCAAAGGCACAAACAAAATGCATTCTCAGCACTTTTTTATGACATTAGCCCATTACTTCCCACTAAGTGTGAGTTATAAAAGCATCTTCCCTGCCCCCACCCTAACTACTGCATTTGACTCAGTAGTAGTGTCCTCCCTACAAGCTGTTATCCGCAGACTCTGCCATGACACATATTGGCCAGTTATGGATGAGATCAAACTGCAGAATATTTTTGTTCTATGAGCTAGAATATTTCCAGTAATTAAAGGGACTTAAGAATAAGTTGGTTTTTTTAAAATTATATTATTTAATATAATTAATTCAAAATATTAACCAATCAATACAGAATCGGTTTAAAATATTAATGACATAGCTTACAAGGAAAAAGTTGTTTTAAAACCATTTATTTTTCATGTGTTTCACCAATGTCATTAAAATATTATATACTCCATCCCTTTAAATCCCATAATCCCTCCCACCAACAACTCATCCTCCAAAGTTACTCCTCCTTAGCTTGGAGAAAACATTTTTGCCTCAATAGTCAATAGTCTTGAAATGTCCTGGCTATAGTTAAAGAGGTTTTTTTTAAAAAAACTTCATATGTATCTGGCTACTGAAAGATAGTATGACTCAATGCAACAGTTCTTGACTTGCTTCTCCCATGGCACATGGAATGGAAAGCCTGAATATGCTTACCCCATTCCTCTGAGCAAGTCCCAGTATGCTCGTCATAACTGCATCCCTTTTCTTCTCATTCAAGAAAGCAAATCAGAATATAAGGGACTGAGAGTGACCCCACGTTCTTCTGGTTTTTTCCTACTCAGTGTTCTTTCTTGGCCCTTCCTCCACAACCTGATTTCAAGCTAATGGTTCAGCCATAGGGACATCTCTTCTCATACTATATTCTTTTTTAGGGACTTCCCTTTATATCTAAAGATCTATTTGATGTCTATATATTGACAACTCCAAAAATTTATATTTCCAAGGCAAATCTCTCTTCTGACCCCCGGAAACCCATCTGTTCCTCTGTCTACTTGATATTCAATTTTTCAAAGACATTTCAAACTCAATTTTTCCTTGTAATCTTCCCCCACCAGCTAGGTCCTCTCTCACTACGCCATGCCTCAGCGAAGCGTTTCCATTTAGTTCAGTAAGTCAGAATCCTAGGTGTCAGCTATAATACCTCCTTCTCCCTCAACATCTGTATCTAATCTAAGTCCAAGTCCTGTCAATATCCCCAGCTAAAGATTTCTGGAATCTGTCCATATTTCTCCTTTTCTACAGCTTTTCCCCTAGTCTAAGCCATCACCCAATTTCACATGGACCACTGTAATTTACTTTCTACACAGCATATATGGAATATAATGTTAATGGTGCCCTAAGGAGTTGCTCAACTCAGCAGTTCTCAAGCCACTGGAGAGGAGTAAAATCAGGGGATCATGGCCAGAAGTCAGTTTCTGGAATTGTGGAAGAAGAGATGCTCATCTTTAAGCAGATTATTGTGAAAGACACCCATCTCTCTGTGGAACAGTCTAAGATCACAGGTGATAGGAAAAGATTAGTAGAGTCTACAGGAGGTAAGATTCAGGAGCTGATAAGCCTGGATTCATTTTCTGGGGAGAAATTAGCACACACCCATAACTCTTATGACAATCCTAAACCTGCCTTTGAGGATGCAACGTGGCCACCTTAAAAGCTCAGTACTCTGAACTGGCATTTATTTTCCACAAATGCCTGCTTTATCTTCTGGATTTATTCAGCTATATCTGATAAATTCAATTTTCTGGAAGAGGGGAGAGAATGAACAGAGAGATGTGGATGAAGACAGGGATAAAAGGAACAGAGGGTCAATACTGGAAAAGAAAGGGACACATAAGATGACCTAAAACCATGAGAAAATGTTTCACCCATAGCCTCCTCTGTCCTCTTGCAAAATCACACAATCAATCTCACCATACATTTCTAATTAGACAAGAGCCATGGTAATGGTAGTGTTCCTCATCTCTTACCACTCCCACTGCATTATTCCCTTCCAGCCACATTGTTTCTTTCCTATTCCTGGAGTATACTAGGCTTGCCCCAGCCTTAGGGATTTATACCTACTGTTGCCTCTGCCTGGACCCATCTTCTCCCAGGTATTCTCATCACCTTCTCCCTCACATCCTTCATGCCTCTGCTCAGACAATTTTCTATCAGAGAGGATTCCCTAGCCTCCCTCACCTGCACTTACTATCCCTCTTGTCTTTATACCCCCAGTAAAGGGGTTACCCTCAGAGGAGTAAGGTCTTCTCTCTCTTTTTCTTTTTCTTTTCCTTTTCTTCCCTGTGGTATCTACAGCATTTTTTCTAATTGATATAATTGACATACAACATTGCATTAGCTTCAGGTTTACAACATAATGATTCAATACTTGTATACATTGCAAAATGATCACCACGATAAACATTTAGTTAACATCCGTCACCCATACATGGTTACATTTTTTTTCTTGCAGTGAGAACTTTTAAAATCTACTCTCTTAACAACTTTCAAATATGCAATACAGTATTTTTAATTAGAGTCATTATGCTGTACATTACATCTGCATGACAGTTATTTTATAACTGGAAGATCGTACCTTTTGACCCCATCACCCATTTCACTCCCCCTCCCACCCCCTGCCTCTGGCAACCATCAATCTGTTCTCTGTATCTATGGGCTTGGTTTTTTTTTTTAGATTCCACATATAAGTGTGATCATATGGTGTTTGTCATTCTCACTACAACATTTCAGAACAATACCAGACTTATAGTAGGTATTCAATAAATATTTGTTATATGGAAAAAAGAATAAATAATCCAATGCAACCTAGTGATGAAATACCCTAGTGAAAAATTTTCCTATTAATTACTAACAAGTGCTAACAAAGAAAGTCTTACATATTTAAGCAGCATCAATTTGGTTGGATAGAATCCAGGAACTATGACAATCCTTGCCAACACCCACTCAAAACCCCTTTTGCCCCATCCATCTGCTAAATGTTTCTATTCATATATTTGCCTTGTGGCTTTGTTTTCAGTCCCATCCAAACTTTTTCTTGTCCAAAGGAAGAAACACAATCTCAGTGTCTGGTACATATTTAGCCTTTTCCCATTTGAGATTTGGTGTTCTATCTTTTCCCAGGCATTCTGAACCACAGCCTCATCTTCTCAATCGTTATTATACAGCCACACCACCTGCTTTGCTCACCACATTGCGGATCTGAAACAGGTTCAGATCCTTTACAGACTGAGTTAAGTACCTACCTCCTATTGGGAATGTATAGGCAAGCTGAGCTGTGCGTAGGCGCTACAACCCTGGGAACGGGTTTTCAAGCAGCTTTTAGGAGCTGTTTGAGTTGTTATGCTTATGACAGTATGCAGCAGAAGATTGTATTAATGCTTACTAAACTCTAGAAAAAATACTAAGAACTGAGTTTTTCAGAATTTAAAAATAGAAATGTATACATATTTATACAGAACCAAAATAAAACACTAATTATTCTACTGAAATTATATTGGGCCTTTTGCCTGTGAAGGTTTTACATGGAGCATTTTATAAATGTGGCTAAATCAGTCTAGCAGAGAGAATAAGAGGAAATGCAACTCTTATGCAATGGTTAAATGGCTATGGAAAGTCCATGAAATTTATACTAGAGTCATACCCAGAATCCCAACTCTTAATTTCTTCAGGGTGATTTTTCCAACAGATGATACTAATTTAGGACACAAGGAATAAAAATATTTCCTGGTTTATTTTACATTTTAGTTATAGTTAAGATATTTTTCATGCCCAATCTCAGAGCATGGTACAGCTAAAAGAGAGTTGAAATGAGAACCAGGGTTTAGTCATAGTTCTGTTAAAAAAAATTGGTGTTCAACTTTAAGCCAGTTACCTATCCTCTCTGAATCTCAGTTTCTCCATCTGGACAATGCAGTCATGTAGTAATAATGGTTCTTTTAAAAAAAATTTTATTAGAGTGCAGTTGACTTACAACGTTGTGTTAGTTTCAGGTGTACAGCAAAGTGAATCAGTTACACATATACATATATCCATTCTTTTTTGGATTCTTTTCCCATATAGGTCATTACAGAGCAATGGTTCTTAACTGAGGGTTGTATAATACTCCCAGTTGGGACTTTGGAAATGTATGGTGGCATTTTTTGGCAGTTAGCAGGCAAGTGTATGAGCCAGAATTGTCTCCCTCAAAATACCAGTAGTGTTCCTCTGAGGAAACACTGGACTGGATTTTTAATATTCCTTCCAGCTCTGACATTCTATGATCCTGTGATACTGCCTCTCTTAGATTCACTATGTTAAAATGTAAAATACTAACATTTGGAACCTATAAAATCACTTTTCAAATGATTTTGAAATGGTTTTTCTTTAGGATGTGATATAAATTTTCAACTTTTCTTACAGATGATAAGTTGTCTTGGGTAGAAATACACACTGAATATGACAAAAATAGCATAAAGGATGAGAAAAGGAGAAAATGGACCTATACAGCTCAAGGTTTCTACATATTCTATGAAGCAATAAAATATCAACTCTAAGTAGACTGTTAAAATTTAAGGATGTATACTGTAACCTCTAGAGGAAACACTAAAATAAAAATATAAAAGAGATATAGCTACAAAGCCAAAAGATAAAATAAAAATGGATTTTTAGAAATAAATATTCAATTAATCCAATGGGGGAAGGGAAGGAGGATTAGTAGAATAAATGACAATGGAGACCTCAGAAAATAAATAGTAAAATGGTAGACCTAAATCTAATTCTATCAAATTTTACAGTAAATGCTGATGGCACAAAAACACTCCAATTAAAATGCAGAAGTTGTTAGAATGGATAAAAACCGAGACCAAGTATGTGCTATCAACTAGAGATATGCTTTAAATTTACAGACACAAATCAATGGAAATAATATGGATGGGAAAAAGATACATGCTATATAGAAGTATGCATAGGTTAATTGCAGTAAAAAAAAAGTATGAATAGGAAAGTAGGGGTCACAATATTAAGATAAGATAGACTTCAATAAAAGTATTACAAAAAATAAAACAGAAAATCTAAATTACACAATAAATCTTAAGGAATTTGAATTTGTTATATTTTTAAAATTAACCCAAAAGAAAACTTCAGGCAATTATAGATTCAATGATAAGTCTTATCAAGCATTTAAGGAGGAAATAGCATGAATCTTAAAGTCTTTCAGAAATAGAGGAAGAGGAATTGATTCACAACTTACTTTATAAGGCAAAGCATAAACCTCATTTTAAAATCTGAGACAGTCATTACAAAAGAAGAAACTAATAGACCAGTATCCCTCATGAATAGAGGCACAAAACACTTAACACAATTTGAGCAAATAAAATTCAAAAACATAGAAAGATATAATATATCATAATAATGGAACATTTATCCCAGGAATATAGGATTGATTTCAAAAATTAATCGATGTAATTTGCCATATTTATTGAATAAAGGAAAACACCACATATGGCAAAATTCAACACCCACCCAGTGTAAGAACCTGCAGTAAACTAGATACAGAAGGGAAATTCTTATTCCAATAAAAGACATTTACGAAATACCTAGAGTCAGCATCATATTTAATAGTGAAATATTGAATGCTTTTCCCCTTAGAACAAGGGGTGAATAGCCACTTTCACCACCTATTCAGCACCTTCCTGGAGGTACTATCCACTGCAATAAAGCAAGAAAAAAAAAGAAAGAAAGAAAGGTATAAAGATCAGCAAGGAGGAAACAAAAATCTTCTTAGGTTTAGATCTCAGGAAGGTATATATAAAATATCACAAAGAATGTATAACTAAAATTACCAGAACTAATTTATATCATTTAGCAAGGTTGTAGGATACAAGGTTAACATATAAAATCAATTATATTTTCATATGAAACAGCTCCAATTGCAAATTAAAATTAAAGCAATGCAGTTTACAACAGCAGCAAAAAGCATTATATTCCTAGGAGTAAATCTAACAACAGATGTACAAGACCTCTATACTGAAAACTACAAACCATTGCTGAGAGAAATTAAGAACTAAATGGAGACATTTGCTATGTTCATGAATTGGAAGATGTAATATTTTAAAGATATCAGTAATCTCCAAATGGATCTACAGATTCAGTGCAATCTCAAACATAATTCCACCATGCTTTTTGTTGTAGAAACTGATAACCTAATTCCCTAAATATATAAGGCATTAAAAGGATCTAGAACAGTGAAAGCAGTTAGAAAAAGAACAACAAATTTGGAGACGTACACTACCTTATTTCAAAGATTATTTAAAAGTTACATTACTCAAGGCAGTATAGTACTGTCATAAAGACTAATGAAATGGAGTCCAGAAAAAGACCCACACTTATAACAGTTATTTAATTTTTGAAAAAGTCACTAAAGCAATCCAATGTTGAAAGGAACATCTTTTCAACAAATGGTAGTGGAAAAATTAGGTATCTGTATGGAAAAACAATGAAACTCAATCCCTGCCTCACATTGTAAACAAAAGTTAGTTTGAGATAGGTCATTGACATAAATGTAAAATAATGTATATTGCATATTTATACAATGGAATACAACTTAGCAAGAAAAGGGAACATACTACTGATACACACAATGTGAATGAAACTCAAAAATATTATGCTGAATAAAGAAAAGCCTTACACAAGAGAGTACATTACACACCATATGATTCCACTTACATGAAGTTCTAGAACAGGCCAAACTAATCTACTGTGAAAAAAATCAGAATATTGCCTCTGGTGGGGGTGTGGGTGGGATGTGACAGGAAATGAAGCATTAGGGAAATTTTTGGAGTGATGGTAATATTTCTATATTTTGATAGAATTTTGGATTACATGGTGTATTCCTTTATCAACACTCATTGAATTTCTGCATTTCATTTTATGTAAATTTCACCTTAAGAAAAGAGCTATAAACAAACATTTAACTATGGTTGATGATATGCATTCTGTAGTGTTTCCTGATGAAGTGAACTGATGTCTGCCACTTATTTTGAAATGCATTAAAGAAAATAAGATGAATTGATTGGTGTATATGTGATACGTGATGAAACAGGTATTGTAAACTGTTAATTCTAATATCTACATAATGTGTATATTCATACTCACTGTATAATTCTTTCAATTTTCTGTGTTGTGCTTCAAAGATTTAATTGTAAAATGTTGGTAAAAATCAAACAAACAGATAGGGGTAAATATGTATATTTATAATGATAAGGAATTGTCTCCAGGATAAATCATTGAGTGAAAAAACATCAAAGTACAGATGCTTCCATTTGTGGAACACATGTAATATGTGTGTGTGTGTGTGTGTGTGTGTGTTTGTGTAGTTTCTTGTATTCTATGCATAAACTATTTTGGAAAGATAGACAAGAAAGCATTAATGGTGGTTGTGTTGTGGCTACCTCAAGGGGTAGGGACTGGATTAGAGGAAGACTTACATTTCATTGTATAACATTCTACACTGTAGGAAATTTTATCCTTATGATAATGTATTACTTTTTCAAAAAGACCTACATAAAAACCTAAAAATAAGGAAAATAATAAAATTAAAATCTCCTTATCATCTCTATTTAATGAGCTAGCAATGAGCAAAGCTTAGGAGACTAGGACTTGGAATCCAACAAGGTCATGCCTGTGCTACTCATCTGAGCAGGCAAGTAATCGATTTCAGGAAGATCAGTCAGAATACACATACTCACACACCTGTGTGGACTTTAGGCAAGTTAAATTTCCTGAGCCTTTGCTCATCTGTCAAAATAGAGATAATCATATAAGGCTGCAACTTTTAATTACATGGCATATTCAAATGCATGGGTGGAGCAAGGTCTACTTTTAAGGTCTTAGCCCGCACGATAATAGACCAAAATAGAGTGTAAAAAAAAAAATTGATTGACGATCATTTGAATAGCTGGATTTCAATGAAGCAAGGTACATTTCTTCAAAAGAACCACCATAAGAGCCCAAATGCTCAGGAAATCATTGATAAACTGCCAGGATAAATTTACTAACTCGAGGGACTGTAGCATTCTACATGTGCAGATAAAGGGGCTTCAGTTCATCCTTAATGAATCCCTGATGTCTGAATGCCTGGGAATCTTTACTCAGGTGAACCAAAGTCATATGGCTGGTTCCCTGCCCTTAATACATTTATTAAGGCCAAGAAGTACTCTTCTGGTGTTCTAAGACTCAATTTCCAATGTGTGGGGGGGGGCGGGGCAGGTGGAGGGAGTTTCCCCCCGCACCAACGAAGGGACACCACCACGGTGCCTGAGAATTTAACTTAATTCTGACACAGTTTCTACCAGAGATAGCATTAGATGCCACAGGTTAAGGGCTCAGTCCTGCAAGACTGCCCTCCACCCCCTCCCTGCCCCAACTTCAGACATCAGTCACAAGTCCAGGTTATCACCTGCATTTCTGACCAACTGACTACAAACTGGGGGTTCCAACAACCCCCCAACTTGGGTTTCAGACACCAGCCTCAAGTCCAGGTTGTTACCTGTACTTCTGACTGACTGGCTTTAAATCAGAGGTTCCCACAACCTCCTCCTTGGGGTTGATTATTTTGCTAGAGCAGCTCACAGAACTCACAGAAACATTTTACAATACTTACTAGATCACCAGTTTATTATAAAACGATATACCTCAGGAACAACCAAACAGAGGAGATGTATAGGGCAAAGTATGAGGAAAGGGCGCAGAGCTTCCATGCCCTTTCCATGTAAACCCCCGCCCCCAAACCTCCAAGTGTTCACCAACCTGGAAGCTCTCCAAACCCTTTCATCTGGGGTTTTATGGAGGCTTCATTACATAGGCATGATTGACTAACCCATTGGCCATTGATGATTGAACTCAACCTCCAGCCCCTCTTCCCTCCTTGGAGGTCTTGGGGGTGGGACTGAAATTTCCAACCTTCTAATCACGTGGTTGGCTGCTCTGGCAACCAGCCCCCATCCTTAGGTGCTTTACAAAAGTCATCTCATTAATATAACAAAAGACCTTTAAACTCTTATCACTTAGGAAATTTCTAGGGTTTTGGGAGCTGTGAGCCAGGAAGTATGGGCAATGACCAAATATATATGATAAATATATTTTGGTCATCTGAATGACCAAATATAGATTTCTTATAAATTATAATATCACAAATACATTAAAAATTATAGAAAAATTCCAGTAAACTATTAATACTTTTCTGGCACTGAAGGGTTAATCTTCACCTATCTAGAAAAAGTGTTTATTCAAACAACTACTTCTTTAAAGATTTCAATTTTATAAGGCTTATTCAACTGCTGGAAGGTTGTAGGGATATGACACAGCCATTGTGGCATATTCAAAATGCACATACCTATCTGCTTCAGGTTTAATTTTATATATTCCCACATCTGGCTTTATACAAAGGAGAAAGGAAGGTGTTGAGTAGGCAGGAGAAGGCAAACAGCTCCTCTGTTCTCACTGATCTAATATACCATGGTGTTCCGGTATCTGAGTGTTTCCACTAGATCAGTGTTTAATTCAGCAAATATTTATTGAGTATCTACCTATTCTGTGTCAGGCACTATCATAGGCACAGGAAGAAAGTGCTGTGAAAGAAAGATCAGAGTCTTGCTTTTGTGGAGTTTGCATTCTCACTGGGGAAGATAGACAATACACAAGTAAAGATATATACAGGAAGATAATTTTACATAGTGTTAACTGCTGTGAAGAAAATAAAAGAGGATGATATGAGAATGATTTAAAGGAGGGGCAGGGCATCTTTCTCTAGAGTGGCCTGGGAAACCCTCTATGAAATGGTGACATATCATCTGAGACCTGAATGATGAGAAAAAGTAAGCTATACGTGAACTTGGGGGAAGGAATAGCAAGGAATAGCAAGCAACAAGGACTGGTTCTTAAACATTCAGGCAGGTGAAAATCTCCCAGAGGACTGATTTAAATGATGATTTCTGGGCTCCAACTTCCCTATTCTGGTTCGGTAGGTGTGAGCTGAGCCCCCAGATCTGCATTTTAGCAAGCTTCATGCCCACCCACCCCAAGGCATTTCTGATTCTCATGATCTATGAACCACATTTGGAGAAACACAAATCTCGGGCCTGCTTATTGGTGTGTGGGATGAATTTTCATACTGAAGCCCAAGAAAGGTTGGGGAATCCAGAGCTTTGGGCCTAGAGAAAGGATCCCTAGAATCTTGTGACCCTAGAGGCACAGACAGTGGAATAGACAAGCCAGGTGGAACCTCGAAGGCTTGTTATTCAAGGCTGGAAAGGGGATGAAGGTATGGAGATCAACTAAGGTAGGGAGATCAACATTGATGGGTTTAGTCAATGTTTCAACTAGCAGAAATCAGGAAATCAGTGAGATCCGCAAGAGTCGAAGGCTTTTTCTAAGGCAGGCTGGCTCTCTGCCGTGCTTCACACCTCCTGCCGTGTGGAGGTGGCCCTGAGCTCATAGGTGTTGATTGAAGACAGAAGGACCTCAGGAGCCTGCAGGTGTCTCTAAGGGAGAAAAGGGTCCATTTTACCTCTTGCATTGTTTTATCTCACCAGTAGAAATATCTCAATGTTGACTGAGAGCAAATTAGTAAGGAGGAGATGCAATCTTTTTATTTCCAACCCAGATGATGATAACAAGCTTCACCACATTCTAATTACTGATTTCTGCCTCGAGGAACATCTCGGCTTTTCCAATTAACAATAATTTAATATGTTATTGCTTATCTTTTGTTCTTTTTCTTTGAGCTCATCCAATTACTGCATACTGCTTTTGTTTTCGTAGTCCTAAACACTAACTTTATTATTTTTTCTTATGAGATTTTTTCTTAGATCTTGTCCTAATTATAAAGTATTTCCAGTTGTATTTAAAATCATGGTTAAATGCTTCATTTGGGGGGTATATAACAAAAGAGTGGATGAAGTATCAGCTTTTTGTTACTGGGGAAATAATGCAAGTAACAAAAAAAAGTTTTGAAATTTTTGAACAAGCCATTTTTATCTATTTAAACTATTATCAGCTCAAGGTATATGCAATTTAAACTAAATTGCATCTTCTTTGCAAATCAATGTCTTCGGAAGCAACCCCCTTGTTTGATTGTATAATCAGTCCAGGAGTCATTCTGCACTTTCTAGCCTTTCACACAGTGTGGGGCTCAAACCATCCTAGGAACACAGTGGTTTTACGGTATTCCTAAAATATTTTAGAAAGAAACCAACCACGGGCACAAGATTTCCCCAGATGCTACTCTACCGATTTTTATTGGGTAGTAAGTATCTGCTAGGCATTGTAATTAGTGTCTTCCAAACAGTGCTTGCAGGCTATACCTCATAATTAACTGTGTCACAATGTTTTACAGTTCAACTGTAAAACATTGAACTTCTTTACAGTTCAATGCAACTATAAACTTCCTGAAGACAGAAAACATATCATGCCTTTGTTTGCCCCCATAATAGCAAGCAAAAAAAAAAAAATAGGGTCAGTGTGGGTTTCCAAAAGTAAATGGATTGATATGTTTAAGTGACATTTCTCATTCAATGCACTGGCTGCATTTGTGCTATATGAATCTGTCCAAGTACAAAATCCAATAAAATTAATCTTTTTAACCCAGTCGATCATCTACAACTGCACTGAGACCATGCTTTGTCCCTTCTGTGGGCTCTTAGATAGGCTTACTGATCTGTTGATGGGAGAAAAATAGAAGTGTAAATTAGACACATTTCTAACAGTTTTTCCAGTCTCTATTAAAAAGTTCCATAGCCTTGTGGCCAAAGCACAATTTTCATGACCACTCTATTAAGAGAACTCATCATCTTTATTTCACTGACTTCATTTATAGCATTTCTAGTCTAATAGAAGAAATGATGTAACTTCTGAACCATTTATTAGTAGAAGAATACACTTTTAATCAGATTGTATACTTTGAAAAATGTTAAACATATTGGAATATCCCAATTACCCTTCCCAAGGGATTGGGCAGTTTGCCCCACTGCAATAAATCTTTGCCTTGTACAAATAAATTATTAGCAGTGTGGCTGTGAGCACTGTCATCCCATTCAAATATGCTAAAAACTCTTCGGTTGATTTGTGCTTCTGTAAGAGAATGTGTTGTAAATGTTGATCTAACTTCAGCTGTGAGAATGTGGAATAGACAGAGGGTAGTAGAATAAATTTTGAACTTAAAATAGGAAGAACTGGTTCTAGGCCTAACCCCATCATTACTGGGTAACATTGGGCAAGTCATTGTACCTCTCTCAGGCTTTAACTTGTCCCCTGTAAAATGAGGATAATGCTGCCTGCCCTCCCACCTCTCAAGGCTGTGAGAATTTACAAGCTTTGTAAGCAGTGGAGCACAGTGCAAATTTAAGGGATGGTAGCCATGGCACAACAAACAAATTCCTTTACCTTGAGCTTTTCTTTATGAACAGAGCATAAATTTTCCTGGGAGAAATTCTAGTTTCTAAATGAATAAAACTTACAGCTCTACTGACTAAAATGTGTTCTTCTTTTCTTTTTTCTTTTTATTGAAGAAGTGTTGATTTACAGTGTTGTGTTGTTAGTTTCAGGTGTACAGAAAGTGATTCCGTTATATATATGTATTCTTTTTCAGATTCTTTTCCATTATAGGTTATTACAGAATACTGAGTATAGTTCCCTGTGCTCTACAGTAGGTCCTTGTTGGTTATCTATTTTATATACAGTAGTGTGTATATGTTAATCCCAAACTCCTAATTTATCTCTCCCCTGCCCTTTCCCCTTTGGTAACCATAAGTTTGTTTTCTATGTCAGTGGGTCTTTTTCTGAAAAATGTGTTCTTTGCATGGAAACATTGTCCAGCTGTCTCTAGAAATGTGTCTCTACCCCCTCTCTCTGACTTAGCTACCTTATTTCCAACTACTGCTCTCACCATGCAAATCCTCTCCATTCTTTCAGGCCCATTTAAAGCCTAGGTCTTCAGTGTTGATTCCACGCCACATTGATTTCTTCCTACAATGAGCTCCCAGAGATCTTATTATGGTCTAAACCATGTGATTAATGCCAGGTCCTCTAGCAATCCTTCCCTGACCGCCTCTACCAGGTCTAGGTTATGGGCCCTTTCTCTGTGTTCCCAGAGGCCCCTGGGCAAACCTCTTTTCTAGCACCTGTCACACTTCACGTTTTAAAGAGCATTATGCAATATATCTGACATGAAATTGAACAAAATGATATTTTGATTATTTATTTACTCATCATGCAGCTTAAGAAATAATGGCATTATCAATATACTGAAGCCTCCTAGGCACCCCTCCCAAACTGCGTCACCCTCCCTAACTCTCAGAGGTGGCTACTTCTTTGAACTGATGTCCATTATTCCATGCAATTCTATATCACTTAACGACAGCTAGATGTAGAACTATACACCATATAGTATTATTTGGCATATTTTAAAAACCTTATATGGAATTATACTGGAATGATCTTTCTGTGATGTTTGCTTCTGCTCAATATTGTTTGTGAGATCACTCCATGTTGTATCCTTGAGTAGACAACAATGTAGTCATCAGTTCTTCTAATTGGTAGACTATTTTTTCAAAAAATATTTTAAGATAATTATGCTATGAACTTTCTTAAACTTGTCTTTTGCTGCATGTGTATCTATTTTTCTGTAGAGCATATACATAGAAGTGAAACTGTTGAGTCATAAGGTATATATGAGGTAAGCTTTAATAAATATTGACAAATCACCCTCGAAAGTGGTTGTGTGAATTCACACTCCCATCAGAATTGTATGGGATTTGCCCTCAGTCTACATACTCTCCAACACTTCGTGTGGTTAGACTTGTAAAATCTGATGGATCTTGTGCCACTCCAGGTCCACACTTCATTCTTTTCTATCCTGCAGCGTGATCCAGGGGGTTGAACTCTATGCATGACCGCAAAGGGTTCCCTTGTCTTTGACTTCTATTTGGTTTCACATGGGGAACATCAGAAGGAAATTGAATGGAAGGTAGAATTTTCATTCCTTCAGTCCTCTCTCTGGGAGTCATCACATCATGAGCCAGAATTATACCTTCATAGCTTCTATTGAAGTGACATTTTCCTTACTGATTTGTAGGATTTCTTTACATATTCTGGATACTAATCCTGCTTTCAGTTATGTACACTGCAAATATTTTCTCCCAATATGTGGTATGTCTTTTTACTTAAAAAATATTTTTGTGCTAATTTTTTTTACAGTGGTTCTATTTATTAAGTTGTTCCCTTTATAGTGTATGTTTTCCTTGTCTTCTTAAAAAACTATTTCTCTACTCTAAAGTCATTAAGATATTGTCCTAAATTTTCTTCTAGAAGATTAATAAAAGTTTTGCTTTTCACATTAGACTTTTAAGCCACCTAGAACTGATTTTTGTATATACTATGGAACAGAAATCCACATTTACTTAATTTTCATGTGGGTAGCCAATTTTTCTAGAACAAAGTATTGAACTGCTATTCTTTCCCTACTATGAAACATTTCATGTTTCTGTTTCATGCTACCTTTCTCTTTGTCACTCCAGGTTTAGTATATGTGCTGATAAAGTGAGCACTCCCATTTCACTTTATTATCTGGTTCTGTGACTATCTCCCTGTAATAATTTTCCATTGCTGCTATAACAAATTACCACAAACTTGAAGCTTTAAAACAACACAGATGTATTCTCTGAACTGTATGTTCTGGAAGCCAGAAGAAGTCTAAAATCAATTTCACTAGGCTGAAACCAAGGTGTCAGCAGGGCCAAGCTCCCTCTGGAGGCTCTAGGGGACAATCCATTTCCTTTCCTTTTCCAGCCTTTAGAGGCCTTCTGAATTCCATAAATTCATTGGCTCATGACCCCTTCCTTCATGTTTCAAAGCCCAATAACTTCAAATATCTCTCTCTCTGCTGAGCTTGTCACATCGTCTTCTCTGTTCTGTAGTAGAATCTGCCTCTGCCTCCCTCTTGTAAGGACGTTTGTAGTTATATTCAGGGTCCATCTGGACAAACTAGGATGATCTCCCCATCTCAAGATTCTTAATCACATCTGCAAAGCCCCTGTTACTATATAAGGTAACATTCACAGGTTCCAGGGATTAGGACCTGGATATCTTTGGGGGCCATTATTCAGCCAATCACACTCTCCATGAATCCTATGATCTTCTTGAAGGCCTATACCCTTATTGGTCTTTAAACTCCTAGTGCATCAAAAGTAGCAAACGTTCAGCACACATTTTCTGAATAAATAAAATTTTGTTTCATCTCCATACTATTATTGTAAACTCCTTCAAGGAAGACTTTGTATCTTTAGCTTCTTTCATACCTTCCAATGTGTCTACAATAGCACAGATCCCTAATAAATTCAATACTCTTTTGAGGCAATATGGTAGAGTAGAAACAGATCTAGAATCCGGTCCTGGTTGTATCACTTATAAACAAGGAATTTTAAGGCAAATTCATTTTTCCTTCTCTGGAATTCTCTTTCTTCATTGATAAAATAAGACAAGGAAAGAGTAAGCCTAGATGATGAGGGCCCAAGCCCCCCACTTCTAATTCATTCAGAGCATTTCTGCTTTTATCTGTTTTATATAACTACTGAACATTTTTATACAAAATTTTGTTTGCAAAAATAAAAGGTTCTCTTCCTTTAAACCCTTTTGAAAATTACTGTCCTCATCACAGTCTACCATGGGAATACTGAAACTCAGGTGTACTCTTTGTCTCCTGAATTTATTTTCTGAAACCACTGCCTTGAAATTATTCTGTTGAAACCACTGCCTTGAAACCATTGTGTTGAAAAGACCACTAGGACAACTTGTGCCCTCGTCCTGGTGGTTGCTAACGTCGTCTCTTGTCTTAACATACAGATCCAACTGTGTAAGCTCTAAGATACCAAATGAATATGTGATCAGACACATATTTCCTACAGGAAAACCAAGATCTAAATCTGCTACACAGACTGATCAAATCGCAAACCACAGTGATCACTTGGGGAGAAGGGATAGAGGAACACCGAGTCAATCAATAGGCCAGGGAATTTACTGTATTCAGTGTAGAGGGGTATACAAAATGCTCCTTGAAAGTGAGAATGGTGTCTTATTCATATTCATCCGCACACATTTATACTGAACAGATGACACAGTATCTGCGCCCAAGGGACTTATATCTTAGTATCTTGCATCGTATGCACAACTTTAATCTACCTCCATCAGTAAGACTGCTAAGCTGATTAGATTGACTGTAGGCCAATATTTGCAGTTACTCAGATATGACTTACATTGTTTCTCTCTAAACTTCATCACAGAGCCCCTAGAGCACACTGCCATATATCCCAGTGATGGTCAATAAAATTACTGATAAGGAAGATCTTAGTTTTGTTGTTTTGGGTTTTTGTGTGTTTTTTTTTTTGCGGTACACGGGCCTCTCATTGTTGTGGCCTCTCCCGTTGCGGAGCACAGGCTCCCGACGCACAGGCTCAGCGGCCGTGGCTCACGGGCCCAGCCGCTCCGCGCGTGGCATGTGGGATCTTCCCGGACAGGGGCACGAACCCGTATCCCCTGCATCGGCAGGTGGACTCTCAACCACTGCGCCGCCAGGGAAGCCCGATCTTAGTTTTTTTTCATGTATTTCCATAGCTTTTCTGAAAAATAAAATAAAATCCCAGCCTCATTTTGTTATATGAGAAAGGATCATGTTTATGTATTCTGATAACTTACTATCTGTGTGACCTTAATCAGTCCCTTTCTACCCCTGTGCATCATTTTTTCCCATCTGAAAAAAATGAAATGAGAATATTCAGACTAAATGATCTCTGAATTCCTCTTCAGACTCAAGGCTTTACTATCTATTATTACAGGAGTAAATGTATCATTTTAACCCACTGAATTGGTTTTCTTAGCTGTCTGCACCATTCAATAGCTATTTATTTAATGCTTACTAGGTGCAAGAATTTCACTCAGAAAGAAAAAAGAGCAGCAGGAAAGTGTTGATTCTGTTAGTGATTGATAATATTATTCATTGGCACAAATTGTGGGGTTTCTGAATTTTGTTTTCAAGTCAAACAAGAGTAACCATGGCAAAATAGGTTAAGTTGACTATTGCCCTATGTTGAAGTGTCAAAGTCTTAAATTCCTCCTCTGCAGCAAAGGTAGGGAAATAAGAAACATGCCACTCTTTTCTGAAGCTCAATTAGTTAAAATTAATGCAGGAAGCTGGGTTATTTCAATCGACGTTTCAGAAATTCTGTGACAGATCATTTAAGGGTGGAAGTGCGATCCAACTACTACTGACAAAATTAGATTACTATTTTTTAACGCCCCGTTACAGCCATACAACTTAAAATCAATAGTCTGGGTTCTTGAGGAATGTGGTAATCAAGAAGAGATTAATATTGTAAGTTTTGTTATAAAAGTGAAGTCTGGTCAATTTTTTAAATGATTAAAATCAGGAAAGAATTTATATTTTAATTGCATCATAAATAGTATAAGAAAAGATGGATGGAAAAATCACATGATGTGTGAAAAAAAATGAAAAATAAACCAGGCATCATAAAAAAGAATTTTTTAAAAGGTAGAAAAATTTAGAAACACCACTCAAAAAAATCACTTGACATGTAAGTGAAATTAGTTACATTTGAACTGGTTATTTGTTTTTCTCTTGATTCTATCATTGTGTTATAGTGACTTTTTTCATTAGAAGATATATATTGGCAGTGTTTGTTAACAAGTTGCTTCCTAGATAAAGCTATTTGAATATTTCTTATCAGTTTCTTAGTATGACATGTTAGGAGTGATGACACTCTGCATGCTTTTCATGCAAAGAATTTTCTGAACATTTCCTACACAGGTCAAGTCCCTAATCCTTCCTTAGCTCTTCTTTACTCTCAATTCAAACTTTACAGAGAAGACTCAGGAAGATCAAAGCCATCTTTGGTGAGTTTCCTCGAGGTCCTTCCCTTCTACTTCTGAAGTCCTCTCTCTGTTCACTTACTCCCTCGTTTTCTTTTTGTATTTTAGAGAAAGAAACATCTCCTCACTATTTTAAGTCAAATTCATCCCTACAGTTTCTTTGATTCCATTACTCTCCACTGGTTCTTTCCTCCAAACATACTCATCTCTACTCTTCTGTATTCACTTCCTGTACTTCCATCTCTAGCACTCATCTTTCATCTAGGCTCCAGATCTAACCTTACCAACTGCTAGGTGGATATTTTCAGGTAAATGTTCCTTAGACTCTGTAAACTCAATGTTATTTTATTTTATTTTATTTTCCGCTAATACTGGCTTAGAATTTGTGCTTTTTTTTTTAAATTGGAGTGTAGTTGCTTTACACTGCTGTGTGCAGTTTCAGGTGTACAGCAAAGTGAATCAGTTATACATATACATATATCCCCACTTTTTTGGATTTCCTTCCTGTTTAGGTCACCACAGAGCACTGAGTAGAGTTCCCTGTGCTATACAGTAGGTTCTTATTAGTTATCTACTTTATACATAGCATGAATAGTTACTATAATTGCTCTCATTTTGCAAATTGGTTAAAAATACCTGAGGTCACACCACCTAGAGGGGTGGGATAGGGAGGGTGGGAGGGAGACACAAGAGGGAGGGGATATGGGGATATATATATACATATAGTTGATTCACTTTGTTATACAGCAGAAACTAACACACCATTGTAAAGCAATTATACTCCAATAAAGACGTTTAAAAAAAACCAAAAACTCAAGGCCAGTTCAACTCCTCCATGAAGACTTTTTCATCCTTCTGTTTGAAATCATTCCTTCTTGCTTTGCAATCCCTTCAAGTTCCACTTGTTCCTACGAGGCTTTCGTTCTAGTTGCTATGTTCCTACAAATCCTGGCATAGCATAGGCGCCTGTTTGAAGTGAATTGAATCAATACATAATTGATACAATACACTGAGCTATGATTATGGTAATATGTTATACCATGAGAAATCAGTTTCTCTTAGTAAAAAATGATTATCAGTTGCTTATTCCATATGGTTTAACCTAATACTTAGCTCTCTAATTGAATTTTCTACTATTAGTTCTTTTTTCTGGAAATGAATTTTTACAGTATAGATGGGTCGTGATTCAGTCTGAGTCCATGGTTCTCATAGTTAGAACAGAAAATGTCAGTTAGATCTTCTTATTTGTATTCCTGCCTTTTCAGCAGTCTCATTTTATTCCCTAGATCATGTCACCTAAGTCACAGCACTAAGGTCATGTACACTCAAGGCTAACAGCTAAACACAGTGTATGGCTGGAAAAAGGTCAGCACAGGCACTTAATGGAAAGCAGTCATTCTGGCCAAAAATAGTATGGCCAAACACCCTGAGTCATTGGAAAAGTTTAATTTTGCTCAGCTGATCTGGTTCCACCAAGAGGATCCTACCACATTTTTGCTGCACTTTACAAATGAACTGAATTCAAATTCCCTTCTTTAAATTCATGGTGATCTGTTCATAGGAATTACTAAAACCTTTTCACACATGCAAATTGAATACACTTGTAACCTCTCTATAATTCCCTCTACTCTGCGGAGCCCACCGAGGTAAATGATTTCCCGGAAATAGGTGGCTTCTCAGGATGCCAGTCCGTACATTTGAGTTACACTTTGCATTTCCCCAACTATCAAATATGTTATTTAGAAGTCAGCAATCAGTGGAAAGGATATAGTTTTATTCTCCTATATTTAAAGTATTCTATTTTTATTTTTCTGGTCAATTAATCTCTTTGATGGTTATAATCCATTTTTAACTATATCTCAGATGTTACATTGTTCTGGTCATTTTACATAGTAGCAAATTATGTTTTTGTTTTGTTTTGTTTTTTGTTTTTTGTTTTTTTTGTGGTACGCGGGCCTCTCACTGTTGTGGCCTCTCCCGTTGCGGAGCACAGGCTCCGGACGCGCAGGCTCAGCGGCCATGGCTCACGGGCCCAGCCGCTCCGCGGCATGTGGGATCTTCCCAGACCGGGGCATGAACCCGCGTCCCCTGCATTGGCAGGCGAACTCTCAACCACTGTGCCACCAGGGAAGCCCAGTAGCAAATTATGGAAAGGATAGAATGATTCTTTAAACTTGACTGGCTAATGTCCAATTAATTCTATACAAATGTTCAATACATTATAATTTGGAAATATATCGAGTTTTCTTATGTCATATATCCTTAAATACAATCAAGCATCTAATCACTGCCCCTTTGGAATCAATAAGGAAAGAAGTAGGTGCCTTGCCAGCTCGAATTCTGAAATAATTTCTAGGTTTAACCTATGTATCTGAGCCATCATGACACCCTTAAAAACTCTTTTCTCATTCATTGCCAAAGCTACCCGTGCACTGAAAAGAGGCTTAGTAAATTTCCCTAAGTTCTTCCTTCTACTCTCCATCATCCATTTTGCTCTGCTGCTACATTGCAGGTCCCTATCCCACTTCTTCACTCCTGGATTCTACCCATCTGCCTTACTCTCTTGTTTAGAATCCTTGTTTGAATTGTATGTTTTTCTGGCTTCAATTTGGATACTGTCATTCAGCACCCTATACACCACCAGCCAGATCCCTATGCCCTTGGGATTACAGCCCAGGTACAACACCCCAGGCTTCAACTTGTCCAAGAACAAAGTTCAGACACTCTGCCTGATCTAATATTGACAATTCTGCAGCCACAAAACCAAACCCACATACCAAATGCTTTTGAAAGTTTTCAAAATCCAGGAGTCAAGGCCAATGCATTTTGATAACTATATTAAAGATGTTAAAAAAACAAAAAAAAGAACAAGGGAGAAAGGAGCCAATCAACAAACTGATTTGGAGTCAGTGGATGTAAGTTTGAGTCCCTGCGCAGCCATATACTATAGCTGATGACACTGGACAAGTTCATAGTTTCTAGGGGCTTCTCTTCCTCATCTGTAAAATAGGGTAACACCTTTCCTGCCAATTTCTTAGGGCTGTCGTAAGGACTAAACAAGGTAACAGAAGCGGAAATGCTTTTCAAGCAAAGGAAAATTATCCTTACTGAAATAATAAGGACAAATAAGTAACATTTTGAAAGGCATAAAGCCTTTGACACTTTACAAAGTGGCTAAGAAAATAATTATCTAAAACATAAAGGTATCCCAGCAAATTCTAGTTTCCTGTGGCTCCTGGAGCGTCCTAGAAAAGTTAATTATTCATGCTAACTGGCTCTTGCCATTTTTTTACTAACAATTTCTCCCATTACTCCATCACTCTTGTTTATTACATGCAGAAATGGCTGCCTTTATATTTCATGTATTCTTTCCAATATCAAGACGAATACAGCACGGTGACATGAATAATAGCCAATCTGCCACAGCATACGCTACAGCTCATAACATGATTCAGTGATGCAGTTTTGGTCGTGCAATGTTCCTTGATTTGAAGTTCTGGAGGTCTATGGTTTCTCTCTATATTAACTTTGAGCATGTCCTGTCAGTATTCTAAAGCACAGTGGCTTTGGACTGAAGGGATGCTCTATTTTAAGGGACAAGGACTCTTAACATTTAGTATAGAACGTTTAGTCCGTAGACTAATTCAATCCTTTTCTTAGTTTTCATGCCCTTGTTTATATCAGAAATAACTTCCACACCACAGTTTACATAAATATTGGCTTCACAAAATCTTCCATTGCTTTTCCTTAATTTTCTTTTCCTAAAGAGTAAGGCTCAGTTAGTAGAGCTACCACCAAAAGCGTTTTAATTGAATGAGCAGTCTATAAAGTAATCAGTGGTCATGCTGAGGGCAGTCCCATTTATGGCTTGTCTGCTTGCTTGTAATTTAAAAAAAAAAAAACCAACAGCACTTTCTGGGAGATTCTTTCTTCAAGTCTCTGAGATATTCTCTTTGTTCTAGGACATCAACCATTTTCACATCCCCATACCTGTAAAGTCACGTATCTATAGAAGAGTCAATTCTCTATTTTTAGCGGTGCTAATGGTCAATTTTCACACAATAGAGCAACCTGACCAAACAGTGACCTGAAACAGCATGTTGAGACAGATGACATGCAGACTTTCTGTTACAATCCAAAATACTGGCTGTTAAAAGCTATATGTGGTAACAGTCAAATCCGGGCTGTTTAAAGATGGCAACCACAGCACAACTTTGGGAGAGTTATTTTCAGCTCAGCTTCAGATAGACATTGAATTCTTGCTCTGGGACAATGGAGCGAGCTCTTTTATGAGCCAAGGTTGACATTTCAACTGATTGATACATATTTCTTGAGCCCTTGCCATGGCTGTCAAAGTGACTGAATTGTTTGATTGAGTCAGAAGGCAAAAGCCAGGTTTTAAAGCACAAATTAAATTTATGAAGTGAAAAACTAAAATGAAAATGCCTGGGCGAACAAAGCTGAGATACCTTAAAAATTCCCCCAAACAGTGTGTCCAAAGAGCAGGCTGAAGGACAGCCAGCCACAGCAAGGGGCAGCGAGAGTCATGGTGCATATGGTCTCCAAAAGGGATGGGGAGATGTGGGCAGATCGCCAGGCATTCTGTCTGTTTTCTCCCGCAGCCACTGGCTCTCTTAGAGGGGAAAAATGGATACCTCTATTCTCTTTGGCAGACAGGCATTAATCAACTGGTAAATATGAAATGCCTACCGTGTATAGTATTCTCTAGGTGCTGTAAGAAGGGGATACAAAGAAATATGTAATACGAGCTCCAGGCTCTAGCTGCTTAGTTAGGGAGTGAAGATACCTCTGCATAACAATCCTACACTAAAAGTTTGTGCCATGTGCCAAATGAGAGGTATACCTTATGAAGGTTATGGAAGTTTGTAGTTCTCCATCTGTTTGGACCATTTCCACCTTCCTTCCCTGACTTCACAAGCTAAGGCAAGTCCTTTCAGTGTAGGCTTTCCCAGAACCTCCACTTTCCTTCCTAGTCCTTTTTTGGAGTAACTCTGTGATTATTTTGTTTCTTGCCACCTCCTTCTATAACTGTAATTAACATGAAAGACCAGGGCATTTTCCTGCTCAACATTTTCCTGTATCTTCAGTATTTAGCACATTGCTTAGTTTCCCTCTCATGTAACGTAGCATGTTTTTTGATATTTATTTTTAGTTAACTTTAATTGAATATGATTTACATACAATAAGCTAAATTCATTCAACGTACAGGTTTTGATAGATGCATACATCCACAACCAAGATACAGGCCATTTGCATCACCTCCAAAAGTTCCCTTGAGCCTCTTTGCAATCCAGCACTACCTCTGATCCTGGCTGCAGGCAACCACTAATGCTTTTGTCCACACTTTTTAGAATTTCTACAAAATTTCATTTTCTAGAATTTCGAGAGTTTCATATACATGAAATTATACAGCATGTACCCTTGTATCAAGCTTCTTTCATTCAGCATAATGATTTTTTAAAATAAAATTATTTATTTATTTTTGGCTGCGTTGGGTCTTCGTTGCTGCGTGCAGGCTTTCTCTAGTTGCGGCGAGCGGGGGCGACTCTTCGTTGCGGTGTGCGGGCTTCTCATTGCGGTGACTTCTCTTGTTGTGGAGCACAGGCTCTAGGTGCGTGGGCCTCAGTAGTTGCAGCACACAGGCTCAGTAGTTGCAGCTCACGGGCTCTAGAACACAGGCTCAGTAGTTGTGGCACACGGGCTTAGTTGCTCCGCAGCACGTGGGATCTTCCCGGACCAGGGATTGAACCTGTGTTCCCTGCATTGGCAGGCGGATTCTTAACCACTGTGCCAACAGGGAAGTCCCCAGCATAGTGATTTTTGAGAATCCTTCATGTTATTGTGTTGCCACAATAATTTTTATGCATCTTACAACAGTATTTTCTGACAAAGAATGCATTTCTGTTTTATTATCATGTTTCCCTCATATATTATTTCAGTCATTTTATCATGGCAAATGAACAAGTGTGTTCCAAGTAGTGTGTGAAATTTTGTAGTTTGTTAATAAGTGAGAATCCTCAACAAAGGCTGCACATTTTCATCATTGTTAAATGAACTTGGGTAAAGTATTGGAACGAGGATCACATGATTTTATACATTTGAAACTCTGGAGTTAACTTTTTTTTTTGGCTCTTTGTCATGTCTATGAGATGGTCATTGTTTTCACCTTGTAATATAGCTAAGCGCTTGTACCAGGACTAGGAAATGTGTCAGATCTGCCAATTATTTGTCATTCATTTCTGCTTATGTTATTTATATAAGCCCCAAAGCTGAGTTTCCTTGAAGGAATATTTTTAAGTGACTTATCAATTTTTCAAAAAGTTTCTTTATTTCCAGCTAGATTTTTGAAAATCCACAAGTTGACTTTTCCGGGCTCACAGAAACTGAAATTAGTTGGAATCAGGAGAAAGTGAAAGGATGAGCAAGGGCATCACCTTAAGGCCCTTTGTGGGGTGGAACGCCTTGCTTTCCTTGGGACACCTTGCCTCCCTTATGCAATAGATGGTCATGTAAATACCAAGGGAGGGTGCCAGTATATATGCATGTATTCAATGTCAATAGTTTTTTCTTTATTACTATTTGAGCTAAAATATATAAATAGAACATCCCTCATTTTGAAGACCATTGCTAGGCAGTGGAGAGTTATTGAGACTTGGTGAGCAGAGGAGTGACATAATAAAAACGGGTATTATCATTATATTAACTCAGTGCTACTATACAGAATGTGTCGCAAAGAGCAGTGACTGGTGGCAAGAGGAATAGTTAGAGGTTGTGTTTGTTTTTACTTCCATTTATTTATTTATTTTGGCTGCATAGGGTCTTTGTTGCTGTGCAGTCTTTCTCTAATTGCAGCGAGCAGGGGCTACCCTTCGTTGCGGTGCGCGGGCTTCTCATTGCGGTGGCTTCTCTTGTTGCTGAGCACGGGCTCTAGGGCGCATGGGCTTCAGTCGTTGTGGCATGCAGGCTCAGTAGTTGTGGCTCGCAGGCTCAGTAGTTGTGGCGCACAGGCTTAGTTGCTCCACGGCATGTGGGATCTTCCTGGACCAGGGCTCAAACCCATGTCCCCTGTAATAGCAGGCAGATTCTTAACCACTGCACTACCAGGGAAGTCCCTTCCATTTATTTTTTAGTTAATATATTTAAATAATATACACTCAAAGGACAATATATAAAGGAATAAAGAGGATAAAGTCCTCTTCCTCTCAACTTTCAGACCAACTCCTTAGCTAACTGTTAATAGTTTCTTGTGCATCCTTCTGGATGGTTTCTATGTGGATACAACATATGCACGCGTGCCTAGACTTGTCTATTTGCGTAAATGTGACTAACTGTTCACACTTTTGTGAACATTGATTTTTCATTTAACAATATACCTTAGACATCTTCCCACACGTGTAAATAGAGAACCACCTGATTCCTTTTCAGGGCTACTGAGTATTCCACTACATGGATATGCCATGGTTTGTAAAACAGCTCTCTTTTTTTCCCCTATTTTTATCCTTATTAGAAAAAACTCCAGTGGCCATATGTGTACATATGTCTTGCATAGGGTTATTTTTAGAAGCAAAATTTGCTGAGTAGAAGCACATATCGGTTCCTATTGTTGCATAACACACTGCTCAGTCAAACACTAGCTGTTTGTTCGTTCATGATTTCCTGGGTTGGCAACTTGGACAGGGCTCAGGGGGCGTGGCTTATCTCTGCTCCCCACGATGCCAGATGGACCCACTCACGCATTTTCAGTCTGTTTGTGGGTTGTCTGCTCCTAGATGTCCCTCTCCCCTGTCAGGGGCCTCAGCATTAAGGACTGGGATGCCTGGACCCCTCTTTCTCACCTCATGATCTCTCTCTCCGTGTGGTGTCTCATCCTCAGAATTCGCCCGGGATGATTCACAAGGTTGTAGTGATACAAGCGAGTGAGAACAGAAGCTGAAAAGCTTCTTAAGGCCTAGAGTTGGAAGTCACACAATTTTTTTTATACATTTATTTATTTGTTTGTTTGTTTGTTTTTGGCTGCATTGGGTCTTCGTTGCTGTGCGCGGGCATTCTCTAGTTGCAGCGAAGCGAGCAGGGGCTACTCTTCGTTGCGGTGCATGGGCTTCTCATTGCGGTGGCTTCTCTTATTGTGGAGCACGGGCTCTAGGTGCGTGGGCTTCAGTAGTTGTGGCACGCAGGCTCTAGAGCACAGGCTCAGTAGTTGCGGTGCACGGGCTTAGTTGCTCCACGGCATGTGGGATCTTCCTGGACCAGGGCTCAAACCCATGTCCCCTGCTTTGGCAGGCAGATTCTTAACCACTGCACCACTAGGGAAGTCCGGAAGTCACACAATATTAATTCTACCACATTCTATTGGTCAGAGAAAACTCATAGCATCCCAGACTAAAGGAGTGGGAAGATAAGTCACCTTTTGATGGAAGTTGCAACAATGTTACACGACAATGACACCTGTGTACAGAGATGGAAGAAGATGTTTAACCATCATTGTAAACAATTTTTGTAAACAATGCTCCCCAAAGAATGTGGACATTTTAATTTTGATATATCTTTTCAATTAGGAGAATATTGTAATATTCAGATCACTGTAGAATAATAATGCAAGAATGATACAAGACACATTGTAAAGGAACTCACTAACTGATTAGATATGAGGTGCTAGGCAAGAATAGAAGATTCTTTTAATGTTGTTCAGAACTAGGTCTCTAACGTCATTGACGAAGTTTAGAATATTAGGACTGGGGGAGACCATAGGACTAATTTGTTCCAACCCCATCTAATGTTGAGATTCCCTCTTCAAACACATTCCTAACGTACTTGAGCACCTCCATTTGTAGGCACATCTCTGTCTCCTAGGATAGCCCATTCCTTTTTTGAAGAGTCCTGCTAAATGGGTCTCTCCTGATTTGAGCCAAATATTGCTTCCCTCCTCAGTCCTGCTGTTAATCTGTAGAGGCCAGAGAATGATTGCATTCATCCTTTGCCATAAGGGCTTCAACAACTGAAGTTCACTACTGTGTCCTCCTTTAGTCTTTTCTTCTCTTGATTAAACTTGCCCAGGTCCTTCTCCCATTCCCCATATCACGTAACTTCCAGAATTGTCATCCTCTCTAAGGAGAGCAGAATTTGGATATGTTCCTCATCATCAATCTCTCTCAAACTACAGTGTCCAGAACAGAACACAGTTCACAAGGATGGCCTGACTAGCATATAACAAAGCAGAGCCATTAACTCTTTTTCTTGGACATGTCATTTTGGTTAATAAAACCAAGGCTGCACTAGCTTTTTGGGAAGCTACATCTTATACTTTACTCATTTATACTTTCAGTACTTTCAGTTTCTTTTTTTCCAAGTATACTCCTTTCAGTACTGTGCCAGGAGTCACTTGAAAAATCCTATCCTTCCAAGCCAGGAGCTTTCTGCTAATTTTCCATGCGACAATCCTTTATTTTTTAAAAAAAATAGGTTTAATAAACTCTCATTCATATTCCTACAGAGTGATATTACCAGTACTTGGCCATTCTTTTCCCAAATGATAATTTATGCATTGCACGCTTTACAAGGGAAGGGAACAAAACATGAGGTGCTCTGCAAAAAATGCTATATCTTGCTTTCTGTCCTGAGGCAATACGTATACTGGCTATTTTGTAATTTTTAAGTATAGAGGAAGCCCACTTCTCGCTGTCCCAAATGAGAAAGGAAAACTCCAATTAGACATTAAGACTAAGATGAAATAAACAGGTGATGCCAACGGAGCTTGGTTCTTCTGAGAGAGTGAAGAAGGGTGGGGTTTATACTTTTCAGCAAGAAACATTATAATTAGGATTGAAAAACCATCACAGGTCAAAACTAATTGCTCTTTAATATTATCTCTATTATCTTTTGTTGAAAAATTCTTTTTTTTTTGAGTTCAAAATCTTTCACTTGCTCCCTTATGAAAATAATCAGTTGATCAATTCAGAGCCTGGAAAGGAGAAGTATTCCCTCATCTTTGACTAAGAATTCCCCTAAAATAAGAACAGGCTTTTTCTCAACATAAATATAAAGTTTTATATTTATTTATATATCTGTATACATATAGCTGACTCACTTTGTTATACAGCAGAAACTAACACGCCATTGTAAAGCGTGTTAGACTCCAGTAAAGATGTTAAAAAATATATATTTATTTATATCAGTCAAGGTTCAGCTTTTAGATTCAGAGGAAGTGTTTAGCTTGGAAAGATCTTTAAGGCTCCTGATTATGTCACAAAAATACATTCACTGTCCTTACCAAGTTCTTGTGATGAGCAGATTTTATACATATGTTATGGATGTCCTCCTCCAAGTCATTAAAAAATTGTTGAACAGGTCAAGACCAAATTTTCAGCTCTGATGTATGACACTAGAAAGTTCCCTCCAGGATTGCAATGAGCCATAATCAGCATCTTTTGGCTACAGTAGATCGACCACAGCTGAATCCACCAAGCTCTACTGGGCATCCAGCCCATGCTTCTGTAACTCATCCAAAAGGACAACATGAAACACACCGATATCTGCTTTCCCAGTGCGATGCCATCTTTTTTCTTTCTCCCTGAATTCCTAGTTTTGAACTCAGCAAGTTTAAAGTTGTTCCACAGATTGGTGTTTATTTAACCCTTCATAAGGAAAGACATATCTAATGCAGAGATGTGTTTTTAAATGTCTGTAAAGTTCTCTAATTTAAAAATGCCAAATTCATCTATGCACCAAATAAAGTGAAGTAGCCCAATGCACACTATTCTTAGCTCAATCTGCCAAAGGACATTTGCATAATATCACAATGTACTGATTTCAGCTGTTTGTAATATCAGGCCCAGACGGAATAAGGCTAAGAAACAGAGTGGAAGTGGTGATAGATGCTACAATACTGCTTTTCATTAATGAGAAGTTTAAAGAATGACCTCTAAAAAAATAACACTTGTCAGAGCCTTAAATGGGTACTGTCCAAGGAGTATTGATTGATCTCGACTAGCCAGGAAATTAGAAAGAGGAGAGTCATAGTGGAACAATTCATCTTTGTCAATAAAAGGAATTTCTGTTTCTATTGGAAACCATCTCTCCCCTGGTTCATAGCATGCAGTCTTTAAGAACGGTATATTCTGTAGCAATTTTCATGTGTTACCTTGGAAAGTCCTCCAATTGCCATAATTACGTGTGCTTATACTTGTCACCTTAAACCACTCTTAATCACATTCACCTACCAACGTGAAGTGCCATAGAAGTGAAATGTTGACCCAATGCACCCAAGAGTTGTTTAGTATGGTAACATTGAAAATGGGGAAAAGTTGTCATTTATGTCAATGAAAAGTAAAAATTACATTCTGTTATGTTGTCTAGATGGTATTGTTTTCATTAGAATGTAAGTCCCATGAGAGCAGGGATGTTACTTTGCTCAATGACATGTCCTCAGCACCTGGCAGAGTGCCTGGCACATAGCAGACACTCAATAATATTCGTGAGATGAATAAATGGATTAATGGATAACTTCTTCAATACACATATCTACTGAATGTCTACTATGGGCAAGGCACCAGAAAACATGCTGTTGGAAGTAGTCGTTCATTTATTCAGCAAATATTGAATGCCGACTATGTCTCAGGCACTGAACTAGGTTCTAAGGGTATAACTATGGAGAAGATGGAGTGTGCCTTCTTCGGAGCTTATAGCCCAATGACAAGTAGCCAGGAGTAAAAGATAGATTCTCTGCTCTTGGGAGCTAGCTATTTAAAAAATCAAGTTGGGGAGGCAAGACATAAACATAAGAAAGTTAAATAATGAAGAATTTAACCTATATAACACAAAGACTATCATCCTTCGTTAATGTATGGTTCCAAGGCTTACAGACTCCACCTGCAACTAAGTTCATGTCCAGTTTTTTTTCTTTTCCTTTACGAGGGCTTCACACTATTTTATTTTCATTTATCATTTTTTCTTTCCTGCATACTATAAACCCCCGACCAAACAGGAAGCAAAATAAAGTGTGATACATCTTGTTTACTTTAAAACATCACAACCTTTCTGCCTACACCACCAAAAGCAATCATACTTCAAAGTCCGTTGGCTGTATCATCTCAGCACTTTTAATTTAGATGTAGTTACATTTGCATAACAGTTTAGCTGTGAATTTGGCAGGAAATCTCTGAAGAGTTATTTTGGTTCTACAGAGAGCGTGCCCAATGTCTAATAAGCAGATCTCCTGTGCAGTATTGCATTTTTATCTTCACAAAAAAAGTACCCTGGAGGCTCATACCTTGGCAAAAGCTTTTTTTGCTAACCAATAATATGATTAGCAGCATTGTTTTTCCTGAGAGTGATAATGTGGTAAAGCCTGTTGAGTTTTTGAAACCATAGTAACGATACAGGAGAAACTCAATGAAAGTGATATTTTAAAATTTTTGTACGGTTTACTTTTCTGATTATAAAAGAAATGCATATTCATAGTTATATATTTGGAAGATACAGAAAAATAGAGAGAGGATAAAAATCACTCATAATCCTACCACCTGAAGCTAAACAGTTTAATATATTGGAGTAAGTTGTTCTAGTTATTTTTTTTCGCTCTGTGTGTGTGTGTGTGTGTGTGTGTGTGTGTGTGTGTGACAAACTCAGAAGTGTATGCTACAGGCCAAGGGCAAAAAAACACGTTATCTCACATGTGCTTCTGACTGATTATTAGAGACTACTCATGGACTAAAGCGGATTCTAAGGCAAGGACACCGTGAGGATTAATAATGGCTGCCTTCTTTCCTTCATTCTTTCATCCTTTGTTTCCTTTTTAAAAATTTTTTTTTTAATTACAGAAAATTTCAAGCGTAAAACAGAATAAGCAAAATAATGGGAAACCCCATGTACCCATTACCTAGCTTCCACAACTATCAACATTCTGCCATTTTTGTTTCATCTATATCTCCCGCCCAATTCCCAAGCTACTTGATTATTACATTTGTACACTTCTTTTATTGGTAAGAATGGCATATGTTAAAATGTACGTATTTCAACTGCACAATTTTGAAAAATGGATACATCCATGTAATCTACACCCATGTCCAGAGTTCCCTTTGCAATCAATCCTGCCCCTCCTCCACGGGCAACCAGAATTCTGGCTCATCTAGAACTTCATATACATATCCAAATACATATACATAAACTTATACACAGACATAAACATATACATGTACATAAACATAAACATATACAGTATGTTCTCTTTTGTTCTTCATTCAGCATAGTACCTGTGAGATCCATCCATGTGATTGTGTGTTTCAGAAGTTCGTTTTGGTTTTTGCTGAATGTATGAAGATACAATGGTTTGTTTATCCATTTTTCTGAGCTATTTCCAGTTTGGGCTCTTATGAATAAAAGTGATGTAAACATTCTGGTGCACATTGTGTGTGTGCTTGTGTGTGTGGGTGGGTAGATATAATTTTATTTTTCTTGAATAAATACCCAGAAGAAGAATGGCTGGGTCACAAAGCAGGACTATGTTAGTTTTATAAGAAACGGTCAGACTTTTTTCCAAAGTGGTTGTAACCTTTTCCCACATCACCAACAATGTAGGAAAGTTCTAGTTGTTCTACATTCTCACACACATTACGTATTATCAACCATTCCAGAGAGTATGTTAGTGTTACATGCTGGTCCAGTCATCAGGATGACCTAACACCCACACTTCTAGGTTAAGGTCGCAATGTCTATGGTGTCGCGAGGGCTGCTTCCTGACCAGCTAGCGGCTGCGTTATGGAGACAGGGTTGGCGGGAATAAGCACCGGTGACGGTGTCTTGAAAGGCTCAGGCCAGCTGAACGATCAAGCTAGGTCTACAGAGCAAACCATCATGCTGGAAATAGAAGCTGTCAGAACTCTTGTGGGCTTAGGAAGCATGCACCCTCCTGCCGCACGGAAACCAAGCCACACTTCCCTGAGAGCCACGTGGACCACCGCGCGCACGAAAAGCGCTCTGCCCAGCACCTGAGCTTGTCCACGCAGGTTCTCCTCTCTGCCATTCTCTAATACATGAGCTCCAGCCACCAGCAACGGCAGGATTTGGAGGGCAGTGGCCGACAACTCGCAGCTCAGTCACCTCTTTGAAGATGACACCAATTCTCAGGTTCGTGAAATGTTGTATCGCAGGAAGGACAGCTGGTGCCTGGGCCCCAGCGCCCGGAAGGAGTCCCACATGGCCTCATCCAGCGCCAAAACCTCTCACGGCAGAAGAAGCCCTGTGCTGCTAACACCTGTCCAGGTTATTCAAGAATTTAAATCCGTGGGCGTGCTTGTGGCTCCTGTCACCTGTAATCCTACTAACTTGAAGGTGTGTGTGAGGCATCCAAGAGAAGATGATTCCACAGAGAGCTGGAGGGATAGAGGATGTGGTCAGTGGGGTGGGGGGGCTTGAATCAGGGGTTCCAGAGGAGCGGTTTCCAATGGTAACGGTGAGGGGAGTGACCCCGGCGGGGGGACTACCGGGTTGAGGTGGTGGGGAAAGAGGACTCCCTCATTGGCTCTGAGAAAGTAAGGGCTTGACACCAGGAAGTCGGCTGCGTGCATTGTAGGCACAGTTGACTTCCCAGAGTGATGGTGGTAGCTGAGGCGGAGCTGAACATGATGACTAGGCTACAGAAGGCCCCATTCGTAGTGGGCAAATGTCTACAGGTCAGAAGGGGACAGCAATGGGGATGGGGAGCAGAGGGCTGCACAGCAATTGGCATGAACTTGGGGCAGAGACTTACACAGGAAGATTGAGGAGTGATGGAAGAAATATTGGTTTGGCCAAAAAGTTTGTTTGGGTTTTTCTGTAACATCTTATGGTCATGCTGATTTCATTGATTATTTATACCCTGCCTCATTCCCAAAAAAGGGCTCGAAGCAGGGATTATTGGTTAGATAGTGCCATGATTCTTTCTGTGGAATATATCCTTCGGTCCTCTCTTGTGAAAACATAAATAGGAATATTACATATAAGCCACTCTCTGGCCTTAAGGCATGCAATTCAAGCAGTTCTTAATGATTATTAAATATTAATGAATGGATTTATTTCTTTTTCAAACTTTTTGCGTGCTGTCTGTCTTGCGGGATTTTAGTTCCCTGACCAGGGATTGAACCTGGTCATGGTGGTGAAAGAGCTGAGTACTAACCACTGGACCGCCAGGGAACTCCCCATGAATAGATTTATTTGTTAATGTATTCCATTGTAAATACAACGATTAATCTCATTCTCAGATGAAACACCAATAAGTCTAATGATCTTATATTTGATAGAGCACCATAGAATTATCGGTAGTTGAATAACTGTTTTAAAAAGTATAAGTATATTCTACGTAAATTCTGTTCCAAGTGGTGAACTCAAAAGAAAATACATAGGAGGGGTGGGGGAAGGAAGCATTGGGAGTTTGGGGTTAGCAGAAGCCAACTATTATATAGAGACTGCATAAACAACGAGGTCCTACTGTATAGCCCAGGGAGCTATATACAATATCCTGTGATAAACCGTAATGGAAAAAAATATAAAAAAGAATGCATGTATATGTATAACTGAATCACTGTGCTGTACAGCAGAAATTAACACAACATTGTAAATCAACTATACTTCAATTAAAAAAAAAGAAAATACAATTCTTAGAAACACTTTCATGCCCTGTATTAAGTTAAAAATAGCTGTCGAATTACATGGTGAGGAAATCTGAGATTCATTTTTATGAACAGTAACTATTCACCCTCCCCTGTGAGTGTCAACATTTGAGGTTTTCACTTGACCATCGGATGCTCAAAGACAACCCTCTGCTGCTTCTGGGCCTTTTCATAGAGGGCTGGTAAGAGGCTGTCCAGATAACCTGAATAACAGAATTAGATGGGCTGGGTTCAAGATAGCAGTTCACCACTTACTGGCCATGTGATCTTGGACATCCATTTATTCCCTCTAAACATGTTTCCTCATCTGTAAAATGGGAATAATAAGAGTTCCTTCATCTTTGGGTTTTCACAAGGATTAAGGCAATGTTTGCCTGTAAACTGCAGTTTAGCACAGTGCCTAGCACAGAGGACCCTTAACGAGTAGCTACATGCAGCTTCTTCCATAAATACTAGACGTTTAGGCGTGCTTCCCTAAGGTGCAGCTGGGTCCAGTTCTCACATGATGACTGGATGCTTGGGCCACTGGCTCTGAAAACCATACCCTGCTAAACGTCGTGGAGAGACAAAGGAGTGCGATGAAGGTAAGTCAGAGTTAGAACAGAGAACTAGACGGTCCAGACACAGGTCTCCTCTTGTCTCCCCACTGCCTGGTGATCTACTCTCTCTCTCTGCTTTCCACCACTTGTCCAAGCAGAAGGACCCATCTTGGCCTTTGCCTGCTACACAGCAGTCTCCTGAGAATAAAAGAAATAGTATTAGGATTGGCTTTACAGCTCTTTGCAATATGTGCTTGTTATAGAGCCAAGAAACCTTTCTTGCCACATAATTTCATTAAACACCATACTCATAGATCACTCATTGTCCAGATGTTCACACCACAAACTTGTGATTCGTTATAGGCACCCATGAAGCCCTCCTAGCATTAGCCAAGCCCAACCCTTACTCTGCTCTTCGTTGCAGTTGACAAGCAGGCCTGTGCCCAATAACTGCCTGTGGAGATTCACCTTCAAGACTGCTACCACCACCCCATCCCAAAATGAAGTATCTGTTTGTCCAGGGCATTGGTTTCTCATATTATGGTGCCCTTCAGCCTACAGTGAATGCCTCTATGGTGGGTAATGCCAGGAAATTAATCATTATACTAAGAACATAGCATGTTGGCTAAATAGCTAATTTTTTAAAACTGCTTTTTTGACCTATAGTTGTTGCTTGTAGCACAAAACATAATCTCCTGGATATGTCACTGAGCAACACAACAAAGGATATTAATGGTGTCAAGAAGCCATAGCTGGTGGGTAAACCATGTCAAGGTTAGCGATTCTCTGTGGCCAGGTCATCAGTCCTTACAGTCCATGAAGCGGCCAAGAAGTACTCCTGTAAGGAGGCAGGCTTCTGAGGTCTTTCAGACACCCTTTGATTTCTGTGGTGAAGCTTGGAAGCTGAGCATTTAGGAGCTCATGTTGGAAAGCCCTCTGGGGAGTCACATAGGTGTGGGAGAATCAGCAATACTACCATGCCTTTAAGGAATTATGTTTCAGCTATGCTTGTGGTTTTTACAGGAAACCTGGAGACCATGAGAAACATAGCATCTGGCCTAGAGCCTGCCTATTCATTTCCTAAATGGTATCTTGTGAGGAGGAGAACTTTTTAATTTTTATGAAATATAATTTTTCAATATTTAATCTTACTTTCTGTTAATATGGTGAATTATGTAGAATATTTTTACCTTATATTGCTAGGATAATTCCACTCAGTCATGAAGTAATTTATATTTTACATATTGCTAGATACAATTGCTAATACTTGATACAATATTTTTGGATTTGTGCTTCCCTTATTGGAATGCCTTTGACAAGTTTTAGTATCAGGGTTATTCTATTTTCTGAAAGACCTTGTGTAAAATTGTTATTATTTCTTTTTGAGATGTTCAATAGAATTTACCAGTGAAATAATTTGAGCCTGGGGTTTTGTTTGCATAGATGTTTCTAATAATAATTTCAATTACTTTGACACATATAAGGCTATTCAGATTTTCTATTTCATCTTGTATCAGTTTTGACTGTTTTGTTTTTCAAGTGCATTTTATCTCGTTTGTCTAATGTATTGGCATAATATTTCCCTTTTGACATCTGTAGAATCTATAGGGATATCTGCTCCTTCATTCCTAATACTGGTTGTTTGGTTTTATTCTCTCTCTCTTTTTTTTTTTTTTGGTCTGTCTTGCTAGGGTTTCATCGATTTTATTAACCTCTTAAAAAAACCAACATTTGACTTAGTACGATTTTTATGTTGTTTTTATATTTTTCATTTCATTGATGTCTGGTCTTATCTTGATAATTTCCTTTCTACTAACTTTGGATTCAGTTTGGTATTATTTTTTCTAGGATCATAAGATAGAAATGTAACAATTATTTTTACCCATTCTTTTTCTGTAATATAAGCATTTATTATGAATTAATTCCAAGCATGCTTTAGCTGCCAATAACAAAGTTTGCTATTTCGTATTTCCATTTTCTTTCCATTTGAAATATTATCTACTTTCCCTTTTGATTTATTTGTGCCATGAGTTATTTAGAAACATGTCGTTTTATTTCCAAATAATTAGAGCTTTTCTAGCTTTATTATTGTAATTGATATCTAATGTAATTTCATTGCAATCAGAAAAGTAAACTCTCAAAACAAACTTCTGAAATGTATTAAAACTTGATTTATGTCCTTGTATATGGTCTATGTTGGTGTACATTCCATACGTATGTAAAAAGAAAGGAGGATGTATATTCTGCAGTTGTTTGGTGTTGTATTTTATAAATGCCAATTTGGTTAAAGTGGTTGATAGTGTTCTACAAATCTTCTGTATGCTTACTTATTTTCTGTCTAGCTCTATCAGTTATTGAGATGGGGTGTTTATTTCTGATTATGTTTGTGTGTTTATCTTTTTCTCTCTTTAATATAGACAAATTTGTTTCATTGACATTTTTGGCTGTGTTTTAGGCACACGTAGAGTTAGAATTTTTATGTCCTCCTAATGTATTGTTTATTATCATTAAGAAATGCCCCTCTTTCTCTCTAATAAAACTATTTATTTTGAACTGTATTTAGTATAGTCACTCTGGATTTCTTATAGTATTATTTATATATTATTTTCCATCTTTTAGCTTTCAACCTATTTGTGAATGTTCATTTAAAGTTCATTTTTTGTAGATATAGGTAGGTCCACCTGTTGTTTTGTCTGTTTAAACTATATTTTTTACATTTCGCCCCAGCTTTATTGAGATATTATTGTCATATAATGTACATAAGTTCAAGGTTTACAACATGATTTGATACACATATATATTACAAAATTATTACCACCATAAGGTAACACCTCCATCCCCTCATATAACTACCACTTCTTTTCTGTGGGGAGAATATTTAAGATCTACTCTCTTAACAATTTTCAAATATATAATACAGTATTGTTAATTATAGTCACCATGCTGTGTATCAGATCTCCAGAACTTAGTCATATTTTATTTAGTTGGGAGTTTGTATATTTGACCAACATCTCTCCATTTTCCCTACCCCCCAGCCCCTGCAAACACCACTCTACTCTCTATGAGTTCAGCTTTTTCAGATTCTGCATATAAGTAAGAATATACAGTATTTGTCTTTCTCTGTCTGACTTATTTAATGTAGCATAATGCCCTCAAGATTCATCCATGTTGTCGCAAAGAGCAGGATTTCCTTCTTTTTTGTGGCCGAATAATATTCTAGTGTGTGTGTGTGTGTGTGTGTGTGTGTGTGTGTGGTAAATGTGATATATATATATATATATATATATATATATATATATATATCTCACATTTTCCTTATCAATTCATCCATCAGTGGACATTTAGGTTGTTTCCATGTCTTAGCTATTGTGAATAATGCTGCAATGAATGTGGTATGGATATTTCTTTGAGACAGTGTTTTCATTTCCTTCAGATGTACACCCAGAAGTGTGATTGCTGAATCACATCGTATTTCTATTTTTAGTTTTCTGAGGAACCTCCATACCATACCAATTTCCATTCCCACCAACAGTGCAAGAGGGTTCCCTTTCCTCCACACCCTCATCAGCACTTATCTCTTGTCTTTTTGACAACAGCCATTCTGACTGGTGTGAGGTGACATCTCATTGTGGGTTTGATTTGCACTTCCCTGATGATTAGTGATGTTGAGCAACTTTTCATGTACCAGTTGGCCATTCATATATCTTCTTTAGAAAAACATCTATTCAAGTCCTTTGCCCATTTTTGAATCAGATTGGTTAGGTTTTTGGTTTTGGGTTTTTGCTTTTTTTTTGCTATTGAATTGTATGAGTCCGTTGCATGTTTTAGATATTAACCCCCTATCAGAGAGATGGCTTGCAAATATTTTCTCCCATTCTATAGGTTGCCTTTTTATTTTTCTGATTTCTTTTGTTGTACAGAGCTCTTTAGTTTGATATCATCCCACTTGTTCATTTTTGCATTTGTTGCTTGCACTTTTGGTGTCATATCTAAAAAATCTTTGCCAAGACCAATATTAAGGAGCCTTTAAGCCTTATTAGAGTGTCCTTTACTCAAGATTTAGTATATCTCCTCTGCTATGGTGCTATCTTCCTGACAACTCTACCGTATGCCCTTTGTGAGATGAAGTTTTTCACTCTGGCTGGTGAGAACACAGAATATTCCCATCCCTATGGGAGCTTTGGAAATTGTTCAGCCTAATGGTTTACAGTGATTCTATTTCCTGTGCCTGGTAGTTTCCTCTCATGCATGCACAGGAGTAATAAGCCTAAGACTCAAGGGAACACTTCTGCAGACCTCTGGAGTTTTCTCTCTGCAGCTTTCTCCTCTCTGGTACTCTGTCCCATGATTACCAGCTGCTTAGGCCTCCCTGAATCTTGTTCTTTGACTTTTCAAATTCAGGCTGTGTTTGGGTCCCCCCTCACTCTGCGCTGTAGCTTGAAAACACCTCCCAGCAATAAGTTGGGGCAATTGGGGGGAGCACCTCATTTATTTCTTTTCTCTTTATGATAATAGTCCTGTGCTTCCTGTTGTCCAGCCTGAAAACAATTGATTCATTTATTTATCCAGTTTTATAGTTGCTTAAGCCAGGAGAGGAAATCTGATCCTGATCACTCTACTGTGGATGACTGTAGAACTCTGTGACAAATTTCATGGCTTCTTATTTCGTGTTGATCTTTTTTTAAAAAATTTTTTTTTTTTTTGCGGTACACAGACCTCTCACTGTTGTGGCCTCTCCTGCTGCGGAGCACAGGCTCAGCGGCCATGGCTCACAGGCCCAGCCGCTCCATGGCACGTGGGATCCTCCCGGACCGGGGCACGAACCCATGTCCCCTGCATCGGCAGGCGGACTCTCAACCACTGCACCACCAGGTAAGCCCTCGTGTTGATCTTTTAAAGCTTTTCTTTTCTTTCTTTAAGTACAGCAAGCGTAGCTCTTTTATAGTTGATTACACATTGTTCCAATTTCCCAGGTCTTTGTGGATTATGATTTTTCTATTGTTGTATAACAAGTTACTACAAATTTAGTCACTTAAATCAACAACCAATTACCAGCTCACAGTTCTGCCTGTCAGAAATTCAGGCAGAATTCTTTGCTTGGGGTTTCACAGATCTAAAATCCAGGATTTGGGCTGGCTGCATGCTCATGTGTAGCTGAGAGTCTTCTTCCAAGCTGACATTGTGACAGAATTAAATTTCTTGCAGTTGTAGGACTGAGTTCGCAGTTTCCGTGTTGACTGTCAGCTGGGGGGCGCTCTTGTTCCCAGATACTGTCTGCATCCCTTGCCACGTGGCCTTCTCCATCTTCAGAGCCAGCAACAGAGATTCTCCCTTGTGCCAAATCCCTCTCATGCTTCAAATCTCTTCATCAGAAAGAGTCCAGTAAATTATCCTCTGTAGGCCTGATTAAGTCAGGCCCACTGAGGATAATCTCCTTATCTTAAAGTCAGCTGATTTGAGACCTTAATTATGTCTGCAAAATCCCACTACAGCACACCTAGATTAATGTTTGATTGAATAACTAGGGCAGGAATCTTGGGGACTTAGAATTTTGTCTACCGCATTTGGTATGTTTCCATTGCCTATAGTTTCGCTTGATTCTTGCTCATGGTGTCCTGTTTCCTAATGTATCTAGTTCTAGTTGCCTGTTTTCTTGATATTTTATTAGAAGCTTTATTAACAGGAATTATATGAGGCCTAGAATGATAGCTTCCTCCTCCAGAGGACTTTTTGTTTGCTTACAGGAGGGGCCTGTGGGCATTACTTTTCCAGGAACACCTTAATACAAATTTAAGGTGTGTGTTTGTCCAGACCACCCAAGACCATTCGTGGTCTGGTTTACTTCTGGTTCACCTCTACCCTGAGGATATAACCCTTTGGTGTGGCAACTTAAGAGTGGCTGGTAATTTATTCAGTCTTTTCCCCGCTACGAGGACCCTGGGATTTGATCACTGTCCTCCTCATGCCAGGATGTTGCCCAAAATGCAGGGCTGTTTTTTCAGGTCAGTTTCACAGTTGTTTCTCTCACAGTGGAAAATACACTCAGAGCCAATGTGGCTCTGAGTGTTGGGATTCCCTCTTCGTTCTCCTCCTAGATTTTGGTTATTTCTCTAGTTCTTTTGTGCTTTAATAATATGTTTTATATTGCATCTAACTTGTTTTAGATGTACTCTATAGAAGATTATTCTGATTGTCTAGCTGCCAGTTATAGAAGTGGATGCTATCTCCATTGTTTTCTAGTTTTAATGTTATTTTTAAGGAACTTGATGCCATTTTGATTCCTGTTCCCTTGTATGTGACCAGTTATTTTTTTCTCCATGGAACATTTTAGGACCCAGCTCTGGTTTTGTATAATTTCATGATGATGTGCCTAGTATGGGTAATTTTTCCCATTGTGCTGAGCACTTAGTGAGTTCTTTTGATCTGGAAACTCATATCCTTCAGTTCCAGGAAGTTGTCTAATATACTTTGTAATTTCCTTGTCTATGATTTTACTATTCTCCCTTTCTAAAACTTTAAGTAATTGGATGTTTGGCTTCTTGTAATGATCCTCTAATTTTCTTGTCTTTATTCCCTTGTATTCCCTTTATTCCCCTTTTCTCTTTTTCTTCTATTTCACTGAGATTTGCTCAAATTTATCTTCCAATCTTTCATTAAATTTTCACATCAGCAATTACATATTTAATTTCTGAGAGCTCTACCTTGTTTTCAGAATATTCCTTTAAAATACCATCCTGTTTGGGGCTTCCCTGTTGGCACAGTGGTTGAGAGTCCGCCTGCCTATGCAGGGGACACGGTTTCGTGCCCCAGTCCACGAAGATCCCACGTGCCGTGGAGCGGCTGGGCCCGTGAGCCATGGCCGCTGAGCCTGCGCGTCCAGAGCCTGTGCTCCACAACGGGAGAGGCCACAACAGTAAGAGGCCGCAAAAACAAACAAACAAACAAAAAAAACCGTCCTGTTTATGCTCAGTGATGGGATTTTCTCTGATTATCAGGGGATATAAATTACAATGTCATTTAAAGTTTTCTTTTATTCACTGCATTATCTCTATTTCCTCCAAGTTCTTTACTTTTGTTCATTCTGAACTCTGTTGTTAATATTAGAGTCTTTGCTTGAATGTGTAGTGATTATTTGCTATCCATTCATATTTATTAGTGAGTTACTAAAAATCTCACTGGAATTTCTACATTTGGGGAACAAGACTTTCTGTATGTGAAATGACCATGAATCAGGAACCTGACTCTTGGTGGGAGACAGCTAAGTGTGTGTGTGTGTGTGTGTAGCATTTTGTTTAGGCCAGTTTTCACAAAGAGGATTTCTCTGATCTCTAATCTTTGGGGCCCCTGTTTTGGGAGCCAACAGAGAAAACGGGGCTGTGGACTCTCAATGTTCAATATGAAAACTTGTAACTAATTCCCTTATTTTCAGTATAGAACCTTACTTCAGGCCTCATCAGTTCAATCTGGTATCCTCCAGTCCAAAATCCCTCCTGTCATTTCACTCTTTTGTCTTTTCTCTATATATTTGCTTCATTCTTGTAGTGACAAAGTGACTTTCTCTGAAATCTCTTAGATTTCCCTCTTCCATATCATTTACTTGCATGAGGCTGTGGTATATCATGGCGGCAACTCCCAGCCAGCATTCTATTATATTTTTTTTCAATCATATAAGTGTTCCAGTGTATCGATGTTTCAAATTCAAGTTCTTAGGAAAAAGAATCAAATTAACCCAACTTAGACCAGGGGTTCCATTTTGGTCATATCAGCTGCAAGAGGGGAAAGCAGGTCATCTACAGCTTATAGAAACCTTTTAAAACTTCTATATAGCAGAAAAACGTCATAAACAAAATTAAAAGGCAAAGTACAAACTGGGAAAAAATTTGCAATCCATATAAGAGACAAAGGGTTAATAGATGCATAGATGAGGAGACAATACATACGAATAGAACTAAAATAAACACCTGATAGCAGAAAAATGGGTAAAGGGCTTGAAAATGCCATTCACACTAGTGACAAGTAAATATATGGGAAAACATTCAACACCAAACAGTAATAAAAGCAATAAAATTTAAACAGAAAAGTTTTTACCTATGACATAAAAAGGAATAATGATATTCAGGATTAATGGTAGCCCATGTAAGTAGTCACCCTCAGACACTGCTGATAAATTTGTAAATTGAAATTGGTATAATCTTTCTTGAGGCTTTTTGGTATCATATCTAAAAGGAATTAGAAGGAAGCATTCCTGGAGCGCTTGGTGTGCTGGGCACTTGGGCAGAGGCTGGGGGTTGGCTGCAGGGAGCTGGGGGGCGTGGGATGCTGACAGTATGCAGCTCTGAGGCCCGGTATGGGGCCCCAGGGACCTGAGGTGAGGTACCCAACCAACCACGATGGGGCACCAGTGCCGAGGCTCTCAGTGGGCTTTAGACCACCCTTCCCTTTGCTGAGAGTGCTCCTGGGGAGTCTGAGGACCTCACAGTCAAGGCCTTGCCCTTAGGATCTGCTAAGCCAAAGGTCCCATTGACTGCATCAATCATCATGGCAGGCACTTCACCTGGATAATCACATTTAACCCTCACAAATCCATGGAGTGAGTGCTACTATTACCGTGGGTCTTGCAGAAGATGTCAATATTACTTTTGAAGATCAACAAGAGATAATTTTGCATGGACTGACTAGAAGAACAGAGCTAAAGGAAGAAATAGAAGTGATAAAGCAACAATTCCAAAAGCTAGAAGATGCTCGTGATGACATCACGCTGCCAGATGACTACTTAATGACACCTTATCCAATTGGTGATGCTTTCACTAGCCGTTTTCAAGAAGAAACACCATAAATGGTAGAAGAAACATTTGCAAGAGGAAAATGACATCTTAGAATTCATAGTGGAATCAAATCAGCAAGTGTGAGCAGATTGGAAAGTTCAATTACATGCCAAAATTAGGATCAACATAAACCTCAAAGCTGATGAGCATTAAAAGTTCTATACCTTTTGTTTTGGCCATGCCACGTGGCATGCAGGATCTTACTTCCCCAGCCAGGGCCCGAATCCGGGCCCCTTGCAGTGGAAGCATAGAGTCCTAACCACTGGACCACCAGGGAATTCCCAATATACTTTAAAATTTTTATTTAATACATCCAAATATTGTTTAAAACGAAAAAATAAGCATTTCTTTTGACCCAGCAATTTCACTTCTAAAAACTGCATCCTAAGAAAAATAAACATAGATGTATATTAAAAGCGACACGTGTTCAACAGAATATTACTGACAATAGAGAAAAACAGTAAACAACCTTAATGTCCAACAATAGGAGACCGGTTAAAGATATGTATGGCACATGCATGCAATGGAATAATGGAATATAATATGTATACTGTATATAATAATGGAATATATTTATTCACTATGTACATACATATTTATTAACATTCATGTTCTGAACATATTTAATGACATGAATTATGTCATTTTAAACCTAAAAGCAAGTTACAAAATTTTATATATCTAACATGCTCTTATTTTTGTAAAAAATAGAATAGTGCATAAAAACGAAAGGCTATATATACATTCTCAAGCTAATAATAGTTATCTGTGACATTAGGAGTCATTTTACTTTTTTCTTTGTAGTTTTTTTAATTTTCAGAAATTCCACAGTGAACACATATCCCTTCTGTAAATATGAAAAACAAGTAAATGTTATTTTATGTATTAAATAAAGAGATCTTGTATTGTGGAACAATTTATTGGTTACTTCAAAGCACAGGGGGTCTTACAATAGGCAAACGCTTGTCCAATTTTCAGGTCTGTACAGACCTGGAATTTCTGTGCTAAAGGGCAAGTAGTAAATAAGAGATAATATGCCTTCCTGTCTTCTTGCGGGGAGGCCAGGCTACCCTGTTACATGGGGAAATGGGGAGACGGCTGCTGATGGGGAACTGATCATTTTTTCAGTGCTCAATCGGTCTCTCTCTCTCTCTTTTTTTTTTTTTTTTTTTTTTTGGCCACGCCGCATGGCATGCAGGATCTTAGTTCCCCCACCAGGGATTGAACCCGTGCCCCCTACATTGGGAGAGTGGAGTCTTAACCACTGGACCAACAGGGAAGTCACTCAATCAGTCTTATAATTGGTAGAAATTCTTTCCAGAGTCTGTCAGTAGGTTGTCTCTCAATCTTACTTTTCACTGCTGCTGAGTTTTCATCTTTTTATGTGCATTTTAGAGGGAAATTGTATGAGACTGCAATAGATATGCTAGCCAGAAATCCTTTTAAAACTAAATGTATAGGAAGAATTCTCTCTCTTGATCTACAACTTTCTTGTCATATATGTGATGGTACCTTAAGTGGGCCTTTTTTCTTTTATAATATTGCTTCACAGAGACCAGTAATTCCTCCCACTTCATCATCACTCTAGGAAACTGGGCATGGATTCCTGACATATTGGGGGGAATTGTCTTGTTTTTTGTATTTATCCCGGATCTCTGAAACAGAGGACCTGTAACCCACTCCCAGATGCAGAAGAAAGGAATGCGACAGGCAGGGACTGGGTTCTGGGAACAACGAGGTTTGTCATTTCCAAAGATCACCTCTGGGGGCTGAGGCTGCTTTGGCTCTGGTTTTCTGAATCGTGACTGAGATCTTTTCTGAAACGGGAACATTATTAGGAGCCCAAGTTGAAGGCCCTGGAATCAGTTCTGCTCTCTTGGTCTGCAGGAAATCCAGACACCTTGTAGTTGTTAACGTGTTTGGGGTAAAATCACCCTGAAAGTTTGATTACACCTATATAGAAATTAAAGTGGCTGCAAGAAAAAAAATAACTGTACACAGATCCCACTTCTGGCATATCATGTGTTGATAAAACCACTCTTCGAAATTTTTTGCTAAAGTGGTAATAAAATGGATGGACAAAATGGCTAGTTACATGCGGCTTTTATAGAGATTGGGAAGCGAGGCTTTCTTAGCAGGTCACTGCAATTTTCTCCTAATATAATTTGCTTTGACCTGTCAAAATAAAACTTCTTTTGAATTACATATTTGCTTTTAATCCTAACACCTTATGTGTGCTCTCCTGCAAATGTATCATTAAGTTATACAGTTTTAAGTTTGAAATGGAGCGAATTGAAAAAATGTAAAAATTATCTTTCGAAAATAATGATGTAGCTCTAGAGAGGAGTTGTGATTCAGTTTTGTGTGTGTCTTTGATTTATTCTCACCCAAATTCACAAACCTGAAAAATCCTGAAAGCCACTCTCAGATTTTTTTTTTTTAGATTGAAGGAAGTTTGGATATCATCATCTAAACCTAATTCCTAATTTTATAGAAGAGAAAACTAGGATTCCCTAAGATTAAATATGTAAACCTAGGATCATACAGCAGAGTCTTAAAATCACTCTTCCCAGCATATTTATGAGATAATGAAATGAACGATACGCAGCCTGCAGGGGACGCCACTGCAAAATCCCATGATAACGAAGTCCTGTACTCATTTGTGGAGCAAATATTTTCTTTCTGCGAAGAAAGAAGAATCAGAGCATCTACTGCTTCTGCTATCCCTTAGCTATAAATTGAGCTCAGAATTTTTTTCAAAAGCCTATTTGGTAATTGCATAAAATCACAATTAGGGATGAGTCCCTCTACACTCAAGCAAACTTTTATTGAGATTAATTTATGCTAATCAAGGTGAATGGGCTGACCATAAGCAATGGTATTAGCTAATGTAGATACATGGTCAAATTATCAGAGTGGTGGTGCTTTTACTAATAAGACAGTTTTTAATGAAACAGGCTCCCTCAACCCCTGCGCTACCGCTATAGACCTGTCAGTCCTTTACACCCCCTAAGGCCTATTCTTCCTAAGCTTTGACGTTAGCTAGCAGAAACTAAAAACGATTTCATAATTCTTTCACAAAAATCTTTCTGGCATTTAGTGTCTCGTTAGGCACCTAAGCAGTAGATAAATCTCAGCTTCATGGAATCCAACTGCCTCTGTCTCTAATGGAGATAAAACTAAAGAAAAAGACCATCGATTTCTGACACGATCATGATTTCCTGCAAAATTATGTGAATATATTATTGTCCTTCTGATACGGACCCCTCTAGTGGCTTCCTTGTGGACTTTTAGAGAATAGTTACTAATAGACTTCCCTGGGAATGCACTGGTTGTCTAATGATGCTTCATTTTTCCATATAGTCCCTCCTTTTCAGAATGTGTTTATTGCCCCCAATTCTACAAGCACTGCCACCCCCATCTCCTTACCCATCTCTCAGCCAAAAAATGCTGCAGTGACTTCAAACCAGTACACAGTTTCATTTGATTTCATCTTGAATACATGTATGCATACCTGAAATATTTAAGAGGCCAGTTTGGATTAATGAAAATTTGATATTTCTGAATGTTTTAGATGACTAGCAATAAAAAAAATTGTGTATGTAGAATGCTTTTATGCTTCCAGAAGAATTTCAAACCCATTGTTTCATGTGATCTCAGAACCTCACTGAGAAGTTCACAGCACAGTTATTAGCACCCTCATTTTCCATGTGAGGATCCAGAGGCTGAGAGGCTGAGTGATTTTTACCAGCTTATTCACCGAGTAAGTCTTGTAGTAGAAACTGACACCTACGTACCTTAACTCCTACCTAAATGACTTTTTCTCTACATGCAGCTAAAATGTTTCACTTTTTAGGCAATCTCATTGGTATTGGTGTTAGGCAATTTGCACCAAAGAATTGAACGATATTATTTAAATGAACTTTACCATAACTAATAACTGAGTATTTCTAAAGTGTTTGAAAAGAGTTCATGAAAATTGTTATTACAAAACTATTCCTGAGATACTTGGAATTCTAAATAGAAAAAGTAAGAAGTCAGAGGATTCTAGGTAGAAGGGGAGAAAACAGTCCATCATTTTCTGATCCAAAGTTGGCTTTTTAAAAATGACAGCATGAGGTTAACCGGATTGCCATTCCCATTTAGCACACGGAAACGATTGTTTCTAGCGGTGAGTGCAAATCCATGAACGTTGAAGAATAAGACATTTTCACTCTTTCGTAAGACATTGTGTGTCCTCTTTACTTCTCTCTCACTTAACTGTAAGTCTTGGACCTAGCAAGCTGGCTCTATTTGGAAGCTTTTCTTTTCTGATTCTTTGAACTCCAGGGAAACACATCCTGTGCACTGCAGCTGGTACTACTGGGCTTAGAACCTCCTCCTCGTCTCATATTTATTAGTCATATATCTCACTCCTTACCTTTATTGTGCTACCTTTCAAGGGGGTGGCAGTATAGTGTACTTATTAAAAACATAGGTTTAGGGGTTAGATCGCATGAGGTTTGATCTTATTACTTACTGCCCTCATCAGTTTCTAGACATATGACCTTGGATTTCTTACTCAGGGTTACTGATTCCTTTTCTGTAAAGTGGTGTTCACATATTAATCTGCAGGTGTCTGGATGAAGCTCTCACATAGCGGGTGTATGGCTGAGACAATGCAGGGATGAGTCCTAAAAGTAGCTCAAATTGATCATTAAGCCAGACTGTTTAGACTGAGGAAGGCTGTGTCACTTGGTTGCTATAGCAACCGAATTATAGATAGGTAGGTAGATAGGTAGATAGATAGATAGATGGAAAATAGACAAATAGACATAGATATCGATAGACAAAATCTACATTCCACCATGGCTAATTAATTATGCTACCATCCAAGTATAGAAGTTTCTCCCATATATGTGTGTTTTTCAAAGAGTTTCTGCAGTTCATTCAACTTGAATTCTGCTGGGACGCTAGTTAGGATATTTAGGTTGCAAGTAACAGAATACCTGACTTAAAAAATAACTTAAAATATCGGGATTTATTATCTCACTTAATAAAACTCCATAGTTAGACTTTCCCTGGGGTTTGTAATGGCAGGACTCCCACTTGATTTCTCTGTAATTATTTTGGCTTCCCCCTCATGGTTGCAAGATAGCTGCCACAGCTCAATATATCAGTTTGTCAGAGGACTCATCAAAAAGTGAGAAGAGGACACTTTCTCCTACTGCATCCTCTGCTCTTCTTCAGGAAGGAAACCTTTCACAGAAGTACAAAATTCTCACCCTGAAAGAGTTCCCCTTACATTTTTTTAGACAAAACTGGATCACATGCTCAACCCTAAACCAATCACTGGCAAGAGAGCAATGGGGTTACCATGCTTGGTTTAGATTGGAGAGGCACCCGCCTTCTCTGGGCACTTTGCTACCTATCCTGAACAAAATCAGAGTCTGTTAGCAAGGTGGCAGTGGAGCATGGCTGTTCGATAGGTAATAACCAGCAGTATCTGCCATGGGGATGCAGAGACTGGTATCTGGCAATAGATTTCTGTCTGATGTAACCTTACACAAAGATCAACCTTCCCTGTGTCATAATACTGAAAAGGAAAGCCCATGAGATTTACTAAAAAGTGATGCTAATTATGGACCACTGCTTTGTGTTTTTTCTTTCTTTTTTGATATAGAAGTGAAATTTGATATACAAAACCACATAGGCTAAAGCTGAAGTTGGGAAGGAGGGTAATCTGGAATATTAACAATTCATAGAACTTTTCAAGATCGGAAGGAACATTAGAAAATATCTATATTTATAACTCAGAATCCTTTGTCCAGTGTTTGTTTTCAATAGAGCATCCATGTCAAATAATTTTTCCCCTCTTCTTGAACACTTTCAATGATGGGCATCTCACTACCTCATGATGCAGTCCAGTGCTCTTTTAAACAAGTCTATTAAATATTTCAAGTTTATGCTGACCCCCAAATCTATCATCTTCAGCCATTCATCCTAGTACTTGAATCCAGCACCATACAGAACTGATCTAATCTCTCTTCTAAGTTCTAGACATCCAGAAATTGCTTGGTTCTTCTTCCATGTAACAACGCTGCAAATATTTGAAGAAAGCTATTGTGTGCTTTTATGTCTCCTCTTCATGAAGTTATTTGTCCCCAGATCCTGCATGTTTTCATAGCCCATCACCATCCTGGTCCCTTGCTTGTAGCCTTTGCTCATCTTAAAGGAGGCAGCCAGAGAAGGATAACAAGCGCAGAGGGGAGCTTATCTCCTTCATTCGAGATACTAAATATCTATTAAGGCAGTCCAAGTGGGCACTACATTTATATTTAAACTGTGGACTTATACTAAAATAGAGACTTAGTATACCTAAGTCTTTTTTTTATGTGCAAATTTTCAGCCTATCACCTGTATCCTGTAAAGGTACTATATTTATTATTTGCGGTATTTTAAAGGGAGGGGTGTAATTTGAGGAAAAGGTGTTAAATTGATTTGCTTAAATTCATCTCATCAGATTAAGATTTCTCTTCTTACAAATCTTATGCCTTTTTTTTCCTTTTTTTAAAACATCTTTATTAGAGTATAATTGCTTTACAATGTTGTGTTAGTTTCTGCTGTATAACAAAGTGAATCAGCTATATGCATATGTAGAGTCCCATATCTCTTCCCTCTTGCGTCTCCCTTCCACCCTCCTATCGCACCCCTCTAGGTGGTCACAAAGCCCCGAGCTGATCTCCCTGTGCTATGCTGCTGCTTCCCACTAGCTATCTATTTTACATTTTGCAGTGTATATATGCCAATGTTACTCTCTCACTTCGTCCCAGCTTACCCTTCCCCCTCCCCATGTCCTCAAGTCCATTCTCTACATCTGTGTTTTTATTCCTGTCCTGCCCCTAGGCTCATCAGAACCTTTTTTTTTTTAGATTCCATATGTATGTGTTAGCATACAGCATTTATTTTTCCCTATCTGTCTCACTTCACTCTGTATGACAGACTCTAGGTCCATCCACCTAACTACAAATAACTCAATTTCATTTCTTTTTATGGCTGAGTAATATTCCATTGCATATATGTGCCACATCTTCTTTATCCATTCATCTGTTGATGGACACTTTGGTTGCTTCCATGGCCTGGTTATTGTAAATAGGGCTGCAATGAACATTGTGGTACATGACTCTTTTTGAATTATGGTTTTCACAGGGTATATGCCCAGGAGTGGGATTGCTGGGTCATATGGTAGTTCTATTTTTAGTTTGTTAAGGAACTTCCATACTGTTCTCCATAGTGGCTGTGTCAATTCACATTCCCACCAACAGTGCAAGAGGGTTCCCTTTTCTCCACACACTCTTCAGCATTTACTGTTTGTAGATTTTTTGATGATGGCCGTTCTGACCAGTGTGAAGTGATACCTCATTGTAGTTTTGATTTGCATTTCTCTAATGATTAGTGATGTTGAGCATCTTTTCATGTGTTTGTTGGCAACCTGTATATCTTCTTTGGAGAAATGCCTTTTTAGGTCTTCTGCCTATTTTTGGATTGGGTTGTTTGTTTTTTCTATATTGAGCTGCATGAGCTGCTTGTATATTTTGAAGATTAACCCTTTGTCAGTTACTTCATTTACAAATATTTTCCCCCATTCTGAGGGTTGTCTTTTCATCTTGTTTATGGTTTCCTTTGCTGTGCAAAAGCTTTTAAGTTTCATTAGGTCCCATTTGTTTATTTTTGTTTTTATTTCCATTTCTCTAGGAGGTGGGTCAAAAAGGATCTCGCTGTAATTTATGTCGTAGAGTGTTCTGCATGTGTTTTCTTCTAAGAGTTTTATAGTGTCTGGCCTTACATTTAGGTCTTTAATCCATTTGGAGTTTATTTTTGTGTATGGTGTTAGGAAGTGTTCTAATTTCATCCTTTTACATGTAGCTGTCCAGTTTTCCCAGCACCACATATTGAAGAGACTTTCTTTTCTCCATTGTATTTCCTTGCCTCCTTTGTCATAGATTAGTTGACCATAGGTGCGTGGGTTTATCTCTAGGCTTTCTATCCTGTTCCATTGATCTATATTTTTGTTTTTGTGCCAGTACCACAACTGTCTTGATTACTGTAGCTTTGTAGTATAGTCTGAAGTCCGGGAGCCTGATTATTCCAGCTCCGTTTTTCTTTCTCAAGATTGCTTTGGTTCTTCAGGGTCTTTTGTGTTTCCATACAAATTGTGAAAGTTTTTGTTCTAGTTCTGTGAAAAATGCCAGTGATAGTTTGATAGGGATTGCATTGAATCTGTAGATTGCTTTGGATAGTATAGTCATTTTCACAATGTTCATTCTTCCAATCCAAGAACATGGTATATCTCTCCATCTGTTTGTGTCATCTTTAATTTCTTTCATCAGTGTCTTATAGTTTTCTGAGTACAGGTCTTTTATCTCCTTACATAGGTTTATTCCTAGGTACTTTATTCTTTTTGTTACAATGGTAAATGGGAGCGTTTCCTTAATTTCTCTTTCAGATTTTTCATCATTAGTATATAGCAATGCCAGAGATTTCTGTGCATTAATTTTGTATCCTGCTACTCTACCAAATTCATTGATTAGCTCTAGTAGTTTTCTGGTAGCATCTTTAGGATTCTATGTACAGTATCATGTCATCCGCAAACTGTGACAGTTTTACTCCTTTTCCGATTTGGATTCCTTTTATTTCTTTTTCTTCTCTGATTACTGTGGCTAAAACTTCCAAAACTATGTTGAATAATAGTGGTGAGAGTGGGCAACCTTGTCTTGTTCCTGATCTTAGTGGAAATGGTTTCAGTTTTTCACCATTGAGAATGATGTTGGCTGTGGGTTTGTCATGTATGGCCTTTATTATGTTGAGGTAAGTTCCCTCTGTGCCCACTTTCTGGAGAGTTTTTATGAAAAATGAGTGTTGAATTTTGTCAAAAGCTTTTTCTGCATCTAGTAAGAATATCATATAGATTTTATCCTTCAATTTGTTAATATGGTGTATCACATTGATTGATTTGCATATAATGAAGAATCCTTGCAGTCCTGGGATAAAACCCACTTGATCATGGTGTATGATCCTTTTTTTTTTTTGTATGATCCTTTTTATGTGCTGTTGGATTCTGTTTGCTAGTATTTTGTTGAGGATTTTTGCATCTATGTTCATCAGAGATATTGGCCTGTAGTTTTCTTTTTTTTGTGACACCTTTGTCTGGTTTTGGTATCAGGGTGATGGTGGCCTCGCAGAATGAGTTTGGGAGTTTTCCTCCCTCTGCTATATTTTGGAAGAGTTTGAGAAGGATAGATGTTAGCTCTTCTCTAAATGTTTGATAGAATTCGCCTGTGAAGCCAGCTGGTCCTGGGCTTTTGTTTGTTGGAAGATTTTTAATCACAGTTTTAATTTCAGTGCTTGTGATTGGTCTGTTTATATTTTCTATTTCTTCATGGTTCAGTCCCAGAAGGTTGTGCTTTTCTAAGAATTTGTCCATTTCTTCTAGATTGTCCATTTTATTGGCATATAGTTGCTTGTAGTAATCTCTCATGATCCTTTGTATTTCTGCAGTGTCAGTTGTTACTTCTTTTTCATTTCTAATTCTGTTGATTTGAGTCTTTTCCCTTTTTTACTTGATGAGTCTGGTTAATGGTTTATCAATTTTGTTTGCCTTCTCAAAGACAGCTTTTAGTATTATTGATCTTTGCTATTGTTTCCTTCATTTCTTTTTCATTTATTTCTGATCTGGTCTTTATTGTTTCTTTCTTTCTGCTAACTTTGGGGTTTTTTTGTTCTTTCTCTAATTGCTTTAGTTGTAAGGTTAGGTTGATTATTTGAGATTTTTCTTATTTCTTGAGGTAGGATTGTATTGCTATAAACTTCCCTCTTAGAACTGCTTTTGCTGCATCCCATAGATTTTGGGTCATCGTGTTTTCATTGTCATTTGTTTCTAGGTAGTTTTTGATTTCTTCAGTGATCTCTTGGTTATTTAGTAGCATATTGGTTAGCCTCCATGTGTCTGTATTTTTTACAGTTTTCTTTCTGTAATTGATATCTAGTCTCATAGCGTTGTGGTCAGAAAAGATACTTGATACGATTTCAATTTTCTTAAACTTACCAAGGCTTGACTTGTGACCCAAGATATGGTCTATCCTGAAGAATGTTCCTTGAGCACTTGAGGAGAAAGTGTCTTCTGTTTTTTCTGGATGGAATGTCCTATAAATATCAATTAAGTCAATCTTGTTTAATGTGTCATTTAAAGCTTGTGTTTCCTTATGTATTTTCATTTTGGATGATCTCTCCATTGGTGAAAGTGAGGAGTTAAAGTCCCCTACTATTATTGTGTTGCTGTCGATTTCCCCTTTTATGGCTGTTAGCATTTGCCTTATGTATTGAGGTGCTCTGATGTTGGGTGCATAAATATTTACAATTGTTGTATCTCCTTCTTGGATTGATCCCTTGATCATTATGTAGTGTCCTTCTTTGTCTCTTGTAATAGTATTTATTTTGAACTCTATTTTTTCTGATATGAGAATTGCTACTCCAAGTTTCTCTTGATTTCCATTTGCATGGAATATCTTTTTCCATCCCCTCACTTACAGTCTGTATGTGTCCCTAGGTCTGAAGTGGGTCTCTTGTAGACACCATATTGTGGGTCTTGCTTTTGTATCCATTCAGTGAGTCTGTGTCTTTCGGTTGGAGCATTTAATCCATTTACATTTAAGATAATTAATGATATGTATGTTCCTCTTACCATTTTCTTAATTGTTTTGGGTTTGTGTTTGTAGGTCTTTTCCTTCTCTCATGTTTCCTGCCTAGAGAAGTTCCTTTAGCATTTGTTGTAAAGCTGTTTTGGTGGTGCTGAATTCTCTTAACTTTTGCTTATCTCTAAAGGTTTTGATTTCTCCATCGCATCCGAATGAGATCCTTGCTGGGTAGAGTAATCTTGATTGTCCGTTTTTCCCTTTCATCACCTTAAATATGTCCTGCCACTCCCTTCTGGCTTGCAGAGTTTCTGCTGACAAATCAGCTGTTAACATTATGGGGATTCCCTTGTATATTATGTGTTGCTTTTCCCTTGCTGCTTTTAATATTTTTTCTTTGTATTTAATTTTTGATAGTTTGATTAATATTTGTCTCAGCATGTTTCTCTTTGGGTTTATCCTGTATGATACTCTCTGTGCTTCCTGGACTTGGTTGACTATTTCCCTTCCCATGTTAGGGAAGTTTTCCACTATAATCTCTTCAAATATTTTCTGAGACCCTTTCTTTTTCTCTTCTTCTTCTGGGACCCCTATAAGTCGAATGTTGGTGTGTTTAATGTTGTCCCAGCGGTTTCTGACACTGTCCTCAATTCTTTTTATTCCTTTTCCTTTATTCTGCTCCCTGGCAGTTATTTCCACTATTTTATCTTCCAGGTCACTTATCCGTTCTACTGCCTCAGTTATTCTGCTATTGATTCCTTCTAGAGTATTTTTAATTTTATTTATTGTGTTGTTCATCACTGTTTGTTTGCTCTTTAGTTCTTCTAGCTCCTTGTTAAATGTTTCTTGTTTTTTCTCCATCTGTTTCTGACATTTTGGATCATCTCTAATATCATTACTCAGAATTCTTTTTCAGTAGGTTACCTATTTCATCTTGATTTATTTGGTCTTGTAGGTTTTTACCTTGCTCCTTCATCTGTAACATATTTATTTGGTGGTGGTGCTGTATTCCTGTCTTACTGGTTGTTTGGCCTGAGGCGTCCAGCACTGGAGTTTGCAGGCAGTTGGATAGAGCTGGGTCTTGGTGCTGAGATGAGGACCTCTGGGAAGCCTCACTCTGATTAATGTTCCCTGGGGTCTGAGGTTCTCTGTTAGTCCAGCGGTTTGGGCTTGGAGCCCTCACCATGGGAGCTCAGGCCCGACATCTGGCCTGGGACCCAGGATCCTGCAAGCTTCGTGATGTGGTGAAAAAAGAAAGAAAGGAAGAAAAAAGGAGCAGTACAATATCAAAGAATAAAAAACAAAATAAAATTAGAAAGATAAAAAATATATTAGGAAAAATAAAACTGTAATTGAAACAACTGGTTGCTGGGGGTTCCTCCCATCTCCTTAGGTGTCCGTGGTCTCCCAGCAGTGCCTGGTAGGTGCCCTAGTTGTGCAGAGATGCGAATTCCATGTCCTCCTAGTACGCCATCTTGACTCTTCCCCCCCCTTGTGTGTTTCTCAGTTCTTTCATGTATTCACTTTTTTATTCCTTTATTTATTTTTATTTAGGGGGCTCAATTTTCTTTTCCTATGGTGAAGAAATCATTTCTTGTGTTCATTGTGGTTGTCAAGGCCAATGAGCACCAGATCAAACAGGCTGTGAAGATGCTCTACAACCTTGATGTGGCCAAGGTCAACACCGGATCAGGCTGTGTCCTAATGCTAGGCAGCAAGCCACAGCTCCCAGTTGAGACAGGAAGTAAGGGGCATGGCACAACCATTAAAAGAATGACACAGCCCAGCCATTGACGATACGACAAAACTCCTTATGCCTTTTTAAATGCAGCTGAGTTGTGGTAACTGTTGAAGTTCTGTAAGAAAAGGGGCTTTCAAATTTGTTTAGGTTGGGAATCTCAGTCCTGGCTACATAATATCATCTGGAAAATGGAAAACAAAACAAAACAAATCAAAACAAATATCACAAATAAAACCCTTGATGTTCAGGCCCAACCCTACACCAATTTAATCAGAACCTCTGGAGATGGGCCTGGGCATCACCAGTTTTTGGAAAACTTTCCAGATAATTCTTATGAATAACCAGGATTGAAAATAATTGCTTTATAGTGACACAAGGCCAGAAGTTCTGGATACATTAGGAAATGGGTCTCTAATTTTAATATTATAGCCTAGTATCTTAGAAACAAGATAGTCTTCTCAGGTTCAGACGTTTTTCCAAATTTTTTAAATATTTTGGACAAAAGTTAGAAACCCCTTACATTTATTCATGTACAGTAGTTCCCCCTTGTCCATGAGAGGTACGTTCCAAGACCCCCAGTGGATGCCTGAAACCACGCATAGTACTGAACCCTATATAGACTATGCTTTTTCCTATACTAACAGGCGGGTAGCATATACTGGGTGGATAAGCCACCCAAAGGGATGAATTACTGGCCCAGAGCAAGCAGGAGCACGGGAAATTTTATCACACTGTTCAGATGGCACTCAATTTAAAACTTATGAATTTCTTATTTCTGGAATTTTCCATTTAATATTTTTGGACCATAGTTGACCTGGGTAACTGAAACCATGAAAAAGGAAGCCACAGATAAGGAGGGGGGTAATCCTTTGTAAATATATAATCCCTTTTCCTCTCTAATATAACTACTAGCATTTTTGTATGTTTTCTTACAGTTTCCCATGAATCTCTTTTTTATAGTTTGAATCATAATGATATTAAGCCAAAATATTTTCAAGTATTATTCTTTATACTTATCTTTTTAATGAATGTATAATATCCTAATGAAAGGATGTATCATACTTTCTTTACCCATTTCCCTGCTGTCAGACATTTAAGATGGCTGTTTTAGGTAATGCTATATGGACTACTTTCATCCACATAACGTTTACTATATTTTGAAAAATTTCCCAAGCATAAGTCCCAGAAGTGGAAGTAATTAGTCAAAAGGCATAAATATTTTACTGCATATTTTATAATTGCTTTCCAAGAGATCTCTAAAATTTGCAATAAAAGTTTTTACATATGATAATACTGGTTCTGCCACACTGTAGTCAACATTAGGACTAACTTAATTTTTTACAACTTAATAAGCAAAAATGACTTTACATTGTTTTTTTCAAATTGCCTTTCCTTGATCATCCACATAATTAAATGTGTGCCTCCTTGTAAATATTTTCCCACTCTACTATTTTCTTTGTTATATTGGAGTAAAGGGGTAAGATTGAGGCGGAAATAATAATAGTAATATTTTTAAAGTGACCATGGGGCTTCCCTGGTAGCGCGGTGGTTGAGAGTCCACCTGCCGATGCAGGGGACACGGGTTCGTGCCCCGGTCCGGGAAGATCCCACATGCCGCGAAGCGGCTGGGCCCGTGTGCCAATTTTGGCATGTTATATTTTTCCAGAAATTAAGTCAACTTGTGTAAGTTTTAAAATGCTATTTCTTAGTGAATGTTTCTCCTAGTACGTATCCAATGGATAGATCCAATTTTCCTCATGCATGTTTTTCACTGGTGGTTTCAAGATTTTACATTTTATTCTTATTGCTGTCAGATGTCTCTAGATTCACATAGATATAAGCCTAGACTGTTTGATAAGAAGTGTTTAAGAGCTGGGTTTCCCAATGCTGAAGGGATACATGGTTCCTGGACTCTGTGAACGTTGAGACTATGTAGTATTCTTGCATACAAAGTTAGGAGTTGTCAGGCTTTTTCACAGGGGTACTTGTGTAGTAGTTGCAAGGGACTGATCTCTAGGCATCACAGCTTTCCAAGGGACAGTGGATATCCTGGTGGCTGAATTTCTCTCAGAAGAATTGTAGGCTGTGAGCAGAACTGACAGTATCTGAATGTATCATATAGCTGCATAGGTTTCACTTGATTTTTTAAAAAATAAAGAAATGCACTGTTACTTTCACGCAAGTGCCATGGAGCAAATTCATATGATGTTATTGATGTGTGTGTATGTATATATATATATATATATATTTATATTTATATTTATATTTATGTATGTAATAGATAGATGATAGACAGACCTATTTCTTCCATCTATAGGCTCCCATTGTATTAATAGCCTGTATCAGTTTATTCATTACTTACATTTTTATATTCTCCTCTTACCTGCCCCGCTGGGTTGTAAGTACCTCAGTCACTAACATTTACTCCTTTTTCTGCCACTGATTACAGCCTTAAGCCTTTCCTTCTCTGATTGTGAGTCATCTGTATATTGGGCATTCTCATGGTCATCTGTATAATGAAGAAGGAGTGTAGAAGCTCCATGTAGTGTCTTCCAAATCTAATGTCCTAGAATTACAAAGCTATCTTTGATGAAGAGCAGGTGTTCAAAAACTCATGTTGATTTCATTATCACTTTGTGGCAGGGGAAGCTGATGTGAAAGATCGTTAGCATCCTTTTCATGCAAATGTCATGTTTCTCACTGTAAGCTGGGAATCATAGAAATATATAGGCTTCCACACTGATAGCAATCCATGCCACTGAGCTGAGGAACTCAGAGAATGAAACTAATCCTCAGATCTGAAAGTCCATTGGTCATTGAACATTCTCCACAAAGCACTGTGTTCAGTGCTATGGGTTGTACAATATATTAGTCAGAATAGGCTTGTTATGCTGCAGAAACAAACAACCCCAAAATATGAGAGCGTCAAAATGACAAAAATATGGTTTTTCATTCATGCTACGTGTCCATCACATGTTGGCTGGGGAAAATCTTCTGCATCTCATCCTCACTCACAGGCTAAGGGAAGCTCTACCTCTGTGCTTCCATAATTTCTGAGCCAAAAAATGAGAATGTGGTGGATCATATCTTAGTTCTAAAGCCTTCACTTGGAAGTGACACGCGCACTTTCCACTCACATTTAATTGACCAACAAATGATGAGGCTGGACTTAACTTCAAGGGCACAGGGAAGTGTCACCTACCTCCTACCATTTCTGGAAGGAGAATCAGAAATATTTGGTGAATAGCTATAATGACTACCATGTTTGATGATTAATATGAGATAATATATACCTTTGAGGAACTCTAAGTTTATGACTCATACCCACAAAAAACTACAAAACAAGGCAGATTGTAATAAATGCCAAAAGAGAAATGAAATCAAGTATTGTGGGGCTTTAGTGGAGAAAAAGATCTATTTGGCCATGGTGGTCTAAAAGCACACCATTCCTTTCTGTAAAGGTACCTCTTTTACTTCAAGTTTGTGGAACCAAACTCATCTTTATGGGAATCATGTCCACTATCTAGATGTGGTCTTCAGATACCTCACACTATATATAAGCACAAGATTTCCAGTAGTACTGCAGAGGAAAGGTAAAAATAAATGTGAGATGGAGTCAGAAGCTCCATCAGCCATTGGGCTTGATCTATGATTTAGCTTAGGAGAGAGAATAAATTTTTGGTTCATGTATGCAAGTCAGTTCAACTGCTGTTACTGTGATTATCTATTTCAAACTTTCTTCCAAATGTGCGTTTCCCACCAACACTGGCAAAGTGAAAGTGAATCTCATAGTAAACTTTTCAGGATGGTAGTTAGACCTTGGGCATCGAAACTGATTATACTTGGAAGCTTTCTATTTGCAGTACAAGTTCACTGAATTACTGCTCAATTCCTTTTAATCATGCTCTGAGCACTTCTCAGTGGATTTGAATTGAGGCATGTTTTATTTATTCATTTATCATTGATGGAGCTATTAGAATGCCAATTCCAAGCCTCATTATATATGTAGCTTCTTAGATGGTTTTGCTTTTGTATCTGTGGATTTCTAATTCTTTCATTATTTTGTAACCCTTGATAATTCTTAGCTGACCACCCAGCCAATTCCTGCTCTCCAGTTCTGACTGAGGCCAGGTTACTTCAAATTACACTGACTGGACATTAGTAGACCCAGATATCACAGCTCACAAATCCTAATCCCAGTTCCAGTGTTTGTCTCAATAGTGTGAGCTCTAAATGCCAAAGTTCCTCTATGACATCCTCAAATGCATATTCTTCTCCGTATTATTTGTCTGTGTATATGGTCCTCACAGATAGATCCTGCAAAGAGAACTTCCTGGGAACTTCTGTGGCAATTCTATTTAGCTGTGGTAAAGTTTATATTTATTAGATCTTTATGTAATTTAGGGAGAAGGATGCACAGTCTAAAAGCTTAAAGGAGCATTTTGATAACAGCTGAAAGAAATCAGAGTTACTTTGTACTGGCAACGGTTTTATTGTTCGCAAATATATGAACTGTCTTTCTACCATAGGTTAATTGTTATAAAAGATTGCATATCACTAATTTAGTTTCATTGTCTCTCTTCATTCTTAGGTGGTGACCTTCCTTCTTTTACCGAGAAAATAGAAGCAATCAGAAAAGAATTTACACATCCTCCCACTGCCAAATCCACTAACCCCACTACATTGTACACAAACACAGTGCCTCATCCTTTTTTCCTATATAACAGCAACCCTTCCGCCTCAGTCCAGGATCCCTACACAAGGATTATAATTAGTGTCCCTCTCCACTGCATCATTGTATGCTGATGAGAATGATCTATGACAAACAGAAAAAAAGAACATGCTGTAAAATCTCTCCATTAAAAAGGAAACCCTTCTGAGACATCCTCCCCACTCCTCCACCCCCGAACTTGTTATCTTTTGCCATGTAACAAAGTCTCCTAACCTTGGTAGCTGAAAACAATATGGATTATCTCACAGTTCATGTGGATCAGGAAGTTGGGAGCAAATGAGTTGGCGGCTTTAGCTCAGGTGATCTCCGGAGGCTGTCATCAAGCTGTTGGCCAGGGCTGCAGTCCCAACTCTACTGGAGCTGAAGGGTTCACGCCCATGCTCAATTCCCAGGTTGTTGGTGGGCCTCGATTTCCCGTGGGCTATTGGACGGAGGTCCCTAGTTCCTGGCCACACCACCTGGTCTTCTCCATAGAGAAAGAATGGCAGCTTGCTTCCCCCGTGCCAGTGTTCAGAGAGACAGAGAAAGAGAGAAGCTACAGTCTTTATGTAAATTAATCTCCCAGAAGTGACACCCTATAACTTCTGACGCATTCTATTCTTAGGAGTGAGTCACTAAATTCAGCCAGAACTCCAGGGGAGAGGATTACACAGGGGCGTGAATACCAGGAGCCGGGGAATCATGGGAGAGCAGTTTAGAGACTGACTACCATACTCCCCTAGGTATTGCCATAGTCCTCTGCTTCCCTTTCTAGCTCAACTCAAAGGAGTATCCAATACTTACTGTCTTTATTTTCTCACCTCCCACACCTGTATGGTTTTTACCCCCTCCACCCCATTGAAACAACTTTCACCTTGTCAAATCTAATGATCCATTTTCATTCCTTATATTAAGGATTTATCAACAATATTTGGCCCAATTAATTAGTGTCTCCTTCTTGAAACAGTCTCTTCACTTGGTTTTTAGAATTCCTTAGTCCCTTGGTTCTCCTGACACCCCACTGGCTTTTCCATGTCAACCTCCTTTGTTAGTTTCCCTCCTCTTTTATCTAATCTCTAAATCCTATCTCATCTTATCACCTAGATTATTTCATCCAGATTTACATCTCATAAGCATCTAAATCTTAAAATGTCCCAAACAAGACCCTTGATTTCAACCCACAAAATTAATTCCCCCAGTGTTCCCCATCTCGCTGAAGAGCACCTCCACAAGCCAGATTGCATAAGTAGAGCTCTTAAGTGCCTTCATGGCTTATCTCCTCTTCGGACACGGATTCAGTGTTTCAGCAAATTCAGTGTACTCCACCTTCAAATACATCCCAAAATAAACCCCTGCTCTCACCACTAGCATTTTGGTGTGACATACCGAAACTTAAGAGATGGACTTAAGCAGTGCCTAAAGGGAAATTTATAGCTGTAAATGCAGAGTGCTTATCTCTTTATTGATATTCTCTATTTGATGATACATGGGTCTCCTGGTGTCCTTTTGTTCTTCATCCACACTTTGCTTTAGCTCTTGAGCATATTGAAGATAGTTGATTTAAACTGTGCTAAAGTGCAACATCTGTGCTTCTTCAGGGCCAGTTTCTCTTGACTACTTCTCTTGCTGTTTGTGGGCCATACTTCTTGCTTCTTTGCATGTCTCACATTTCTTTGGTTGAAAATTGGGCATTTTACATAATATAATGTGTCAATGCTGGAAATCAAATTCCTCCTCTTCCTTAGGATTTGCTATTTCTGCTGTTGTTGTTTGCTGGTTTAGTCACCTTCCTGAGCTAATTCTCTAAAGTCTGTGGGGTTGTTTTTGTTTGTTTGTTTGTTTGTTTTTGGCCATGCACTTTGTGGCATGCTGGATCATGCGGGACCTTAGCTCCCTGACCAGGGATCGAACCTGTGCCCCTGCAGTGGAAGCACGGAGTCCTAACCACTGGACCACCAGGGAGTTCCCAGTCTGTGTTTATTATAAGGAAATCATTTGTTGTGTGTGACCACTGAAGTCTCTGCTCAGTTGATAGTCTAATGGTTGGACTAATGATTAGACAGAGATTTCTTAAACGCTTGCATTGTGAGCCCAGGGGCTCTGTTCTCATGCTCGGCGCGCTGTCCACACTTAAGCAGGTAGTTTCCAATTCTAGTCTTTACTTCCTGCTTGTGAAGAGCCTTAAGTTCAGCTCAAGGTGAGAGCTTAGGACCTTCTCATGTCTTCCCTGAGCATTCGCACAGCCCTGGGGATGCACGCAGCCCTACCCATGTGCTTAGCCTTCTAGATTTCCAGGAATATATTGGAGCTTTCCAAAGCCATCTATGGACATCTTGTTCCCAAGCTTTCCTTTTAAGCTTTTTGGTTAGCCTCTCGTTTGCCCCAGCTGTTAACCACATCTTCAAATAGCTATGATTTTAAACAACTGCTGTAATTGTTTTCAACAAAGACCTTCAAGAAAAGGTAGTTAGCATTGGGTGAGTTCTGAGTCAGCTCAGATAAAGATAAGCTTTGGGGGTTTGTATCTACCAGGGAGCCACCAGGTAAAATAATGACGAGAATGGGGCTTTCACAGAGCTCCAATGCCACTCTGTCCCCTCCAGTGGCTGCCAGAATTTTTTGGCTACTGTGGAGAAGAGGGGCTTAGGAATAGGGCTAATTGAAATGCCACAAAGCTCGCTGTCCTTACCAAGATTCAACTACTTTTCTTGAACAGATGCTCCCAGATTGTTCTCAGCCTTTGGTTAATTTTCAGAGTTCTGAAAAAGTTGATTCTGATAATGACAATCTTTTCATCGCTTTTATGGAGAAGAGCGTTTTCAAAGTTTTCTTACTCCATCATTCCCACTGATGGCACCTAATTGCTGTTATTTTGACTAGAACGTTCCTTCTCTCAATTTTTGCATAGTTGGCTACCTCACTTCGGTCAGGTCTTTGATAATATTGTAACTCCTCAGAGTTACATCCACTCTTCCTGAAATACCCACCATCACCTTACCCTGATATATTGTCCTGATAGTATCTGGTATTGTGCTATATAGTGATCGTTCGCCCTGTAGAATGTCACTCTATAAGGATGAGAACTTTGTAAATTTTGTTTACAGCTTTAACTCCCTCATGTAGCACCATCTTTGGTACATAGTATAAGCTCCATAATTATTTGTTGAATCAATCAATAAATTGGACTATTTAATTTATTATTCCCCATAATAAAATATCTGGCTTAATGACATCTGTTTTTAATAAAATAATATTCATGGTTTTGTATAAATATTAATGTAGTATATACTAATTAAAGTATGGAAAATGTAGAAACATAACCATAGATGCTCTTGTGAACATTTTGGTATATATCAAATCAATTTGTTTTGTAGAACCGGATTGTTTTTACCTGAACACATTTCTGTATGTGGATGAACCATAATTTATTTAACCTTGATGGACATTTAAGTTGTCTCTAATATTTTTTTGTTAAACTGTGGTGAACAGCTTTGTAAAATTTTTTCATTTTTATGGCTATTTCCTAAGATTAAAAGCCTACAATTAAATTTTCTGATCATGGAATATATAGAATGTTAAGTCATTTTTATACGTATTACTAAATTTCTCTCAAGAAATGATTTTATTAACTTTTACTAACTTATACCCTCATTAACAGTGTCGTAGTTTTCCTATTCCCTCAAAGCATTAACTTTACTTTTATATTTCCTTTATCAATTCTTAGGCCAATAAAAAATGATGTCTTATCTTAATGTTCATTAAGATAAATACTAATGAGGCTGTGCAGTTTTATATGTTTATTGAAAATCTTTAATTTTACAATTATTCACACTTTGACTTTTAAAATTTTTTTATTATTCAATTTTTCCTTATTGATAAGGGAGCACTCTATTAAGCAAATAATTCTTTATTGAACATATAAGCTCTTTGTTAGTTTCTCCTTTCTATTTTTATGTAAATTTTAATGCTTTTATTTCTAATGCAGCCAAATGTCACAATTTTATTTATGCAAACACTAAACATTATTTGTTGTGTTTAATAATTGATACTTTCTATTTCCTTGCTACAGTGAATAGGACTTTTGTCCTTTATATTTTTAAGTGATTATATTGGTATGTAAAAAGGGTATTGATATTTATTTAATTTTAATAAACCCTCTTTTATATTCTAGATAGTGTTATTTGTGATGTCTCTTTAAGGAAAGCTAAGAAAATATAAAAGTACTTACTCATATGGAAAATAAGCAGCAAAGCCTACCCCATTATTTATGGCTTGACTTCCTAGGCAGATTCTTAAGCTATAATACTCAAAGTGAAACCGAGCATGTGGTTAAAATGTAATACAGAGGGTATTTACCTAACTGTCCATGTGCTTTTCTGAAGATTGCAAGTTCCTCTTGCTCCAAAATTTATAGAACCAACTGCAGTAGCTCTGGATTGAAAATTCTCACCCCCCAAATCTGCAGCTACTCCATCCCTGGCCAAAAAAATAAAGCTCACATTCTTATCTTGCAAAAATACGATCACTATATCCTCTCACTAATGATTTGTCCATTGCAGTTCCTTTCCTTTCAATATTTTACCCCATCCCTGTTCTATTTTTTCTGCCTCATTTCTATTTTTCATTAACTTTCACTTCTTTCAAGCTCTTACTCATTTTTCCTCTGTTGCTCTTAAAACAGATCCTCTTTTATTTTTCTTAACAATTTATCAGTTTTTTTCTCTTTTTTATTTCAATTTTAATTACAATGTCACTTGAAAATAATGATTTACTCATCCCTTCTTTCAACACATATTTATTCAGTACCTACTCTAGGCCAGACATTGTTCCTCACACTGGGGATATGTCCCCAGCTACAAAACAAGACAGACAATAACTCTACACTCACAGCAGAAACAAGATAATGATCAAACCAAACCTTCTACAGTATATCAGTTGGTGATGTGTTATGAAAAAAAATCAGCAGAGAAAGAGGATATTGAGTGATGATGGCAAAGAGAGGTTACAATTTTAGGTAGGGTGGTTCAGGAAGGATGCTCTGATAAAGTGACATTTGAGAAGAGACTTCAAAGAAGGCAGAGAGGGACTTCCCTGGTGGCGCAGTGATTAAGAATCCGCCTGCCAATGCAGGGGACACAGGTTCGAACCCTGGTCTGGGAAGACCCCACATGCCGTGGAGCAACTAAGCCCGTGCGCCACAACTACTGAGCCTGTGCTCTGGAGCCTGGAAGCCACAGCTACTGAGCCCGCGTGCCACAACTACTGAAGCCCACGCACCTAGAGCCCATGCTCTGCAACAAGAGAAGCCCCTGCAATGAGAAGCCTGCGCACCCCAACGGAGAGTAGCCCCCGCTCGCCGCAATTAGAGAAAGCTTGTGTGCAGCAACGAAGACCCAACGCAGCCAAAAAAAAATTGTTTTAATAAATAAATAAATTTTTTAAAAAAAAAGAAGAAAGAAGGTAGGGAGTCAGCCATGCAAAGATCTTGATCTGGGTAAGCAGTGTTCCAGATAGAACAGCTTGTGAAAAGTGCTGCTCTAAATCAGAAATGAGTCTGAAAAGTAAGGGGGCCAGTGTACCTTGTGCAGAGTGAACAAGGGGGAGAGAGTTAAGAGATGAGGTCAGAGAAGTAGTAAGGATGGTAATGTGTATAACCTTGTAATGTGGTTATAATGTGTATAACCTTGTAGACTTTTACCAAAGTGTTTAACAGGTTTCAGAAGTCACATGTTCCATTTTGGGGGCTATTCATTTTGATGTATATCACTTTGGCTGATGAACAGAAAGGATATTTTGGTCATTTTTTTCAGTTATGCCAAGGCTCAGAAATTACACCTATAATAATAAATTACTTGAGTTGATAATATTTGACTTAAAACATTTCTCTCAAAACTATGTCTGGGCTTCCCTGGTGGCGCAGTTGTTGAGAGTCCGCCTGCCGATGCCGGGGACGCGAGTTCGGGCCCCGATCCGGGAGGATCCCACATGCCGCAGAGCGGCTGGGCCCATGAGCAATGGCCGCTGAGCCTGCGCGTCCGGAGCCTGTGCTCCGCAACGGGAGAGGCCACAACAGTAAAAGGCCTGCGTACCGCAAATAAATAAATAAATAAATAAATAAATAAACTATGTCTGACATTTCCCCAAATCCATTCTATGAATGTGGAATACCAATCACTATTACACGAAAAAAGGGAATTCTATGGTCAGATGAATTTGAGGAACTATGGACTTAAAAATTAAATTTGTGTGGTTTCTTTGCCATACAAATTCTCAGAATTTTAAAATATATTGAATCTGCTTTACTGAACCACCAAAACAGACACATACCTGCTGCATTTCATAAACTTCTTTGATCAAACAAACAAAAACCCAAAACATTTTTCTGATGGAGAATGTCTTGGAACTTGCTGAAGCAAAAAATATTTTGGAAAGTTGTCTTCCAAACAAGCTCCATTATCTTCCATAAGCCTCAATAATCTGAGGCCAATCTGATTTTTCCTCCTCTGCAAATTCACTATATTTTCCTGCATGCTTGCTTTCTTGACTATAAAAATTAAAAGTTTTTGCCTGATTTTTTTCCCCATATCTTCAAAGAAAAGTCTTTCAGTTTGCAGATCCAGATCTTTACTTCTTCAGAAACATTTTCCTTCTTGAATCTTGCTTATTTTGGTTTCTCATCTTGTTCTGGTTCCTTGTACAAGAGCATGAATTGTCTGCATTTGCCTGATCCCTCATACCCACCCTTCCTTCCCTTTGCATAATCATCTTTTTAACTGGCAGAACCTCGATACCGTTGTAGTGTTGTTCTGATTGTTGTCACTTCTTCTAAAGATTCTAATTCTCTTGGTGAATTATGATTTTCCTTATATGTTTTCATTATTTCATCCAATTCCTTTTGATTTTTTCATTCTCTTAGCCAAAGACTTTCCATAAGTTTCTTTTCTTATACTCTCATATTTAATTTCTTATTTTATACTGTCCATTTTTAATAATACCCATTAAAAATGTTTTCTTAAATGTACTTTTCTTTTCTTCCATAAATTCTTTTTTTTCTATTTAAAAAAAAATTTTTGCCCACGTCATACAGCATGTGGGATCTTAGTTCCTGACCAGGGATTGAACCCATGCCCCAGACCACCAGGGAAGTCCCCATTAATTATCTTTTAAAATATGCCCTTTCTCTTGAAAGAGGAGAGGTCGTCCATGATCACTATTTCCCCATTTGCAATGTGTGACTGACACAGGGGATGTGACATCCCAAAGACGTTCATAATACCCTTTACCTTGTCTTTCTTCCTAGACTTCCTTGCAGCTGAGTGTGGCCACGTGACACAGTTTCCAGACAATGAAATTCAAGCAAATGTGTGTCTAGGGGAGTAGGGCTTGCTGAAAACTTTTTATATGGAGCATACTAAGTTGGCATGTCCCATTGACACTTTGTGTCTTCCTGCCTGAAATTCAGATGTGAGGCTTGGAGATCAAACAGCCACCTTGCAACCAGAAGGCGAAAAGCCACACACTAAGAAGACAGAAAAAGCTTAGATTTTTTATGACATCCCTGAGTATATCACTGAAATAATAGACTCATCTTTTTAGACACTGCTAGTCTGTTTCCTGATACACACAGACAAATGTGAGTGGATTTTCCTTTTATACATTTACTTTTTACCAGTTTGCTATGCAAGGGGACAGGCTGTTATATATTCAAAAACACTGTGTGATGGAGGAGAGTATGGAGAAGGAGCTGGTGCTTTGGGAAGTCCCAGAAAGAGATTTCCATCTCACTGTGATATCTTCCTTCTGTTTCGTAAAGACATTGAGCAATGGGACAGCTTTATATATTCAGATGTCTTTTAGCTTAGCCTCCATTCCAGTTCTTTGATGGCTCTGTCTGGCCTTCTTCCCAGGGCTGTTGTCAGAAATGCAGCCATCTGTACAGCTGACTATCTGCTCCTGGTAGCTCTGTGCCTCCTGGAGCTTTCCAGGGTAGTTGTCGATATTATGGCTCTTTATTGGCAAAGGGGTCTCAAGGAGGCTTGTTTCACATCTGCCCTATGTTTCTTCCTTGCCTGCAGCCCTTGTCCTTCCAAATGAGGTGGTCACTGTGATACCGAGCAGGACCCTGTGGGGCTCCTGGGCACAAAAGCCTTTCTGTGTCCCACGTTTCTTGATTACAGGAAATAGGCTTCATTCAGCCTCCATGACCTTCCCTGAGTTCCAAAGGGCAGGTTCAAGCAGTTGCTAATTAGGGAAGGGAGGGGATGCGGAGACAAGAGAGGAGCAGTTCAGAAACAATAGTGCATTTCTGCAGTGTCAGTTGTTACTTCTCCTTTTTCATTTCTAATTCTGTTCACTTGAGGCTCCTCCCTTTTTTTTGATGAGTCTGGCTAGTGGTTTATCAATTTTGTTTATCTTCTCAAAGAACCAGCTTTTAATTTTATTGATTTTTGCTTTCATTTCCTTCATTTCTTTTTCATTTATTTCTGATCTGATCTTTATTATTTCTTTCCTTCTGCTAACTTTGGGGTTTTTTGTTCTTCTTTCTCTAATTGCTTTAGGTGTGAGGTTAGGTTGTTTATTTGAGATTTTTCTTGTTTCTTGAGGCAGGATTGTATTGCTATAAACTTCCCTCTTAGAACTGCTTTTGCTGCATCTCATAGGTTTTGGGTCATCATGTTTTCATTGTCATTTGTTTCTAGGTATTTTTGGACAACTACATGTAAAAGAAAGAAATTAGAACACTTCCTAACACCATAGACAAAGATAAACTCAAAATGGAATAAAGACCTAAATGTAAGGCCAGACACAGTAAAACTCTTAGAGGAAAACATAGGCAGGACACTCTTTGACATAAATCACAGCAAGATCCTTTTTGGCCCACCTCCTAGAGAAATGGAAATAAAAACAAAAATAAACAAATGGGACCTAATTAAACTTAAAAGCTTTTGAACATCAAAGGAAACCATAAATAAGACAAAAAGACAACCCTCAGAATGGGAGAAAATATTTGCAAGTGAAGCAACTGACAAAGGATTAATCTCCAAAATATACAAGCAGCTCATGCAGCTCAATATCAAGACAACAAACAACCCAATCCAAAAATGGGCAGAAGATCTAAATAGACATTTCTCCAAAGAAGATATACAGATTGCCAACAAACACATGAAAGGATGCTCAACGTCACTAATCATTAGAGAAATGCAAATCAAAACTACAATGAGGTATCACCTCACACCGGTCAGAATGGCCATCATCAAAAAATCTACAAACAATAAATGCTGGAGAGGGTGTGGAGAAAAGGGAACCCTCTTGCCCTGTTGGTGGGAATGTAAATTGATAGAGCCACTATGGAGAATAGTATGGAGGTTCCTTAAAAAACTAAAATAGAACTACCATATGACCCAGCAATCCCACTACTGGGCATATACCCTGAGAAAACCATAATTCAAAAAGACACATGCACCCCAATGTTCATTGCAGCACTATTTACAATAGCCAGAACATGGAAGCAACCTAAGTGTCCATTGACAGATGAATGGATAAAGAAGATGTGGCACATATATACAATGGAATATTACTCAGCCATAAAAAGAAACAAAACTGAGTTATTTGTAGTGAGGTGGATGGACGTAGAGCCTGTCATACAGAGTGAAGTAAGTCAAAAAGAGGAAAATAAATACCATATGCTAACACATATTATATGGAATCTAAAAAAAAATTTTTATGAAGAACCTAGGGGCAGGACAGGTATAAAGATGCAGACATAGGAATATACTTGAGGACATGATGAGGGGGAAGGGTAAGCTGGGATGAAGTGAGAGAGTAGCATTGACATATATACACTACCAAATATAAAATAGCTAGTGGGAAGCAGCCACATAGCACAGGGAGATCAGATCGGTGCTTTGTGACCACCTAGAGGGGTGGGATAGGGAGGGTGGGAGGGAGATGCACGAGGGAGGGGATATGGGGATATATGTATACATATAGCTGATTCACTTTGTTATACAGCAGAAACTAACGCAATATTGTAAAGCAATTATACTCCAATAAAGATGTTAAAAAAAAAAAGAAACAATAGTGCAATCTTGGGGCAGGGTCCTGGTTCCCCCCAAGTGATATACATAGCAATATCTTTGAACTGTTTTGCAGATACTGAAATCTCCACCAGGTGGGAGAAATTAACGGTATGCTCCCCACAAGCACGTCGACCCCAGACCAGTTGGAACCAGAAAGTTGATGATGCTGACACCTACTTACCTCACCACCAACCAGTCTGAAGAAAGTCCATGAGCTGATCACAACCTCTTTGAACCATTTCTATAAAACTTCTCACTCTCCCCTCCATGTTGGGACACACAGTTTTGAGGGCATTAGCCCACTGTGGCCCCCTTTGTCTGGCAAAGCAATAAAACTACTCTTTTCTACTTCACCCAAAACTCTGTCTCCAAGATTTAATTCAGTGTCGGGGTACAGAGGCCGGATTCAGCTTCCACTGTTGCCTTTTTCCATGATGGACTCTCCATATGACCATAATTCTCTGATGCCTTTTCAGAAGAAAGTTAAGACCAGGATTAGCACTTTTCTTCAATATGCTGACATGTTCATAATATTTAGAAGAAATTTCTTAAAATTTCAAGTACGTGAATAGCACCCTTACCTGGTTTCCAGAGATGAAATAGATCCCCTGCCACCTTTGTTTATTCCATAGGTGGATACTCGGGAAGAAGTAGACACTTTTATTCAAGTCCCATCTTAGGCAGAGTTCCCAAAGTTTAGTTTAAACTTATGAACACACATAAACATTCAGAAAGGAAATTAAATTTCTCAGTTCCAAATATAAATGTCCTGTTACATGACATTTGCCACTTAATCTAATGCACCTCAGTCCAATCAGTGAGGTACAGTCTGAAGTGCACTGGTCTGGGACCGGGAGGGTCACGTAACGAAGTTTGTGACCAAGGTAAAGGGATTTAATTTTCAATTTCTCCTTTTTCTCATCTGTAAAAAAAAATGTTTGGATTAGAGTGAAGTTCTCAACCAAACTATACAGAAGAATAGGAAACTATCCAATATCTGTACTGTGAACCTGAGGAATGAACAAATAGGATACAAGGCAGAAGAGCGGAAGAGGGTATGTTTTCAAGGCATGAAATAGAAGGTACTAAATAAACGTTCCTTCTAGCTCTGATATTCTGCTACAGCATGTGTTTTAGTGTGTGACAAGACATTTCTTGAAATTACCACACTCTCATCAAAAATGGGTTCCACATTCCCAAGTGGGAAAAGTGTATATATGTATTTACACACACATACCATAGTGGTTATTTATTTTTATATTTTTAGAAAGTTTATGCCTTTGTACAGTTCTCAAATTTTCTACCCAGCCATATATTACATATTTTATAATTAAAAAAAGAAAATGATCATTCTCTCCCCATAATGACATACTCATTTGGTAGGGGGTTGTCCAACAAAAACCAATAGACTACATAATATGTCCCTGTCAGTTTCCAAAAGGGATCATATAGCAGCAGCAGCAATAATGATGATAGAAAACATTAAACTCTTATTTGAGCCCCCCTTTTTGTTTTATACCTCTATTTTTGTGTTATATAATACAGTGAAACTTTCTTATTTACCATCTGCTAGGCCCTGTTCTAAGCTCTTTAATTTAATCTTCATAAGAAACCTATAAAAAAGGCACTATTATGATCCCTATTTAATAGATAAAGAAACCTAGGGATATGGAGTTCTACAATAACAGAATGACACACCAGCACATGAAATAGCAATGGGGGATCACGTCAACACAAAGAACTCTGCCAAGGTGAAGTCCACTTCTCTGTCAGCAGAGCATTAAGGAAGTGCTTTCTCTCTTTGTTCCCTAGAGCTGTGGGTCTCAATTGTATTGACCTGACACATAAGTTTTGAGAGATGTGAGACATATTTTGTTACTAATACTAGTTCAAAGACCAAAGTTTGCTAATTATGTACTTTTTATTTTATTTTATTTTTACTTTTGCTGTGCCATTCAGCTTGCGGGATCTTAGTTCCCCAACCAGGGACTGAACCTGGGCCCGGGCAGTGAAAGCGCAGTCTTAACCACTGGACCTCCAGGAAATTCCCAATTATGTACTTTTTAAAGCTAAAAAAGCTGTGTACAATTTAGTGGGTTTTATTATATTCACAAAGTTGTACAAACAACACCACTAATTCCAGAATATTTCAACACCTCAGAAGGAAATCCCATACCCATTAAAAGTAGCTCCTCAATCTTCCTTTCCCCCAGCTCATGGTAACTGCTAATCTACTTTCTGCTCTATCAATTTGCCTACTCTGGACATTCCATATAAATGGACTTGTACAAATATGTGTCCTTCTTTTTTTTTTTTTTTTTTTTTTTGCGGTACGCGGGCCTCTCACTGCTGTGGCCTCTCCCGTTGCGGAGCACAGGCTCCAGACGCACAGGCTCAGCGGCCATGGCTCACGGGCCCAGCCGCGCTGCGGCATGTGGGATCTTCCCGGACCGGGGCACGAACCCGTGTCCCCTGCATCGGCAGGCGGACTCTCAACCACTGTGCCACCAGGGAAGCCCCTATGTGTCCTTTTTTGTCTGCCTTCTTTCTCTTAGCATCTTTTCAAGGTTCATTCATGTTGTAGATATGTCTGTACTTTGTTCCCGTATGGCTAATAATATTCCATCGTATAGATACACCACATTTTGTTTATCCAGTCATCAGTTGGTGGACGTTTGTGTTGTTTCCAATTTTTAGTTATAGTGAATAATGCTGCTGTGAATATTCATGTACAAGTTCTTGTAAGCTACTATATGTAAAATAGATAACCAACAAGGACCTACTGTATAGCGCAGGGAACTATATTCAATATAGTTGAATATAGTTGTAATAACCTATAATGGAAAAGAATCTGAAAAAGTTTTATATATATATAACTGAAAAAGTTATATATATATATATATATATATATATATATATATATATATAAAACTAAATCACTCTACTGTACACCTGAAACATTATAAATCAACTATACTTAAAAAAAAAAGTTTTTGTGTATATACCTAGGAATGGAATTGCTGTGTGATATGGTAACTTTATGTTTAGGTTTCTGAGGAATTGCCAGACTTTTTTCCAAAGTGGCTGCACCAGTTTACATTCCCACCATTGGTGTATGAAGATAGCAGTTTCATCACATCCTCACTAATATGTGTTATTGTCTTTTAAAAAAAATGTAGCCATTTTACTGGGTGTGTTTACTGCAATTTCATTGTGGTTGTGATTTGAATTATCTAAATGACTAGCAATGCTGAGCATCATTTCATGTACTTATTGGCCATTTTAATGTAGTCTTCAGAGAAATAACTATTCAAATCACTTAACCATTTTTAAGTGGGTTATTGTCTTTTTATCGTCAAGTTGTAAGAGTTATTTATGTGTTCTGGTTAATTTCCAGAGTTCTCAAAAAGTTGATTTAGAATTTTTGCCAGTGCTCTCATGGCTTTTATGAAAGAAAATATTTTCATAGGCCCTAGCTCCAACATTCCCAAAGGCCTTCCCTAATTAGATACATTTTTTAAAATAAATTTATTTATTTATTATTTTTGGCTGTGTTGGGTCTCTGTTGCTGCATGTGGGTTTTCTCTAGCTGCGGCAAGCAGGGGCTACTCTTCGTTGTGGTGTGCGGGCTTCTCATTGTAGTGGCTTATCTTGTGGCAGAGCATGGGCTCTAGGCATGCAGGCTTCAGTAGTTGTGGCTTGCGGGCTGTAGAGTGCAGGCTCAGTAGTTGTGGCTCATGGGCTTAGTGGCTCCATGGCATGTGGGATCTTCCTGGACCAGGGCTCGAACCCATGTCCCCTGCATTGGCAGGCAGATTCTTAACCACTGTGCCACTAGGGAAGTCCCACTAATTATATACTTTTAATAACCAATCACTGGAAGATAATTTGCAAGCTATATAACTGCCAAAGGATTCATACCTAGAATACATAACAAACTCATAAAACTGTATGGTAAATTTTTAAAACTCCAATAGAAAATAGATAAAAGTCATGAACAGACACTTCAAAAAATAGGATATAATAAAATGGAAAATTAAAACATGAAAAAAATGTTCAATATCATTAGCCACTAAGGAAAATGCAATTAAAATCATAATGATATATGTTATGCACCTATCAGAATGGTTAAAATAAAATAGAATATTGACAACGGCAAATGCTGGTGACGATGCAGAGAGTTTGGATCACTGTATGTTTATGGTGGAACCTATAATAATGCAGCCATGTGGAATGTAGTGTGTCAGTTTCTTTTAAAACTAATTATCAGGGGCTTCCCTGGTGGTGCAGTGGTTGAGAGTCCGCCTGCCGATGCAGGGGACGCGGGTTCGTGCCCCGGTCCGGGAAGATCCCACATGCCGCGGAGCGGCTGGGCCCTTGAGCCATGGCCGCTGAGCCTGCGCGTCCGGAGCCTGTGCTCCGCGACAGGAGAGGCCACAGCAGTGAGAGGCCCGCGTACCAGAAAAAAAAAAAAAAGAAAAAACAAAAACAAAACTAATTATCATATGACCCAGCAATCACACTCATGCATTTAGCCCAGAGAAACAAAAACTAATGTCCACACAAAATCCTGTATGTGAATGTTCATAGCAACTTTATTTGTAATAGCTGAAAACTGGAAGCAACACAAGTGTAGTTCAGCAGGTTGATAATTAAACCAACCGTGGCACATCCATACTCAGAAATACTATGCAACAATAAAAAGGAATGCACTATTGATACATGTAACAACGTGAATGAACCTCAAGGGAATTTGGCTCAGTGGGAAAAACCAATCTCAAAGTGTTACATTATGTATGATGGCATTTATGTAACATTCTTTTTTTTAATGTAACATTCTTGAAATAACAAAATTATAGAAGTGGGGAACAGATTAGTGGTTGCCAGCTTTTTATGGATGGGAAGGATGAGAGGGAAATGGATGTGACTATGAAAGAACAATACATGGGATCTTAGTGGTAGTTACACGAATCCATACATGTGATAAAATTACATGGATCTTCACACACACGAGTGCATTGTAAAACTGATGAAATCTGAATAAGCTCTGTAGATTGTACCCATGTCAATTTCCTTGTTTTGATATTGTAGGATAGCTCCCATTGGGGGAAGGAGGTAAAGAGCACACAAAGTTCTCTGTACTCCATGCATCTTCCATGAATCTATAATTATTTCAAGACGAAAATATAAAGAAATCAACCGGAGAAGACTTGTGCTTAGTCCTACAGCTGTAATGTTGCCCTCTACATTCTGATAGCTTCCCTAAAGTGCAGAGAAGAGGTGAGAAGGAGTCAGAGCTAGTAATCAGGAAATTGAAAGGAACCACAATAGATCCATGTGAGTGAATATCATGGCAGAAAGAAAGGTTCAGAAACTCCACCTTCTGTTATCAGAGAGTAAAGTACAAGGATAATGTAATAATGGGGGAGAGCTGTGAGAGTATAAGTTTGCTTATTTATGTGTCTTTGTTGTTAAAATTTTACCCTGTAAATGTTTTAATAGTGGATTTCAAAATGACAGTCTCTCAACCTCACTAAGGGTAGTTTTAGATCTAGGGCATTTTCCCACTATATTTCTATTTTATACTGTGGGAACAATTCTGGTTCTGAGAAAATGTAAAATCTTTGATGTGTTCTCACACTAGCAATGCCAGGGAAGAAGAGGCAGATGAGTTTTCCTTAAAAAACCCAAGGGACTGAACTGACTCTAGCTCCATAATTGGTGGCAGAAACTCTATTATTTGCTATGATATTGCTAACATCAGAACGTGGTCCTCGAACACTTTCTAAAGATTATACCTAGCATTCTAGTCAATAGGGTAATTAAATTGTAGACATCCTATCTTCCTCATTAGATTATATTCTTTTCCAGGACAAGGATCATATTTATTTCATCCCCATATTCTGAGCGCCTACGTAAGGCCTGGACCTTAGTAAGAGCCCAATACGTTTTTGATAAATAAATGATTGAGTGTAGCAGATGAGGTCATCATTCTTGGAAAATGTTTCTTTTGGGGTCCCCAGTCTTGATAGTAAGGGTAGCATATTTCATTCTCTTTACCATTTCTGTGAGTTTTACTTTCAGTGTTTGAGGTCCAAATATGGTCCAGTGATAGAATAGTTCTAGATCCAGGGCCAAGGTAATGTATGAATAGACTGGAAATTGCCTACGTACCATGTTTTGAGGGAAGGACTTCACACCCAGTTACCCAGAAAGCCTTTATCTTGGTCCATTCTGGTTGCTATAACAAAATACCACAGACTGGTATTTTCCTGGTAAAAAACAGGAATTTATTTCTCACAGTTCTGGAGGCTGCAAGTCTGAGATCAGGGTGCCAGCACTGTCAGGTGAGGGCCCCTGTTCTAGGGTGCAGATTTCTCGTTGTGTCCTCCTATGGAGGAAGGGGTGATGGATCTCTGTGTGGTGGCTTCTAAAAAACACTAATCTCATTCAATAGGCGTCCACCCTCATGACCTAAGCCCCTCCCAAAGGCCCCACCTCCTAATACCATTACACTGAGAATTGAGTTCAACATATGAAATTTAGGAGGGACGTGTTCAGACCATAGCAGCCCTCAGTAGACTCCTAGACTGGGTTAACTGGAGTATTCTTAAACATTGACTCCAAAACCCTCATCTTCCAAATAAAAAACCTGAGAGAGAAGTGACTCATTGTAGATCATCAAGCAGGTGAGGGAGATGGCTAGAACTGGAGTGTCTATCTCCAAAATTCTAATAAAATAATGAAAACCACACTCAGCTTCTTTCTCCAATGATAGGCATTTCTTTAAGAAACAATGAGCTGGAATGGTCTGGAGCATGGACTGAGGGATGCAGTGTGGGATTAGACATGTATAAAATACAAACAGGAAACTTGTCAGTATTTCCTAATGCACATTTTGAAAATAACTTCCTTGTTGTCATTAGAGCAAGAGAACAAAAGAATGAATGCCTAAAGTGTGCTCCCTACAGAAGTGTCTAGGAACACAACCAAGAGAAAATTCCTGTTCAGCATCCTTGGTCATGTCGCAGAGGACTTGAAGTTCTGATGGTCAGACTGGTCAACGACATGGTCAATGCCGAGTAGAAAGTGACAGCACAATGAAGGGGTCTAAGGTGGCTCTGGGAGCTTTAACCATCAACAGATGCAAGAATACTTTGAAAAGGTGGGACTTATTGGTTAAATAATCGAAGTTTATGCTGAAATGATTATTGAAAAGTGAGAACATTTAATGTAGTGTGGTTACTAAATAATAGGAATGGTTTTTTCCTTCTGACCTGAGAAAATTTTTTGTAGCTACACCTTGTAATATCTGCAAAGGCTGAATTTTATGGATTTAGAAAAACATTGTTGAAAGGCTCAAATAACTACCAGATAGCACCTTTATTTATAAAGCCTACCAGGAGAGGAGGTGAGAGAGTTGGAGGAAGACCACACGTGGAAGAGCCTCCAAGGGCCAAATCCAGAGGTTTAGAATTGATCAGACATTGTCTAATAAGGAAATAATATGGCCTAAAGGATTTTTAGGACGTTTATCTAGCTGGGATAGGAAGGGGAGATAGTGGGAGACAATAGCATTAATTCAGGTGGAATGTTCCAGAGAAGGTGGCTGTAAGAATGGTTAAAAAATAGAAAACAAAAAGCAAATAAATATTTGGCAACCCTCAATGATTAGCCATGGGAGATGAAGAGGCAATGCAAAGAACTTGTTTTTCTGAGCTTGAAGCTGGTAAGAATGGTCTTACTCCTGATTTGGGCCAGCTTGTGGGAAAGCCTAGTGAGTTCAATTCGTTATTGATGTGGAGAAATAGCTAAGCTTTAGGGGAATGTCTACATGGGCTTGGGGCATGAATTAGACTTAGCCAGATATTACGATTTGGAGATTCATTAGTCAGCAATGATTTGTGAAAACAGGAGATCAGGTGAGCACTTGGAGTGGATGGAAAGGTAGAAGATTAAAGTGCAAGCCTGTGGGACATCTTCAGCTACCCAGATAAGGACCTAGAATGTTTAAAAGCTACCTGGGAAAGAAGAACAAAGTGGAAGGAATTATTACCAGACTTCAAGACCTACTACAGAGTTACAGTAATTTAGACAGTGTAGTACTGGCATAAGAATCAATAAATATACCAGTAGGACTGAATAGAGAGTCTGGAAATAGACTCACACATATGTGGTTATTTGATTTCTGTCAAAGACACCACAGCAGCCTAATGTGGAAAGAAAAGTCTTTTCAGCCAGTGGGGCTGGATATCCATATTTAAAAATTAACCTCAACTAGGACCTTACACCATACACAAAAATTAATTTGAGCTGGATCATAGTTGTAAATTTAGAAGCTAAGGATAAGACACAAAAATCAATAATAAAAAAAGGAAATTTATAAATTAGATTTTATCAAAATTAAAATTTCTGCTCACGAAAAGACACCATTAAGACAATCAATACAAAGGCCATAAACTGGAAAAGAATATTCACAAATCATATATCTGACAAAGAACTGGTATCTGGGTTATATAAAGAATTCCTACAGATCAATAATAAAAAGACAACGCGATATACATGGGCAAATCAGGGGAGCACACACGTCACACAGGAGGATACATGAATGGCCAATAAGCACATGAAAACGTGCTTGACATCACTAATCATCGGGGAAATGCAGATTAAAGCCAAATGTGATACCTCTACACACATACCAGAATGGCTAAAATTAACAAGACTGGATACACCAAATGTTGACAAGGATTTGGAGCAACTGGAACTTTTATACACTGTTGGTAGGAGTGTAAAAGAAAGTACTACTTTGGCACAAGTTCTGACAGGCTCATAAAATGAACCATACACCTACTCTAGGACACAGAAAATCCACTCCTTGGTATTTACCTAAGAGAAATGAGAGTCTATGTCCACAAAAACTTGTGTAAAACTGTTTATAGCAGCTCTCTTCCAAGCAGCCCAAATTTGGAAACAGCCCAGGTGTTGTCAACTGGAAATGGGTAAGCAAACTGTGGCTATAGTCATATTTTGTAATACTACTTATCAGTAAAAAGGGATGAAAGACTGAACACACGACAACATGGATGGATCTCAGAAACATTTTCCTGAGCCAAAGAAGTCTTACAGGGCTCCCCTGGTGGCACAGTGGTTGAGAGTCCGCCTGCCGATGCAGGGGACACGGGTTCGTGCCCCGGTTCGGGAAGATCCCACATGCCGCGGAGCGGCTGGGCCCGTGAGCCATGGCCGCTGGGCCTGCGCGTCCGGAGCCTGTGCTCCGCAACGGGAGAGGCCCCGACAGTGAGAGGCCCGCGTATCGCAAAAAAAAAAAAAAAAAAAAAAAAGTCTTACACAAAGAGCACATATGTATGACAATATTTGTAATAAGTTCAAAAACAAGTCATCTAAGGTGAAAAAAAATCAGACCACTGGTTGCCTGTGGGTGGTGGGTGCATATTGACTGGGAAGTGGCACAAGAAAATTTGCTGTGGTGCTGGAAACGCTCTGTATTACAGGAGTTTGCTTTCCATGGTGTATGCGTTTGTCAAACCAAACTAATTGGTACACTTAAGAAGTTTGTACATTACATTATATGAAAATTTTAGCTCTCCTTCCCAAAGAAGTATACAAATGTGTGTGTGTGTGTGTGTGTGTGTGTGTGTGTGTGTGTATGCGGGCATGCGTAGGTGCATGTATGTGGTGGTGTATGGAGAGGGAGGGAGAGAGTTTATTTTAAATAAATGTGTAAATCTGAAAATTCCAAATAAACTGTATTCAAAGGAAAAATCATTAAAATGTACATTTTAGATGGAAGGAATTTGCTTGAAGAAAGTTTTCCTTTCATTATCTTGCTGCTGCTTTTCTTTCTCTATATGATTGTACTGGTCAAACAACCCATATTGCTTGACAGATTCTTTTTAGAGCAGGCAAAGAACAGATTGTTCAATAGAGAAGGGGGAATTAGTAAGACCCATCCACTCCAGTCTAATAAGCAAGGCTGTGAATCATACTTTGCTCAGACAATTATCTTTGATTTTTGTCTACTGAAGAGAGTAATTTACTCATCAGGTTTTTACAAAACATATAGAGCAACTAGGTTTCAAAGACAGGCCAATAATCCAGGCTTAGGTGGCTCACAGCCTCTTTCTGGCAGTGAGACATAATGGAATGAAGCATTGCGGGGAGGTTATTCTTCTCCGGAGCAACACTTGCATAGCAGGGGCTCTGCCTCCTATCGTCCAGCTACACTAGGCTAACTAATGTTTTCTGGACACTCAATGCTATTTAATGACTCTATGCTTTGCTTATATTGTTTTTTGTCCTAGAGCCACCTACACTACCTTTCTAGCTCATCTTTTAAGACTCAACTCAAAGATCAACTCCTCTTTGCAACTTTTTCAGTTTCCCTAATCAATTTCTTCCTCCACTGTGTTCTCCTGACACCTTGATTATACGTTTTACAGTGTTTATACTAACTGACTAAATTTGATAGTTGCATGTCTACTATTCTAGACTGAGCGTCTCTGGAAAGTAGAACCTGTGTATTTGGTTCCTAGCACAGTTTAGTCACACGATATTCTACTTGATGCAGGTGACTCCAAGGAGATTTGAAGACCTCCTGACTGAAACCTCCGAGAGCAGGTAGCAGGACTCTTTATTCACTGCCCTGGCCGCTACACACACACACGCACACACACCATAGGGCAGTGTTTTGTGTGGATTTGGCATACAGTATGTTGGTGAACGTAATGATGATGTACTTTGAAATGTCCCTAAGACCCAGGAAACTCAAATGTTGTGCAAGCTGTTTTGTTCAGCTGTTTTATATTCAAGGAAAAACTGTAGTACAGCCAGCCTTTGAGAACTAATTGAACCTAGTTTTGCAACTTTTAAAGAAGAAAAGAACACTTGGGTTGTGACCATCCAGTTTGTACCAGGGTATTAGTGATGGAGAGGTTTACATATATGAAGAATGTAAAGCTGAACAATTATTTCCAGTTGGAATTCCACTTTATTAATTCCAGTAAGGAAGGGAAATTTCCACGTTGCTAAAACCCCAGAATCTCTCTTTTTCTGCAAGACTGACTCAGTCTCAATCCATTTGTCCTTGCGTGAATGCTTTCTCCACGGCTCAGCTACGTGCCGCGCTGCACTGACAGCTTATAAGGTGATAAATATCCACTGAGCCAACGACCTGAGCAATTGACTCCAGGAAGCCAAGCTTTTACTCATTCATCGCCCTTGTACATTTCTCTTACTTTAAGCATTAACTTTACAGAATCAAAAACAAATTATTCTAAGAGTGCACACAATTATTTAGAGTACAGAATGTTGCAGGCATGCTCATTTGTTGTGAGGACACACCTGGGCAATCCTCCTTAGTGAACAGAAGTGTCATAGCTTCAGAAGCCATCTTACTTTATTCTTCCTGGTATTTTTTGAAGTAGAGCTGACATATAATATTCTGTTAGTTTCAGGTGTACAACATAGTGATTGATATTTTTATACATTATAAAATGATCACTATAAGTCTAATTACTATCTGGCCCTGCACACAATTATTAAAGTATTATTGGCTATATTCTTTGTGCTGTACATTATATCCCCGTGACTTGTTTATTTTATAAGTGGAAGTTTGTACCTCTTAATCCCCTCACCCCCCCTCCCCTCTGGTAACCACCAGTTTGCTCTTGGTACCTGTGAGTCCGTTTCTGTTTTGTCTTGCTTTTTTTGTTTTGTTTTTTCCGTGTTGTCACAAATGGCAAGATTTCATTCTTTTTCATGGCTAGTATTCCACTGTATATTTATATACCACATCTTCTCTATCCATTCATCTATCAGTGGGCACTTAGGTGGCTTCCATATCTTGGCTATTGTCAATAATGCTGCAATAACCTTAGGGGAGCACATATCTTTTTTAGGTTATCTTATTCACATTCTTTTTTTTTCAGTTGAAGTATAGTTGATTTACAATGTGTTAGTTTCAAGTGTACAGCATAGTGATTCAGTTATACATACATATATATATTCTTTTTCAGATTCTTTAAAATTAGTGTTTTTGTTTTCTTTGAGTAAATATCGAGAGGTGGAATTGCTGGATCATATTGTAGCTCTATTTTTGACTTTTTGAGGAATCTCTATACTGTTCTCCATAGTGGCTGCACCAATTTACATTCCCACCAACAGTGTAGGAGGATTCCCTTTTCTCCACGGCCTCACAACTCTTATTATTTCTTGTCTTTTTTTTTTTTTTTTGCAGTACGCGGGCCTCTCACTGTTGTGGCCTCTCCCGTTGCGGAGCACAGGCTCCGGACACGCAGGCTCAACGGCCATGGCTCACGGGCCCAGCCGCTCCGCGGCATGTGGGATCTTCCCGGACCGGGGCACGAACCCGTGTCCCCTGCATCGGCAGGCGGACTCTCAACCACTGTGCCACCAGGGAAGCCCTCTTGTCTTTTTGATAATAGCCATTCTGACAGGTGTGAGGTTAGGTATCTCACTGTGGTTTTAATTTGCATTTCGCTGATGACTAGTGATGTTGAGCATCTTTTCATGTACCTGTTGGCCATCTCTATGTCTTGAGTCCTGGCTTTTGAAACTTAGCTGTCCCAGCCTCCCTACTGAATAGACATACGTCATCTTCCCAGAGGAACAGAGCATCTCTGAGAACTTTCGGGGGCACATCTATGTGTGTGTGTATGTGTGAAGCGACTGACGAGAGACAGAGAGGCAGAGTGTGTGATACAAAAATTAACAGAAAAGGAAATATTGGGTTGATATTTGGTAAATTAGTTTAGAATCCTAATACTGAAAACCATCCATTGGGTGTTCTAGAAAGACTTCCTGCATAATGACAGAATTGCAGCTGTTACAAACCTCTTCAAGAATGCCCACATAGAAAATGAAACATTCCCCTAATGATGCCATGTACCTTTCTGTATTTATTATCAGAGTAACTGTGATGAAGAAAATACCATGTACTCATGTGATATTAGCAAAAGGGCTGACTGATTTGGCATAGATTATTGTTCTCTTTGCAACAAATTCAAACTAACCCTTAAAGAGCAGTACAATGTTTAGCGATTAAAGAGGTCCAGGATGTGATGATCCATGAAAGAATAGCACTCAAATGCTATTTCTCTGTCTGGATTTTTCTCCTTTTTTTTTTTTTTTTTCCCATTTAGAGCTAAAGAGCAGCCCAGAATTTGAGGCACATTCTGTTGTGTGTACATGCTTGTAGCATTCCCATTCACTAAGGGGGAAAGAGTGTACCCAAGGTGACAGAACAAGCTAGCACGGCGGCCGGGTGTCTTCATTCCAGGATAGCTAAACACATGAAGTCAAACCATGGGACCACATGTTGGCATATAGAGTAATGGAAAGTATGAAAAGTTGTCATTGTCAATAAGGTTAATAATTTGGGGCACAAGTGGCCTACCCTAGCTACAGTTCTCCACTTGTTTTTTGTTTTTAACATCTTTATTGGAGTATAATTGCTTTACAATGGTGTGTTAGTTTCTGCTTTATAACAAAGTGAATCAGTTATACATATACATATATCTCCATATCTCTTCCCTCTTGTGTCTCCCTCCCTCCCACCCTCCCTATCCCACCCCTCTAGGTGGTCACAAAGCACCGAGCTGATCTCCCTGTGCTATGCGTCTGCTTCCCACTAGCTATCTATTTTACGTTTGGTAGTGTATATATGTCCATGCCTCTCTCTCACTCTGTCACAGCTTACCCTTCCCCCTCCCCATATCCTCAAGTCCATTGTCTAGTAGGTCTGTGTCTTTATTCCTGTCTTACCCCTAGGTTCTTCATGACCTTTTTTTTCCCCCTTGGATTCCATATATATATGTTAGCATACGGTATTTGTCTTTCTCTTTCTGACTTACTTCACTCTGTATGACAGACTCTAGGTCCTCCCACGTCACTACAAATAACTCAATTTCACTTCTTTTTATGGCTGGGTAATATTCCATTGTATATATGTGCCACATCTTCTTTATCCGTTCATCTGTCGAAGGACACTTAGGTTGCTTCCATGTCCTGGCTATTGTAAATAGAGCTGCAATGAACATTTTGGTACATGACTCTTTTTGAATTATGGTTTTCTCAGGGTATATGCCCAGTAGTTGGGATTGCTGGGTCGTATGGTAGTTCTATTTTTAGTTTTTTAAGGAACCTCCATACTGTTCTCCATTCCACTTGGGTTTTCAATTGGAAATGGTCATCCATTATGCCTCTGCCATATCCCTGTAGAGATTTTGGTACTGTAGTGGGATGCTGCTATAATCAAGACCTAAAATGTGGAAATGGCTTTGACCAGAGGTTGGATGAAGTTTGAGAAGCATGACAGGAAAAGCCTAGATTGCCTTGAAAAGACTGTTCGTAGGAATACAGTCGTGCCAGTGAAGGCACATTTCAATTTAACCTGTGAATGACACACCTCAGCTAAATGAGGCTTCTAAGGCACATCTGGATGACATTTATTCAAAACGGTTATCAGCCCTGATTCCACCACCCCTTCTATGCAGATTGGTTACAACCAGACGGTGCAGATGAAAAGGTGATCCTACTGGATATTCATTTTCCCCCATGTGTTCACTTGGACAATGGGTGCTTGGAAAATTCGGAAACATGTAGCTGGCTCCTTTGAAAAGTTCTTCGGTGAACTGGACTGGCTTAGGACTGGGACGGTGTGCTGCGGAGGGAGGTGAGGGCAAGGGCTACAGGTCACTTCTCCCCTCAATCCTTTAAGGATTCCATGGCAATGAGTACGTGTTCTCTCCAGGTACAAGCACAAGTCCTGGAGGAAAATGCTGGCATTTGTTTTTCTTTTAAATAACTGCAAGTAGCTTGAAGAAAGTCGCTGCAGTGGTTGTTGTTTTCCTTATTGGTCTCCTAGGCTCAATACAACGCAAGGATTGGATATACACTCACAGAGAGTGTGACGACGTGAGATTGACTGGGCGCCACAGAGCAGTGGGCTCAGACTGTGGTGGGAGCCCAATCCAGCATGTTCCCAGGCCTGGCCTAAAACCACAGATGGTCCTGGCACTGCCAAAGGCCTGAGGACCACCGTTCTCTGGCAGGGTTAGTATGTGCTCTGTGACACTATGGCTTCATGGCCAAATAAGTTTGTTCATCCCAGCAGCTCCCAAAGTTAAGCAGGCTTCCTTAACAGAAGACTTTCTAGAATTCAATGTGCTAATGCTCATTTTCAATCCTGAAAGAGAGTGTGCGGGCCAGTGGTTCTCAAAGTGTGGTTCCCCAGGACCAGAGGCCTCAGCATCACCTGGAAACGTAAACATCCAAACACTTGAGCCCACCCCAGACCTACTGAATCAGAAACGCTGGAGGTGGAGTCCACCAATCTGTGTCTTACAAGCCCTCCAGGTGTTTCTGATGTGGACAAAGGTCTGAGAGCCAATAGTCCTTGTGATGTTTTTCCAAAAATATTTCATCACACATGTGGCAGGGCTAATATTTTCAACCATGAGAAATGATACTGAAGTGTGTGTGTGTGTGTGTGTGTGTGTGTGTGTATGTAATGAAGATGTGTGAAAGTATCACTGTTTGTAGGGAGGTATTTTGGAGGACGATTTAATTATTGATTTATTTAAACACCACCTTCTGTTAAAAACAACTTGCGGCAGCTCGTTGAGAATGTTGTGACTAAAGGATTATTCCTGGGCATTTTGGCCCCTTCTTATTTATGCCAGGCCTCCCCAAGACACCAAGGTTCTGACTTATGACTAGCAGACCCATGCTATTCCTGAACAATGAAAAAGCAAGAGGCACAAGCAAACTAATCAATAACCAAACCTTAAAGCCCTTGGAGCAAGAGTGAGACAATAGGGCTTCCCTGGTGGCGCAGTGGTTGAGAGTCCGTCTGCCGAAGCAGGGGACACGGGTTCGTGCCCCAGTCCGGGAAGATCCCACATGCCATAGAGCGGCTGGGCCCGTGAGCCATGGCCACTGAGCCTGCGCGTCCAGAGCCTGTGCTCCGCAATGGGAGAGGCCACAATAGTGAGAGGCCCATGTACCGCAAAAAAAAAAAAAAAAAAAAAAAAAAAAGAGTGAGACAATGCACTACTTTTCTCTACGGACTGAAAATGAGTGAGACTGAATAGGGGGCAGGGTTGAGCAAGTCTACTTATGGTATATGGGACCCAGGCTCCTGTCCAAGCTGGGAAGGCAGCCTCTCTCATGCAAGCTGGACCTTAGAGCTCTGGCAGGATGAAGGCTTAAGACGGGATCACAAGGTGACTGAGCTGAGCTGGGCTGGACTAGGAGATCCTGCTGAACCTGGCCCAGACATCTTAGGAATGGGCAGCCTCCCCTCTGTGCAAAAGCATGCTGCTTGGGGCCTGGGTAACTTTATTTGATGGATGCCCTGAAAAGTGCCAGTCAATTATGTTTCACCTGTTCCTCCATTCTTACTTACCTACATCGACTACTCTGAAAGCATCATAACCAGGCAATGGCAGCTTTGGGGAGCTAGTGAAAAGTCACCAACATTGAAAATGTTTATGGTTACACAAATGTATGCCTTTGTCAACTCAACAAACATACACTAAAGATACGTGCACTTCATTGTAAGTTTTATATTAAGAGAAAAAACTGCAGGCACTTCCCTGGTGGTCTAGTGGTTAAGACTCTGCACTTCCAATGCAGGGGGCGCGGGTCTGATCCCTGGTCAGGGAGTAAGATTCCACATGCTGCGCGGTGCGGCCAAAAGATTAAAAATAAAAAGAGAAAAAACTGCAACGAACATTGAACTCTAGTTACAGATATACATAAGGAATTAGGAGGAAGTGTACATATGTCTGCAATTTATTTTGAAATATGTCAAACATAAGATGGATTGATAAATTGATGGACAGATAGATGTATAGTATAGTAATATGTTAATGGTGGAACACAGGTGTACGTTTACCGACGTTCACTATAAAAATCTTTCAATTTTAATATATGTTCTGAAATTTTAATAAAAAAAGAAAATGTTTATGTTTTCCTTCAGTTTTCGGAGGTGGAAAGGACTTGAGGTATTTAGTCCCGTTCCTTCCCTCTACTGAGAGAAATGAGAAACAGAGAGGGGAAATGACAGAGTGAATGGCAGGGAGGGTACTAGAACATAGGTGTCTTCTGTACGATGCATCACTGAATGGGAATGAGAATTCTTCTGTTCCAATCTGAAGTTCAAGTACAACAACTAGTACAATAACTACACTTTCAAGAGTGTTCGTGTTAATATAAATCTCTAGACTGTAGATTATCTGAGGGCAGTGACGTGATGTACATAATTCAGTGTGCAACTCCAGTTTCTACCACAGTTCACGGCACATAATGGACGCTCAACAAATACACGTTGGAGGATTTTTCTTTGAATGAATAGAAAGAGTTTATTCGGTGCGTATCTGGGTATACAACAACAAATATTAAACAACTTTTTTTAAACTTTTTTGTGCACAGGACAGAAAACTGCCTGTACATGCTATGTCCACTTTTGGAACACAGATTTTAACAATTATTAATGCACAAAATCTTACATATCATGCAACTCTATGCCAAGATTCCAACTTTCTTCCATGCAACAGATATGAAGATCTAAATGGAAACCTAGCTAAGTCTTAAACACTTTTCCAGAAGCAGGTATAAGTATATGTTGTTTAGGGGTAACCAGTCTTTTAACATTTCCTTGTACACAATATTCACGCGCCAAATACAATGACAGGAGGACTTATACATACACAGATAAGACATTTCTTATTTTAACAACACGGAAGACAACATCACAGTTCCACAGTTCCTGTCTTTACACAAGAAGCCACAATAGTAGTTTAACATGATAACACAAATGGAATTAAGAGAAATCTATACTTGAGGATAATCTTTTTTTTTTTAAGTAATCTTTACTGACTGGGGTTGACAACACAACACAATTTCTACGCACAAAGTACAGCACAAGAACGCGATCAGAATACTACGAATGTAAAGGAAAAAAAAATTTGGTAAAATCACAAGAACACTGTTACCTTGAGCCTGAGATGCCAATTCAGCTTCAACCCTGAATTTGGTTGAGTTGGATTAAGTGACACAGAGTCAATAGAACCATTGAATTCCAGAAATCATAAAGTTGCGCTATGCCAAAGTAAAGAATACATACGAATCGAGCATAGATAGAAAACATTAAGCCAAGAAAACAACACGGTTCACAGAATTTTGTTTGCCCCTACAAAACACTGAAGCAGTTAATTTTGTTCTGTTTTGTTTTGTTGTTTGCTTTTGAAGAACAATGGTGGTCTTTTCAATTTTCTTGGTTGGAGAGCAATTTTTTTAATCAGCATTAGTGCTGTGAAATGTTTTTGGTTTGTCTTCCCCAAAGCATAGGTGAGATCATGAGAAAATTGGGCAGTCCTTCTCCCAGATTTAATTCACTGATCATGCTTGGCACTCTTTTTTCGCACAAGCTCGTTCTAAATTACGGGGCGTTTGTACGGATGAGAAGAAGGTTTGATGGCAGATTAGAGCAGTGAACTCTGCCTTGTTTGTTTGGTAAACATCATGGACAAATCTGAACTTTTGGGTGAAGGACTGCTAGAATTAACAGCACCTGGAGGTAAGGTTCTGTTACAGAGCCCTTGTTTTGCCCTCACTGGCTACGTTGATTCATTGTGGCTCATGGATTTGCCTCCATTCAGTACGCCGGAGACACTTCTGCTCTTGGTTGGGGTCCCGCTTCCAGATCGGGAGAACTCCGTGAGGTCGTGCAGAGACGGCTCCTTGTACATGGCCACTGCAAAGCACAGAGACACGGCATCAAAGGCCACCGCACTGGCCCTCAACTTCCCTTCTGCCCACTAGGCTTCCAGGCTGGAGGCCAAACCTGAAAAATGCCGCTTTCAAGGACTCAGGAGAGAGCGGACTGGGCCAGATGAAGCAAAATCCAGTCTTGGTACAGAAGCGTGTAGAGAATTCTAATGCCTAATTTCTATCACTGATGGTTTTAGATATATGAGAGGATTAATGAAAAATGCATTTAATAAAGCTCTTAGAAGTTTAAACATTTTCAAACACTGATTTCTCTCAGACTTTAAAATGAAACTCTCCAAGACTCTAGCACAGTTCTTAACGCAATAAATGGTAAATATTATTGTTGTGCTGTAAATAACAGCCCTGGCTTACGCTTATGGAGCACTTAGAACGTGCCAGATACTGTTGTAAGTGCTTCACGTGTGTTATCTCATTTAATCCACATGCAAATCCCACGAGGCAGGTGTTTTTATCCATATTTTACAGAAGGAACTTGAGCTCAGTAATCTGCCCAAGACTACCTGGTTACTAAAGGCGGAAGCTGGGCTTCGGACCCAAGTAATCTGGCTGCAGAAAATGTGCTGTCAAAGGGCGCTGTGTTGATTTGACTGGATGTCTGCCCCTCCTGTAAACCGCTCTTCTCTGCCTGGATTTTCTACCGCTTCTCCACCACATCTCACTCCTTCTAACATCCCTACTTCCTGCAGCCCATTCCTATCCCTCACCCTTTCTCATTTGCTACTAAGCTGCTATTAATGACCAAAAAACAAAACTATGAATGAATGAAAATTGTTGGGACAATACTGTTGGGCCCTTAGAGAGATAGGCCCAAGGAGCTTTCTGATAAGTGTTAAGTATGCACACATTTTAGCACCTGCGTTCCTGTCCAGGGATCATTTGGGCATAATCTGGGGTTCTTGGCTGTCCTGAGTTAGCAATTAAGCTATTTCCACATAAGAAAGGTGTTACCACGTGCAGATATACTATGGAAAAGTTAAAATCAGGAGATTAGATGCTATTGTCAATGCTTTAGTGTTTTTTTAAGTGTAAAATGTTACTGAATTTTTGTATAAATGCCTTAGTATGGAAGAATTACATTCCACTTTCGAAAGCGTGAAAAAGGATTGATTTCAATACCGATACTCATTTGATCCATAGCTGGTATAATATCAAGTTTACCTTTCAGTGGTTTGGGCAGAAAGTGAGCTGCAGGCTTGTTCTTCTTCACATGGTTTCCTTTCATGATCTCTCCTTCTTTGTTCAGACCCAGATACCACCCTCGGCCTGACTGCTGCTGACGGTATATCATTGATGAATATGTCACATAATAATTTTCAAACACCGATTCTTTGAATTTGCACTCAGGTGTGAAATGTTCCTACAAGAGAAGTAAATAAACAAAAGCTCAATATTTATAGCTATGAATTTCATGGAGAACCATATGGCATTATCCTTCAGGAGTTCAGGACATACTTTGTTAGAGCTTGTTATGACTGGTGTTCTATTTTAATAGCAGAAACTATTATCACTGGAAACGAAAACTATATATAACATTTCATGTGATGCTTTAGAAAAGCCCCTAAGTGCAAGTGCTACTGATCAATGATTAGCTCTCTTTGTAATAAGGTAATGGAAAAATCAGAACCAGCCACCTAAGTGTAATGTATTGGAAAAATACAGGAGCCAAAGATTGAAAAGACAAGCATAAAACTGTCACATGGAGCTTTGTTCCCTTCCGGATTAAATGAGAAAATAAACATCCGATCCCTGTACTTAATTTTCATAGATTATCCAGTTACTATGTACTATAATTTTCAATTGCCCCAGGCTGAAATCTGTGTTATACTGTTACAATGCTGGCTGCCTAGATTTCTAAAGAGATGCTACAAAGAAAGACTACCTTTTACTTTTAGATAAACCAAATTGATTTTTTTTTCAGATCATTGGACCTTGACTTAAAAAGAAAAAAAAAATTCCCTCATCACCCCATCCTTGCCTTACAGTAACATTTCACACAAATCAATATAGAAACAAGGAATTTACAGTAATTCTACAAGCAGACATGAGAGAGCAGGCCAGGAGACTTTGAAACCGGCAACGTGGTTTCCTGCCACGTACGTGGCCATGGTTTCTTTGGACTTGCCCGTACAAAAGAAGGGTTCCTGACCCAATAGGCTGTTTTTGAAAACAAACAAAAAAACCCATAAAACCTTCTTTCAAGTTTTGTAATATGTGTAGGTATGCAATAAACAGCTATTTAAAATATCCATTTATAAGCAAAGTGAAATGAACAGCAGATTTTAATCTCTAAGTAATCTATAGAGCAGCAGTGGGTCCACTTGGAGTAAAAGATGATGAGGAAAATGCGAAGTGAGCTACATGTGAAAGTGGCACTAAGGAAGCCATTCAATTTGTACTATTTTGCTGAGATATTACCAGGAATAATTTTTTTTTTTTTTTTTTTTTTTTTTGCGGTATGCGGGCCCCTCACTGCTGTGGCCTCTCCCGTTGCGGAGCACAGGCTCCGGATGCGCAGGCTCAGCGGCCATGGCTCACGGGCCCAGCCGCTCAGCCGCGTGTGGGATCCTCCCGGACCGGGGCACGAACCCGTGTCCCCTGCATCGGCAGGCGGACTCTCAACCACTGCGCCACCAGGGAAGCCCAGGAATAAGTTTTGATAAAACCCTGAAAAAAAACCCACCTTGCAATAAAAATACTGCAAGCTTTCTGGACACCTGTCTTTTCTGAATGATGTCTCCATGGTCCTACCTTCCTTCATGTTAGATAGCATTCCAAGCAAAGCACACTATCTGAGCGACAGACAGTGATTTACTATCAGAGAATCACTTCAGCAAAGAGGGACAGATTCCTCAAATGAGGCAGCCTTTTTCTGAAAGTTAAATAATTGAACACTTTTTTCTGGAAATCCACAAAATCTGTTTCACTCAGTAATCTCACTGGTTCCCCCATCTGGCTTCCAGGGTGCACAGATCAGAGTCATCTTTTGGCATAATTTCAGCCTAGGGGCATACTTGATAGATCCTCAGAAGATTCACACAAATTCAACCTACTCAAGAAGCAATGTACTTCGAAGGCAACTATCACGTGGTAGGAACGAAAGTGTTCTATTTATGGGCTGTGAACGCTCCTCTTTGTAGAATTCTCAACGTAGGGAAAGCCAAGGTATGTCTACAAAGAACTCTGACTAAAATAGTCTCCATGTGTCCTCTAGGGATGAGGACAGTTGTATAGAATGTTGGTTTCGCCTTGCCTAGCGTAAAATGACAATCTAATGTGACATTTAAAATTCTCCACAATTCAGGGACATCCCTGGCGGTCCAGCGGTTAAGACTCCACGCTTCCAATGCAGGGGGGCGTGGGTTCGATACCTGGTCGGGGAACTAAGATCCCACATGCCGCGCGGTGTGGCCATAAATAAATGAATAAATAAATAAATAAATAAATAAATAAATCTTCACAACTCAGTCGCTACCTTGCCTTGTCTCCACCATAGAACCATGTGTGCCTTTGTGCCTTTACAGACGCCATTCATGTCATTTCTGTACCTCTCTACCTACTGGCTTTCCTCTCGTTCCTCAAGGTCTAGCTCAAATATGACTGCCCCTGGAATCATATATGATCTCTCCCAGTCAGAACCGATGACACTCATATTTGTGCTCCCGGAAACTCTATCTACATCTCCAGCATGGCCCCGTGACCCAGGCGTGTGCATTCCTTGCTCCAGAAGACAAGGAATTTGTCTTATTTCTGAATTCACCTTCCAGTCATAAAGGACTGGTCGTACTGTCTAGCACATAGCAGACCACTTGGTTATTGCTTACAGGATCTGCATTGCAGAGATTCAGACTGAATTCGGAAATTCCAGGATTCAGAAGTATCAACCAGTAAAAAGTCTGCAGGGAATTTCCTGAATACCATAGAACGAAATCAGCTGTATATAGAAGGAGGTTGTCATTGCAGGGACAGATCCTGCATGTGTGACTTCGTAACTGTTCAGAATAACAGATACTACACAGACACCGGCACCTACAACATGAGGAGGAAAAACACTCGGCAATTGTTACAACTATTGGAAAATGGCAAGGAAGGACTCAATGAACTGAATGCTCTGTCACATCCTGGCAATTTCTTAGTCATCACCACTAAATTTGGACTCAAGAACTCAGTAGAGAGGGAGGAAAATGAGGCCAAAAAAAGAATGTTGAAGCAACCAAAGGAGTGCTCTGTTTTCTGTGTGTGACGCTGTCATTTTATCCAGTGCTGGAAGGAACAGGCAGAAGAGGCTTGATTTTTATCAAATGTGGAAAGACGTGAACGTCCCACCCAATACAGGAAGGGCCACCAAAGGGAAGAGGGGTGCAGCTGCCTCTCTGTCTCAGCAGTGGTTCACAGAAATAACAGAGATTGGATTGGACCCTAACCAGAGAAGCCCTGTTCAGAGAATACCAGGTAGACATCTGGCAAGGAATCAATCTCCTTTGACTGACCTGAAGCTGATTATCAGCGCTCTCGAAAAAGGTACCGTAGTGGCCTTGATACACAGTAGGCACTAAACAGAGGCAGCAGTCATTGTGCTCTGTATTTAATATGCATTAGATAAATACCTGTTATCATAATAAATGAATTAAAAAGATGTCAAGCATTCCTTGCACAGCCACTAAGAAATTATTTGGCATGAATACAAAAGAAAAGGCGCTTTATATCTTCTAACCTTTTATGCATCGATTTCTCTTAAAAGTTGTTTACCTCTCTTGCATATCTATACTAATTTCAGAGGAATAATGTTAGTAATGTTCAGAGGAATAACCCTGAAAAAAATATAGATATTCAATCTCTCTAAAATCTCTTCTCTGTAATCATCTCTATTCCCCTTAAAGTTCAAGGTTCAGTGAATATTGAACTTCTTATCCAAGGAATCCATACTAGTTAGTTACAGTGATCGTATTTTGGGTGACGAATGAAGAATCTACATTTGCAGAATGAGCAGATCCAGGAGCAAAACCTAATACCTCTCTATTTTTTTTTTTTTTTTTTACCAATTTACTCACTATTAAGGGCAAAATAGTTCTTTGGAGGTTGAAATATCACTGACAAGAAGAAAACATTTGAAACCCTCAACATCAGGTCAGTAGAGCATATAGGAGAATACTTACAGCTACAAATGGTGATGGTCAGCTGCCCTTATCAGGACATACCTCCACACAGACTTTGAGAGGCATTAACGCAATCAGTAACATTGGATACATGCAAAGAACCCCCAGATACAATGGTGTGCTACAAAGCATTTTGGTCCAGAACAAAGGCTCTGGACCTGGGTAAATTGCTATCCTCTTTAGGGTCAGAAGGAGCAACAGTGCCTTGAGTTGTCCCTGGCACCAAGGGCAAAGTATGGAGGAGATGCGTAACTCTCTGGCCTCCTGGAGCTGGAGCCAGTTCAGAAGAAGCATGGGCTGTGATGGTGGCTTCCTTGAAGGGAGCCAAGTAAGGGGCTCATCACTCAGCAGGTGATGTGCAACTGTATCCTCAATAGCCATATCCAAAAAGGTGAGAGCTCGAAAACACCTGTATATCATGTACGTCATTCCCGTGCCCTAAGCACATCTACGATACCACAATACACACACCACGACTAAGTGCCTTCCTGATTAAAAGAAGTCATTCGGCAAACATAGGCCTTAATATCAGGTTTTTCATACTTTTGCCCCCTGCTTTTGTATTTTCAGCTATGCTACCAACAGATAGGGTGGCAGTGTTTCACTTGAGTCTGTACCTCAGTAGGCTTTGAGGAGTGCCATGCCTATTCTGGCCATGCCATGCGGCATGCAGGATCTTAGTTCCCCAACCAAGGATTGAACCTGTGACCCCTGCAATGGAAGCGTGGGGTCTCAACCACTGGACAGCCAGGGAGGTCCTGCCATGACTATTGTAAACGTTTCCTTTGAACACATTTCTCTCAAAAGAAATCTTTTTTAAATGGGTTGCGCTGATTTCCTTGCATCTCAAGAGAGCAGCAGAGTCTCCTCAGGTTGTCCATACATAAAATGGCAACACTAAGGTCCTAGACTGTTGAACAAAGCCTGAACATTGAATATAAGCTTTCACATATGTATACGCTATGTCAAGCGCACAAATCCTGGTAGAGGTGAACGTTTCTCAATACATTTTGTTCTATTCACATGTAATATTTCCACTGGCATCACAGAACATAGAAAAACAGTTTAGACATCGATGAGCGAGCATTTAAAGAAACTTTAAAAAATGAACCTAGTGAAACATGATTTCCTCTTTTCAGCAGGTGCTATAAACATATTATAACTGATCTATCTCTCCCTTTAATCCTCTCACTTCCTTCTCTTTTCCTCCTCTCTTCTGGCCACATTTTCAGTAGCCTGAAGATCCAATTAATTTAACAATTACTGCCAATAGCAAGGGTCACTCTTCTAATTCTCAGCCACGTTCTGATGACAATTTATTTTCTAGGTTTAAAGTTAGCAGGTTATTGAAGCAGGTCTGACTTGTGTGCGTCATTTATTCCCCAGCCTAAAGAAAATAATATGCAAATTAAAATTAGATTTTCAACTCTGTTAAAAAAGAAAACAAAATAGAGTCTTTAAAATATGGGGGGTGACACTGTAACTACCTATATTCTCTATATAAGCTTCCCCTCTATCGGTGATTTCAAAATCCAGGATTAATTATTACATTCAGGATTCTGATGTTCTCTCCCAGGGTATATTTGATGTGAATGAACTTCATTATTACTAAGATCAAGGCGCGAGAAAGGAGAGGATGGGGAAGAGGGAATCAATACTTAGCCAGTGCACTGTAGCTAAACAAAATTATTAATTCAGGATAAACAGAGTTTGGTTTGTTCACTCAGATATCCTCTGGACTGTGGGATACTTGAGGGCAGCTCCTAGCATGGAGCCTGGCTTAGAGTCAATGATCAATATAACTCTGGTGAAATAAATAACAGAAAGAATGAAATATCACAGGAAGAGGACTTGGGAGCTAGCTTATACAGATTCAAAAAAGGGTTAAACGTGGCGAGGTATGAATAGAGGGCTGTTTTAGAGGAGAGACTGACAAGTCAGAACTTGCCTGCCGGGGCAGAAAGAGTAGGTGATAAAAGGAGGAAAGCAGTCTACAGGTAAATTCAATTTAAAAAACTGGAGAGGGAGGGAGAGAGGGAGGAGAGAGGGAGGGGTGGAAGGGAAGGATGGAGGGAGGGAGGTGGAGAGGGAGGAAGAGAAGGGGGACCAATAAAGACAAAACTGATGCTGAAGCTGCAAGAATAAAGAGATTTCCTGGTAACCAAGATATAAGCATTAGACTGATATTCTTGGTCTTTGGGTCCGCAAATAGCAGACACTGCAACTAAATTCTATTAACTTGATTTTTGTAAAATGGCGCAGGGCGGGGGAACACCTGACCTTACAGGATGGACGAGGAGCCAATGAGATGATGTATGTGAAAGAAGCTCTGAAAATTGTAAAGCTCCATACACATGAAACGTGGGATTACTCTGATAATACATGCCCAGAAAACCAAGGCAAAATAAATAAATTCTCTCTTCTTTTCGAAGTTCTTTTCACCCTGGAATCAATTTCTAAAGAAAGCATCTGCCTATCTGTGTTTTATTAACATGGAAGGAGATAAATTCTGCCAAAAATTAGGACTGCACATGAATGACACTCAGTGTTCTCCTCCAGGCCTGGTTCCCCGAAAACTGTTTCGCTTCCTTCCATTTGTCATTTTGGTCTGCAGTCGGCTGAAAAGGCTGCAGTGCTTCGAGCCACAGCACTAAACAAATGAAGTGCTGAAGAATGGGCTTCGTCAAATACCGTGCCACAGAATGACTTCAAAGTACCCATGCTAACTGGCAACCACTTGTAAAGAAACACATTATAATTAAGAATATGCACATGGGACTATTTCTCCTCATATGGTTATAGTGAAACTTCTTGGTAGCAGTTTTGTATTCCAAGATATCTAACAGACATTTTCATTTACCTTATGTTGAGCCCACAAAATAGGGTAGCGGAGTATTGCCTTTTCTCAACTCTTCACAAACAAAAAATGAAAAAAACCCCAAAAGTCAATGAGTTTGTCAACCGATGCCCTGTTTAAAACAGAATTAGGATGCAGATATGACCACATTTTAGCCCTGGGTTTCATGGAGTCCTTTGCATTGGCTTGTTCTGGATTGTCATACATTTCTGTAGAGCAGTCTCATGCAATGTCAAATTTTACAATCTGTTTTATAAAATACACTGAAATAAGCTACAATAAAGCAGGAGACAAAACAAAAACACCATATCCCTTGCAGAGCCTAAGAGGGGTGATTTTTGTTGTGATAAAAAATTACATGATCCTAAGGCCTCACTCAGCTCCAAACCTGGTCAGCAGATACATTCTGAAATGGAAGTAACTTGCTGAGACTTGTGACGAAGCAGAGGGGCAGGCCATACGTCTCCAGGGCTGTATAATTGGCCCAAGGCAGTGTCAGTCTGGCCCAAGCCTTGTAGAAGAATACAGACTGGTTAAGAATCCAATTAGCAGAAGATGGATTTCATTTTACATAAGATATGCTACAGAGACTGTGGCCATCATATTATTTTTTTAATCTTACTAGATTAAATCTTGCTGTTGAACAAAAATCTGTGGAAAAGCATTTTTTTCAACCAAAGAACAATTCTCTAAAGTGAGTAATTCTCTCCAACTTTGTCTATTATGTGTATTAACTCGTGGTGTTGGCTTTTCTTATAAGCAGGGCTGACCTATGTGTTTTGAAAGGGGAACCAAATATCAGATATGATTTCTAAAAATAAACTTTCCTGTCTTTTGGCTGGTTACTGGAATTAATCTGTGACCATTAGCTAACTATTCTCCATTACTGTGAAGCTTTCTAATTTGTGGCAAGATTCTTCTGTATAATAACTTCACAGGGGGATCTAAGCCCATCGGCAAGAGAATGACTTTGGGAATATTTATAGTCAGTGAGAGAATAAACTTAGTAGGCTGTATCCTTTTAAATAGCTCTTCCAAGCTCCTGTCCAAAAATTCAAAGCCTGGGAACTCTGAAAACTTTTCCTAGACATCCAACAAGCTGTCATGTAAAGGAGAAAGGTTCTTTCTGCGTAGATCAATTGAAAAAACTCTGGCAAGGTAGGTGGCCTATTAAAAATAAAACCATACCCACGTGGGTGCATAGCTTGTTCTAGTACTGCAGGCAATTGTGAAGGTGGTAATTCTGATTTGTACTGGATAGCGGTTGTGTTAGATTTGATAGGGTCTGTCTCTGTAGAAGAGAGTCATTTACAATTGCCAGGAGTCTACTTCGTCAAAGACTTTCAAAGAAGACTTCTTATTTTTCCTCTTGCACAGGTAGGAAAGCAATGCCACTGCTCAGAAGGAAATCACTAATGCCTGCTTTCCACTGCAAACCAGAAAACCTGGAATCACAGGGCAGGGTGCAAAGGCCTCATCTATAAACCAAGGATGAGAAAGATGTCGTAGAGGGCCATCGGACTGCCACATCACATAACACCTGCAAATGACTTCTGGGGATAGGAAATCTTACAGAGTCCTATTTCTACGTAGAGAGCACATTTCCACTAACATTTGCCCCTTGAAATGAGCTAATGAAAGGATGCTTGCGACAGTCACTTACCATGAGTCTGAGTAGTACTCAGGGGTAGTCAGTTCATTAAGTTAAGACTCAAATGGAAGAATTCATTCTCAACTACTCCTTACCCCGGGAGCCTAGGCCCCTTTGCGTATCTAACGATCTGACTTAATCTCGACAGCAGGCCTCTGTACCAGCTTCAGAATGGCCTGAGAGAGGAGTTCTACCACCTCACAAGTGAGAAAGCCACAGGAAAGAAGCCCTTAACAAGCCATTCCCTTATGAACTCAACCGCAAGTGCGCCTTTTCACCCAAACAGTCACTGTGTAGACAAGAGCTGTGATGTCAATTCTCTTCTCAATGGACAGTTCCAACATTGGCTGAAGGTTCAGCCGCCCCTCCTCCTATTCGTGTGCCCTGGCTCTCTGAACACCAAAGAGCTCTGTTCAAACCTGCCTCTTCCACCTTCCAGATTTCTGACTTTGGGCAATTTACCTGGGCTCTGATCTTGCATCTCTAAGAGGAGAATAGCATCACGTGCCTCCCAGGGAGGACTGCAGGGGGCATGGAAAGCACCTAGTGTATGTGCAGGTGCTCACAGACTGCGGGATCCCTTGCCTTCACTTAATTTTCTGTTCATGTAACAGCAAGGAGAATGCAGCCTCCTCCCAACTTGAAACTGGTATGAAAAGTAGTGGTTATCAGTGCCAACAAACGGAGTAGAGAAGCACCTTTCCAGTTCACAGAGAGGTTCATGTTACACATTAACTGTATGGGTGAGGATTGCTTTCGTTAGTGATTCCTATGCAAGGGTAACAATACATGAGCTCTTAATATGGGGCTTAAGATATCCTAGGATTCTAAAATTGGAATTACTGCAATGTGTATCAGTGAACCCACATGATATTAAAGAGATTTGTGAACTAATCCAGTATTAATGGCCCAAATGACATCTACATGTCTCATTTTAATGCCACAAAAGTACAACATTATCTCATTTCTTTTGTTCTAAACCAGTGTTTTGCTAGTTCTACTTTCATAATGCAGGTTACTAATAACAATACTGAAAAATCTAATAGTACCTTATGTTTAAGCAGTGCCTACTTTTAAAGTTTTCTACAACTGCTTAAACAGTTTTGGCATTCGAATGAGATAAGGGACAGTTTAATAATGATGATGATAAGAAAGGTAATGACTACAATGGATTTGGTGGACCTTTTGTTTTTTTAACAGTTGAAAAACTTCATTCTTCTACTGCAAAATACTCATCTCTGAATCTCAGCACACTTGGGTTTTTTTTTTTTTTTTCTTTTCAGGGACCTCTCTACACTCAAGAGTTTTTAGGGGATGACCCCAGAGCAATTTTACTGAAACTAGGCACAGAGGTGGGTAACCGGTCAGAGTCCTGCATATGTGCATACGCTCGCAATAGAGACAGACAGACTGACAGACGGGGGTGGCAGACAAAAAGAGAACAAGAAGTGAACCCAGAGAAAGTCCATGCGATGATTTCTTCTTTTTCCCAATTCTGTAATCCTGGGGCCTTTGAGAAATGCCTGCTATTCCCCACCCCGTACAAGGGGGAAGGTGGGAAAGTGAGCCATCTCACTTGTTGGAGAAGATCTGTTTCCTGTCCCGATTCCCAGCTGTGCTCAGACCTCAGGGTAAAATCTGAGAAGCCACCTAGGGCAGGTTGTTCTTCTGTTAGTATCTATAGAGGAGCCTGATAAACGAATAAACCCATTTCTTCCTAGAGATCTTCCTATATGTAATGTACATCCATCTCTGAAAGAAAAAAAGGGGATCCAGGTCTTTCGAGAAACTCAGGATGAATGCAAAGTTCATTAAAATAAGATACTTTGAAAGATGAACGTTGCTATCATAAAGTGAATTATATTTTCATAAGAGGAATGTAATGCTCAGATGTGTAGCTATGGTGCAGTAAACAAGACAACGGTTCCCTATTTATGACCAAACTGTGGTCACCTGTGATGCCGTTTATTATAAGCATCACCTGGTATCATGGTTAGGGAGAAACCACTGCAGGGAAGCCTGAATTCTAAGAACGCAATGCTTTACAGGAGTGTTTAGGCCGAGTATCCAGCTACAATTCATAAATGAGCTTTTGATAGCTTAGTTTAAATTAAATTGGGTCTGTTCTAGATTTCCTGAAATACCGCAACATTTTTAGATTAATTTTTTAGAGGGTTTTGATGACATTCAATTTTGAGATAGGCAAGTTACAGTTCTTTATCAAAATATGCAATTTCAATTTTCAAATATTTGTTACCTTAAGTATTACCGGAGTTTGAAAACACAATGCAAGAATATAATATAAACTCCGAGGATATATCAAAATGATTAATACTTCATAAGCTTTGCACAACCATGACCTGTTTGCAATAATTTTCAGCTTCCATTTTCAACAGTGTAGACTGTTAAAGCATTTGCACGAGAATGCAAAATACATAAATTATCCCTGCAGGGAACACTTAAAACTTAAGGTAATTATATAGCATAGAAGTGACTTCAAAGAACTCCAACAAAATAACAAATAATTCTACAGTCACCCTTTAAAATGCTTATTATTCTGTGTTACCAGTGATCTTGACCACTAAAATCCCTCTCTTTACAATTATATTCACATTATCAATTCTTACTTTGTTCTTTTACCATCAAGCTCTTACAGCTGGCCCTGAAAATTTGCATGCTGTAAAAGCTGAACTAGAAAGCTAGTAGAGATGAATCCCCCAGTTATATCCATGCTGTGAACAGAACCACAACACCCCCTTAATATATCTTATCATTGCACTTTTATACTAAACACGCATCCAAATCAGGTCCTATTTTTTACATTCCTCCTGTTCAAAATCTTTTAAGGGCTCCCTGCTGCCTACAGGATAAAAATCCAAACTCCCTGGCCTGGTGTTCAAGCCCTCCACAATCGCGCACATGTGTTCCTACAACTTTAGCATAAGATTCCTCCAAACCAGCCAGACTGGAGAAATAAGGCCAGGACCAAAAGGAGCAGAGATTGTTTCTTATGAATGGAAAAATATCTCCTCCAAACCAATTAGTGTGCTTCGGAAGCTGGGATAGTCACTGTGATTAGAGGTAATATATATATATTTTTATATCATATATTTTATATATTTTAATTCAAACAAACGCCTTGCGCTTCTGGAACAACCGAGCAACCTCATGTCATGGTTCCACGCGCTGTGACTTAGCAGGGGCTGCCCCCGGGTATGCAATTCTCTGGGGGCCACTTGCTAATAATCGGCACCTCTTCCTTTCACAGCACACGGAGGAAAAAGAGTCAAACGTCAGCGTGCGAGGAACCTCCAGGCTCAGCTTCGGCTGGGATGCAAAAGCACTTTACAATTGATTATTTCTGAAGACTTTTCACAGTATCGAGGAAGAGGGTAATGAAATTGTATCTGAACAGAAGGAAGCTAAATTATTTATCTCATACTAATTTATACCAGACGGCTGGTGATGAAAAATCTATACTGGCAAATCTGCTGTATATATTACTTTAAAGATAATCAAGGGGGCTAAAACTTTAAATGGTCACAACATATTTGGATTTAGTTTTATGGCTCCTATCGATTCCATACATAGGTTCTTCTACGTGCACGTGATTGGGACATGATAAATCGTATCACCAAGTCATTAGAAGCTGCATCATCTATTCACGAATTACATCAGCAGTTGGATTGCTTCTCTTTCTTTAACCCGCAGAGAGAACACATTTGGGATGTTGCCACACGAGGGTGCCTACTATATCCCTCTGCATCAGGAGGGTGCAAACGACACTCCTTCCCCAAGAGAGAGAGAAGGAGTTGGCCCTTCAGCGAGATCACAATCCTCAGGATGAAACTCCCTCACTGAGCTTCAGGCAGAACGGGTTAAATGCTGACTTCCGACTACAATAAACAGTTGATGACTGGAAGGGAGATAGGGTGTACCAGATGTACATCCTTTTCCTTTTCTGCCCAAGTTATGTCTCCTGGGAGAGGGTTGTATGGGTTCAGCATCCAATTTGGGCCTGTCCTGGATCCACTTCCTCTCTGCTCTGAAGCTCACCCCTGGACAAAGCCCAGCCTTGTTCTTTGGTTGACTCTCAAATGCCAATTGTTCAGGGAAGGATAGAAGACATTCAATTACACGTGCTGGTTCATATCAAACGACGTTCACATGAGCCTAGCTACTCGATACTGTTCTCCAGGTAAAGCAGGTAAAACTTCTGGCCCTGGAAAGGAATTGGTTTGTGTACAGAATCCCAAAGTATGATTCGCCTAGTGAATCAGAGCTTCTCTGAACAACATCTTTATATAATGTTTATTATTTTGCAGAACGTGCAGTATCATCTCTGGTTGACTTATGAAGATCAATTATCTTACATAATTATGGGGGTTATATGCCTTCAAGTCAACAAAGAGTTTTTGAGTGCCTATCACATGCACCATTTTTCCTAAACTAGATGCCGATACTCATGGTGCTTTAGCACTCTGGGGAGAGCAGTTGCTGTCCCCCAACAGCTGTCCAAAGAGCACTTCCCAAGCTGCAGCCAGAACTCATGCAATGCCCCCAAGTGTGTTCTTACGGTGAGAGACAACAGACCAAAATTGAGTTCCACAGTCTATTGTGGCCAAGCAAGATACAGACCTACTGTGGGTGAATATCTTCCCACTACGATAACCTGATTGAGCATTTATTCCATTTGCAAAGGATTCATTTAGTAATCTCATCTGTTACAGTTAAGTGTTCTGTCAGCAGCAGCAGCAGCTAAGCATTTACCAATCTCTGAAAAAGTATGACCATCCCAGGTCAAGGTATAGATTAGAATGGTAATAGCTTATGTTGAAACCTAAAACCAAATCCTTCAGAATCACATGAGAATGACCAAAGTTGCCACTGTGATATTACCTAAAGGAACATAGAACCCGTACATTCTATGACTAGCCAAACTCGAGTTAATTCAATCATAGTAACTAACTGCAAGTGATACTGTACACCATCTGCCAATATAAGATAATAAGGCTCCATTGTTGAATCACTGTCCTGCACGGCGAGGTTACTAGTATTCCAATCACCAGCAACAGTATGCCGTAAACACACTTTGGTGTCGCTGAAGTTATACTTTCTGCAATTCTGATTTATTGAAAGAATGTTTTCAGAAGCCAGACATTTGCAGAAAATCATAGGGAAAAGGCATGAACGGGGGGGCTGTGAGTTAAGTGACCAGAATAAAAGACAGTACGAATACTCCTTTGAGTGAACACTAACAGAGTTTCAAATCTCAGAGCTTTGGGGGTGACTCCATAGGCCATGCCCAGTTGTCAGGGACTTTGCTAATTTTCTAGCGTTACAAAGAACCAGGAGGGGACAAATCAAACGGATGTGACGCCATCCGAACTTCGGTGTTTAACCTTGCGCCAACACATCAAATTACCGGTGCGGTTCCAGTGAGAAAGCAGAGATGGGTGTATACACAGCAACCGGTCACTAAAGGACGGACGTAAACACAGAGTCGGTGTGAGAACTGCTGCAGATTACATTTTGTCTTCTTAGCAACATTAACTCTCTGTTCTTTTAAATAGTCTTAATGCTTATCCAAAGTTGCTTACTGTATTTTGAGTGAGCAATAACAGGTTCGATTTTCCCTGAGCCTGAGTCACAGCCTGGTAGTAAATTAGCTGCTCAGGAAGGTGCGTTACTTCCTTGAGGCCACTGAGCCATCATTTAAGGCATTAAAGCTTGCTTTCATTTATGAAGATGCTACTGACTCACTTCAGTAGGAGTTGTTTTTCCTGCACTGCTGATGCCTGAGTTAAAGGAATGTACTCGTTTTTTTTCCTCCTTGCAGTATGGATGGACTGGGCTAATGACACATTCTTGTCAACTGCATTGTGACCCATGGAGCAAATGCCCATGATGTTTATTCTGCAGCTGCAGAACAAAGCAAAGTCCATGAGGGCTGGGGGAGACCGTAGATTCCTCGATAGCATCCTCTAATTGACATTGACTGCGTAAGTGGCCACTAGTGCCATAAAAGCCACCCTTGTAGTAAAACAATAATTTACCACATGAGGCAAATCCTGTCGCTCCTCTACTCAACACCCTCCAATGGCTTCCCTTCTCAAGAATCAAAAGCAGAGTCCTTACCTTGGACAATAAGATCATATGTTATCTGATCCCAGTTATTGATACTTCTCTATTCTAGTCTCTCACTTGCCCTTTTTTTTTTTTTTTCACTTTATGTCAGTTACACTGGCTTCCTAGCTTGTCCCTTGAACATGCCAACCATATTCTCACTTAAGGGCTTTTGAATTTGCTGATACCTCTGTCTGGAATTTTTTTCCTTTAGATGTCCACCTGAACCCTTCCTTCCTGTCCATCAAATGCCACCTTAACAGAGAGGCTTTCCCTGACCACCCTATATGAAAGCTGCCCCTATCTCTCAGCATGCCCTGTCCCCCTAACCCTGCTTGTTTCTTCTCCAAAGCAAATTATGTATGAATTTGTTTATATCTACTTCTGTCTACCCGCTCTAGAACATAAGCTCCACGAGGACAGGGACTATATTCTGTCCATTGTTGTATTCTAGTACTTGGAACAGTGCCTCAAGCTCTGTATTCACGCCGTAAAAATTTGCTGAATGAATAGATGGGTGAATTCTGGTGGTGTGATAAATTGAAGGGACAAGTTAGTCCAGATTATTAAGGTCTCTGCATAAGTATTAAAGAATTAATTTGTCATAAAATGGTATTTTGGCTCCTTTGAGGTACAGTTATTGGGGCGTTCATTTTCACTGTGGTTATGAACTGCATTATAATTATAAACCAGCAACTCTACCCGGAGAAACAAAATAAACCTTTACTAACATTCTTTTGAACTATACATGAAAGGCTATTCATAAAAAATGGTAGGTCAAGATGAAAGGAAATAGCTAAAGAGAATAATACCTTTGAAAAGTATGCCAACAGGTAATTAATCATTGAAAGCAGCAAATCCTGATGGCTAGTAAATTTCAAGGGCTTATCTTGTAACATATGCAAGTGCAATCTTCTCCTCAACATATTAGAAATGTCAGTTCCTTGTACTGAACAAAAGAATAAATGAAGAATACGTCTTTCCCAAGAAGATGCTATTATTTTTGATGATTTCATTAAAATACATTAAATAAAGATTAAAACACTAAAATATCAAGAAGAGTTTAGCTAGGGCCCTAGTGCTTCACTCTGATGTGTTTTTCATGGGGGTTTAATGCCTGATATGACTTGTGCTTACATTGCCCCGTGTAGAGCACAGGCATCTCAGGCTGAACAGGTGCAGTGTAGAAGGGTTCACATCTCATTTCCTTGCCGTGGACCACATTTCGTCTTCCACTTACCGAAACAAAGATAACGATTTTTAAAGAAAGAGGGATGTTAAAGAAGAGATAAATGCCACAACTTGCTAATTAAGTACAATGGGATACAAAAACCACTTCGGTGCCACACTTTAGATGTTGTTTAGAGAAAGGAATAATTTGGAAGGAAGCACAGTGAAGGAGAAAGAAAAAAGAATGGTTTAATTGTGAATACACTTTGCATAAATAAACATTTACATTTGTCAACAGCAATAAATGCAAACCTTACCACTACTGCACTCACTGGATGATTATAGGAGACAAGTGCCTTGCTTAATATGGACCCAGAAGGAACTTTATCTAACCAAATGCCTGGGATGGTTTTGCCAGTAGTAGAGGTTCAGGGCCCTGATCCAGGTGTAATGAAGAGGTTTGGCTGTATTCCCTGTGAGATAGTCTCTTTTGGATATAAACTAATGGACTAGATACTGGAACCTTATAAAATAAAGCAACATGCATATTAGGCCTCTAGTTGTTCTTTTCATGGAAACTGGTTTGTAAGATATGCTCACTTCAATCAAACGTCTTGGCCTGTTGATTTTGACACACGGGGAAAAGGAAAAGTGGATAAACAGTCCTAACTAAAGGCTAATGGCAAATAGCAGCCCAGAACTGTAGTACTTTCCACTCTCTTCTTCATTTTATGTTCTATATTAAGGCAACTTTGCGCACTGGTTGAGAAAATAGGTTTTCAAGTCAGACAGTGGCCGAGCACAAATTAGAACCCAGGTCTGTCTAACCGGGTAAGTTTGGGCAAGTACTGTAACCTCCGGCCTTAGTTTCCTCACCCTTAAAATGGGAAAAATAATTTTCTTCATAGGGCTGTTGGGAGGATTAAATAGGTTAAGATTTGGACTAGGCTGCCTAGCCCATAATAAGGAAGAGAATTTTCTAAAGCAAATGTTTTAAATTCAGGAACGAAGGGCACTATTGTAGGACACTGGCATTCACGTAAAGCACAATTACTCTGTGCCTGAATGAAACATCGGGGCAGTGCTGGCTGCTAACAAAGTCGTGTCACTCCCCTGTGCGAACCAGAGCGGGGCTGACAACCAACTCACGCTTGCGGTCAGCATCACATCTGCTTCGGGATGCTTTAGGCGTTTGGTTCTGAAAATGGGGTGGTGGCAGGTACTGAAATTCTGTGAACTCATTTTTGGGGTAAAGTCGGTTTTTCTTTCTGTCCTTAACCAGTCGTCCTTCGAGCAGAGGTTAGGATCCTCTCCCTTCAAGAACTGAAACAACAGCTGGTAAACATCTGGCTAAGAAATCCCTGGGGGGTTTCTCTGGATATGCTCTTCCACTCCTCTGCTCTTTCTCAGCTTTTGAGGAGTGAAGCTGCTTCTCCTGTTGCCAGGCAATGAATTCCAAGAGCTTAATTTGGTTAGTGACTACTAAAAATGCATCTCCTTCTAGTGCACCTTCTTGCCTACATCCTAGTTCCTAGGCCTTTTTTGTTGTTTTGTTAATGCTGACGTCTAAAATTGCTGTTCAGTGCTGTGCTGCAACGGTGATCTGTTCACGGCACTCTTCATCTGCGAGTGGGCACTTGATTGTAATCAACAGTTCAAAGTCTGTTTCTTCCATTTGACTCTAAGCGCAGAGAAGGCAGGGGCTGTGTTTGCCAAATGTCAGGCAATCAGTGGATTATTGCTTGAATGGATGGATGGATGGATGGAAATATATATACTATAGGACTCTATTATGAAAGGAGTAGAAGGACTAAAGATTCAAAAAAGAGAGCAAGAAACATATTTATTCAGGATCTTACTAACCCGCTAAAGTAAAACAAGAAGAGCTGAGATTGGGTGTATAATTTGGTGAGACAGTCAACAGTAGGCGGAAAAAGTGAAGAGAGAAAGGGTTAAGATGTGCTAAGGAGGGGCTACCAGGGTTGATCTATGCGTGTGATAGTTACTTGAGAAGGAAACTGCCTTTTAGGGGCTGCTATCCTAAACAGATTTTAGCCAATCAGTATCGATATTACATAATGACGGCGTGAAAGGATAATTATTTAGTATCCAATCAAAGGATGTGTAATTAATATGAAAGTGTAATGATTATGTTGCATCCAACCTGAGGTTAACATTTGGAGCTCAATTGCTAATATTAATGCTTTGCATCTGTTCACAGCACATACGTTGTTATGCTAACCCTATGTTTGGGGGGTGTAACTGGAGAATGCACACCTTCTTTGGGGCCACTCTCGCACGTGGGGCTCATACCTGTGATCCTAGGATACTTTATTCATTCACTCAGCAAACATTTATTGAACACCTACTACATGCATGAAAAGTTGAGACACTAAGCTAAGCACTAGGGCTGCAGAAGTGGACGAGACATAGCTGTTTTCTTCTCTTTCGGAATTTACAGTCTGGTTAAAGAAACGAGAGATAAATGTGCAAGTACTGTTGGCAAGGCGAGTATTGAAGTAGGAGTTATCACAGTACACTATGGGATCTTGGAGGACACACAGTTAAGCTATCTAGTCAGGGAAAGAGTTGCAGTTTGGTAGACCCAGGTTTAACAGCCATTTTATCCTGAGGGCCACTAGATAGGCCCAGTCACAACATTGGATATTTGATAATAGAAATGGCCGACATTTATTGAATGCTCACAGGATGTCAGTAACATGCACAGGGCTTATCCTATGGAATAGGAGGAAATACCATATGGAAATCCCATAGGTGCTGGGAGGAAAAAGAACAGAGTTGCCTTGGGAAGTTTTCTAAGAAGCCTTTCTCTAGGCTGCAGTGGCTTCTCACAGCTGATAGCAACAGAGAACAAGAGGCATCCTGTGGCACTCTCTCTTGGTTGGCAAGGAGTTCACCTGAGCTTGTTGGAGGGTGGAGCATAGCACCTTGGGGTTCTCGTGACAGCCAGTGATTCCACAGTGCCCGTCACCAGAAAGAAGTATATGGGTCTAATGGGAGTAAGTTTTCTGGCAGACGCCAGCAGGTCACTAGCTTAATGCTGGAGGGTAAAAATGGTTTTAAAAATGGTGGGAGGAAAGGAAACAGCCTTCTCTTCAATCTTCCATGTAGCTATTACTAAAGTATGAAACAAATGACAGGTGGAGAGAAGACAGACACAATGTCCAGGGAAACAGAGATGGCTGGGAAATCCTCATTTGGGAACATGGTGAGGCATCTTAACCATGGACGTGCCATATACAGAAAGGAAGAACGTGCCAGCTACAGGCATTGTTAAGGCCTAACTTCCGCAGCCTGACTGACAGTGTTGTATTTAATGACCCCTATCGAAGCTTTTCAGAAATGATGGTATTTCATAGATCACCCCTGTACACTCTGAGCTCGATTCCCAATTATTGGTAAAATGACTTCTTTATAGCGTCCTCCTTGAAGGAAGCCTTGTCTTTAGGAGTTATAGAAAATCAGTCTCAGCAAAAACAAAGCTAATTCATTGACACAGGTTCATGGATGGCCTATGGGCAGGGTACTATACTAGATTCTTGGAAAGGAATGAAAAGATTTAATTGAACCTCTGGTTTTAATTTTAACCCCCAAGGGTCGCATTTATTATGAATAAACACAACCCATTAAAATCACTAACTGACAGATTAGGTGTCTATGTGACTCCATCAACTACTAAAATAACATTAACCACTCCATATTCTTCAATGATCTTACTAGAACCAAACACAGATTCATCTCTAGCAGGCACTGACTTCATACCAGAGTGAGCATGTAAAAGATGGACATTTGCCTTTACCCCTAAAAAGCCAGTAACAGGAGCCTTCACTCAAGTCACATGGGTATGCACAATCTATCTGGAAATATTTTAAAACTTTGACCCAATGTTATACAATGATATCGCGTGTGATGCTGGAGTAACATGGCTTACTTTTTATTATCTCAACTTTTCACTTTATGGGTACGGCTATATGCTTAAAGAAATCAAATCTTTTACTGATGACTGGGCTTTATGAAGGCTTACTCTGGGAATTCACAACAGAAATCCAGTTTATTTTCCAGTATTTCACCTGCTGAAAGAAATCACCAGCCCCCACCATGATTACTGCTCTGATGCCACCAATCACAACCTGAAATATTTGATGACCCTAGGTTTTTGATGATTCTGTTTCCTCCTCAATTACTAGAGAAGACAGCAGAAGAGTCTAGTGAAGGTCTCACCTTATTGATTTGCTTCAGATTTTTAAAGTGAGCTGAGAGTAAGGTATTTATTACGCTTAACTGGTTGGTTTATTTTCTTGAGTATCAGCATGAAAGTACAGACTGTGAAATAAGTTCCATTTGCACTCAAGTAATTTTCCCAAGTCATTTTCAGAATGAGCAAAAAACGTGAGCCTGTCGAAACGGACAAGTTTCCTTTAAAGAAAGGTGCGACCAAATACAACCAGCAATTAGGAGCAGAAATCGCCTGCACTACAACAGCTATCAGCTAAGGCGCACAGCACATGTGGGAAACTAATCCTTGAAAATCTTGTTTCCTTTTGTACGGCTACTTAAATGAAAGCACCTAGCTAATCCAATTATTCCAACTGTCCCTTTAAAATTAAATTTTTGATTTATTTTGGCTAGGTAGATAATTCAAAAGTTATGACAAATTTGAATTCAATTGACCGGTATAGAAGAATTATCATTCTTCGGAAGTATTACAGAAAAGAACTTTCCAGTTTGTCTGAAAAATGTTTGTGCATTCAAGGGTCTGGAGTAGCTTCTGTAAGTCCAGTTACATTCTTTTAGATCAAGGAGTTCTAATGCGGAGGGATCCTGGGCTCTGTCACCCCATTTCACTAAGACTCTTACTAACGTCTGGCAAATGCTTTGAACCTTGGGTTTCACAATTTATATAATGGAAAGAATGATACTGACCTTTCTCATTCATACGTTAAGGGGTGATGAATACTATTTCTACAAAGCCATATAATTACAGCTTGATGTTTTTCACATAACCGTCTTTAAAGAGGAAGTTATGTTTTAAAGTGGAAGCCCTCATCTCCTGCACATTCTGACAAATACCTCAAATTGAAAGAAACTGCCCCACATCACACTTCAATGATATAAGGCGAAATATAGGATCTTAACTCAAACTGATGGTGAAATACCAGCTTGCTTTTTCTATCAGTCTTATATAATCCTGAAAGTTGGTCTTCTTATCTCTCTAATCCTTCTGAAATGTGAAGGACATGAGTAATGGCTTGAAAAAAAAAAGAATGACAGATCTTCACCATCACATTAATACCTTCTAAATCAATGACCTAAAAAGGTTCCACAGAGTGATTTTTAAAAAATTAAATGTAAAACAAACATTGGAAACATAACCATTTTTCTTGTTTCCATTAGCCATGTACTTTTGTTAATTTAATGTATACTTGGAGTATTCATGTCTAAACAAAGGTATCACATAGATTATTAACTCATCATTGGTCAGGGGAAATAAAATTAACTGGATTTCCAATTTAATCTGTCAAAGGAAATCATTGTTAGAACCCACTCCTTTAAAAGTGAAATGGTATAGCCTTTCCTGAAAATCCTTTGGGTTGCAAATAAGCGATGGCAGCCTTATAATCTTTTGTTAATCCATCTGTATATTTTGTTTAAATAATTTACACCTTGTCTAGCAAGGCAAGCCAATGATTTGGAGTGCCCTTCCTAGAAGTACTCTATGGAATACATTCTATTTGAATGCCGCTCTATCTATGTAAGATATTTTTCATTTTTAGAATACGTGATTTGCAATTTATTATATTTGCAGGAGTTACATAGGGAATACATGCTCACTTTAGTATTCACCCAACAAAAATATAACTGAGAAGAATAATTTCTGCACCAAAGACCATCTTGTACAGTCCAAGGATCCAACAGAAAGACATCTGAGGAGTTCTGCTCCTTTAGACAATATACACTGTGTTCTTTCCAGAAGTCTATTACCACTACTACTGATTTTCTGGAGGAATTAGAGATGGTAAATGGATAACAAAGAGACCCAAACTGCGTGATTGCTTGGCTAGTATATGTCATTTTCCCTTCTTGCCCCAGTCTCTATCAGAGCTGTCTTACTCAGCCTTCTCTTTCTGTTGCACACTGAATAAATAAGAGCTTGGGAAAGTTTATTAGCAGTATAACCCTCAAGTCTCACCCTGTCAGATGCTTGGTGTTCCTCTATAATTGGCATTTGTGGACGCAGAATAATGATTTGCTTTGTACCTATTCCATAAATCTGAACTGTGATTCTCTTCTTTACTGAGAGACCTACGACGAAGTAAGGCTCTAGCTTTCCAAGCTCTGATGCTGAATCCACTCAGCACTCTGGAGCCCCAGTGGGGATGAATGAAAATATTTCACTGTGAACTCTGGTGATGTTACTGCTGCCGCATTACTTTACCATACCCAGGAGTCCAGGAGGCAGCATGATTCTGTCGGGAAGTCTTCCTTGTTCCTCATATAGCCTTCTGTTTCAGCAATAATATTAGATAGTAATTTAATTTATCTGCCTATGATTACTTTAGTTAAAAAAATGAGAGAGGGAAAGAATTGCTAGATTCGGTGAGATAAAGATATAGGAATAAAGATGGATACTTCTTTATTCACGTTCACGGGTAGTTTGCCATTTTCATGTGTTTCGTTCTATAGGAATGGTTTCATTTTATTTGATTCGATAATTGGGATATAATGAGAAATAGAATCAAGCTGTGAAAATGTTCATGACAAGATCTCTCTCACTAAACACTAGTTCTTTAAATGTGATGCAAATTTCATCAGGTGGTTTGAACCATCGTTATCACCTTAGTCTTTGGGAAGAAGAAAACACAATCTTCAATAAAAATTCTAACTTGCATATTAACCAAGTTTTGCTTCTCTCTGGAGGAAGTAGGATAAGATGCAAATAAACAAAGCTTCAGTATAAGAAATGAGGGAATTTGCACTTACATAAAGCCTCATCCAAGTCTATGTGAGAAATACAAAAAATTCCACATTAGTCAAGTTGAAATTCATGAGGTCCTAATGATGTTCCTGATTTCTATAGGCCTGGCACTGAATGATTGACTTCCTGAGCACTGACAAAATCAGATCCATTGTCCTTTTAATTTTATTATTTTTTCCTACGAAACAGTTCCTTTTCACACAAGAGCACAGTGATAGGCAATGACAAGTACAATAAAATGGAAAACGTTCCCAGTTAACAATGAATGATTAAACTGTCTCAGTAGCTGTCAATACGGTTCCATATTCTTGCTGAATGAAAAGACGCCTTTGGAATATGCTTTAACCATGATTTTAATTTATATATTGTTCAGCATGAAAAAATTAGCTTACTAAATAATGCTTTCTAAAAAGCATTATCCAAAAATAAATCGCAGCAATCAGCAATACACATACTGAAATCTTCCTGTCCAGGAAATTCCCACTTTTAGGTAGAATAAAGCATGTCTCCATGACAGAGGAATAAAATGTAACTCAGGTAAAATGGCACGTCTGACTCTGAAAACATTTGGATTCCGTTCAAAAGTTGCTTCTGAACACTAAAAGCAGCAAGGGCCTCTTCAGTTTTCCATTTGCTGATTGTTTCTAATCTACTCTGCAATAAAAAAAACACGCCCACGCCGTACTAGTGGATAATCATTAAGAAGGAGAGAATGGCTTTTAGCGAGCTTCCATCCACAGTCCAGAGGAATGCATGGGCTATGGGGCAGAGACTCTGATGGCCACTGAGTAGTTGCTGGGTGCTGTCACCAGGCAGCTGACAGACATGATAGTTGGAGGGTCCCTTTGCTCCAGAAGGCTCTCGGCTTTCACATTTCCTTTTTCATCGTCTGCTCCAAAGCCATATTTAGGGTTTCTAAACTACCTGTGCTTTCTAAGGAGCTTCAGCTTGGACAGGACCAGCTCCTCCCCCAATCCCAAAAGCCAGATTCTGGACTAATGGAAAGAAAACAAAATCAGCATAAGTTATTCAAGAGAACAGATTGACCTCAAATGTGTTCTTGGAATTCTGTATTGGGCAACATGGTGTTCAGGGCAGAAGTCTGTCTTCCTAATTATATTTTGCTTAGGTGAATATTAAAATGATTGTGTATTTTCTGAGCCTCCTTAGATACGGAGGAAGAACTGGGAAGTTTAAGGCTGAAATAGCATGGAATTTAAAATTTTCTACATGTACAAACCACAATTTTCCATGTCCTAGTTGCTTCTAATCAATTCTGAGCCTAACTGCTCAACAAAATCTGTAAAGTAGTTAACGTCACCTTGATTATTTATACACAGATAGCTGAAGGTTGACTACTGAGCCTTAAGGAACAAAATCTACACAGCAGCTGATGCCCTTCATGAACGAGGACACAGTAAATCCACACTAGAAACCAGGAAAGTTGTTTCCAAGCTCAGGCCTCGGGCAGAGGCATCCATTAAAATCTTGAGAATGGCAATATTTGAGTTACATTCGCATTCTGTATCTAGTCCCAAATGAGTCATCCTTAACTACTCTCCCTCACTCTCCAATATGTAAGCATATAGTAAATGAATGGACATATGGTTGCGGATAACCTTAGCCACAGACATGCAAATAAACCAGCACATGTTTCACTTATTAAAAAGCAAACTGGCAAACTATCTAAAATCCAAATTTATATGAGAAATAAGAGCTGGAGTGGGGGGGGAGGGGGAGGCGTGCACACACTCTGTTCTATATTTTCAGTGCTTTGTACTTCACCAAATCGTTGCAGCTGAAACTAGTTATTTCAGAGTCACGGTGGGGAAGCCCTACAGAAAGTCCCACAGCATCTTCTGTGAGTCACCTGTCTCTCTGGTATTCTTTGTTATTTGACAGTCTACTAGTCCCATTTAGGTCTCTTAAATTTAGCACCCCTGCCTCCTCCCCCTCCCGTCCCCCACCCCCCACCACAAACAGGCACCTGCTTCGAGAGTGTCTTCTTAAATGGCTCCATAAATGAATAAAGACTATGGCTGTTCCAGTGGCCTGTTTTGGCTCAATGGTACAAACTCCCAGCTGGTGAATTCCCCAGGAAGTACCGCTACAAGAACAATCTGTTTGATTGATGCAGTGAAGTCTGAAAATTGTTATGACATGAAGTTCCCTATCCAGATTGGAAGGAAACTTTGGCTAATACAATCTTTTGAAGACAATAATGTGAAAGTCCACCTTCCATACTTTAATTTTTGGCCAGGGCCATCATGAAGCTCAGTTATTCCAAATTACTAGTTGGTTTTGAAATATTATATTTGATACTTGAACAGGCTCTGAAAAGACACATCATTCCTTTGTTCCAGTGAAATGACCTCATTTATAAGATATTCTAGGAGAAAATATTCAGAAAAGCAAGCAATAAAGTTCAGCTGAAGAAGGGAAGTTGTTCCAAGAGAGATTAGTTGCTCATTAATCCTCAACACTAGTCTGAGGTTGTGTGTGTGTGTCTGTGTGTGTGTGTCTGTGTGTCTGTGTAAGAGCGAGAGAAAAAAAGGAAAATTAATTAAAAAATTAAGAAAAAAAATTTTCCACAGATGGCTGGTTCTGGAACACTAGGCAGTTTAGAAAATGCCAGAGGGTTTCCCACATAGGGCCAAGAAAAACTATTATACCTCTTTTTAAAAGAAACAGGGGCAGGAGGACCAAGAAACAGAGAAAGAAAGAAAGAGATGAAAAACCTGAACCTCTGTCTACAAATATCCAACAATGGTCTGGCTGCAAGAAGTCAGGCAACATATAGTAACTAGTTTGGTGCTGAGAAGTGCAAAGAAAAGAAAGTGTATGAGAGAAGTTCCCTTCTCACCCTTTCTACCTTCCTCACCACTGCCCCACTCAGTTTGCTTCCTCTGTTGTTTTTAAATTCAGCTGTTCATCGACCTCAACACTCAAGGACATGCTGGGTCCACTGAGCTCCCTGGAAATGAGGGGGCACAGCCAGGATCTCTGTCTGTACCAAAGGGGTTCTCAGTGCCCTAGAGTGTGCTCTTTTAGTCCCTTCCCTCCTTTAGCCTGCTAGTCCTGGAAAATATTCTCTAGGTCAGAGTGGGCAGAGGTCACCCCAAGTCAAGATCCAGGCCTTACTTAAGCCTAAAATTCCTTCATTCATAACTAATTCCTTCTTTCAAAGCCAGGCTGTCTGCTTCTCCCTGGTCTTGTGAGGCCTGGGAACCCATGTCAATTCTCCTTCAAGTATCATGTTGATTCTGGGGTTCAGTTCAAGCCAAGGCTCCTGTGGTTTCAAGTTATTTTTGATCTGACTATGCAATTAAGATAGTTTCATCCCTGTGTGCTGAACAGCTATTATACTTACTGCAATTGTTCCTGCTTGGTTTGAGGGAATAGTGAGTGAGCAATACCTGTGCATTTTAAGAAGACACAGGGAACTTAATTTTGGAAGATTTCATAAACTCTCAGAATCTATGTATCTACAATGTGCCCTTCTGGCTGGGCCTTTGGGAAATGTATCTTAAGCACCTAGCATACTATAGTTAATCAGACATTAATTCTGAGCAAAGGGACACTATGAAAAGCATTTCATTCCCGTTTATGAGGAATATGCAGGTTACTCTGCAGTAGATTGTTTCAGTATCCCGTAAGCGCTCGTTACATGCAGGCAGTTTGGCTGAGATGTAATGGCACTTAATTCTTGAAAGAAAAGCAAAGTCTTTAGCTTAGCTTCATATAAAACAGATGGCAAAAGTGTGTGCCCGACCACTTTCTTAACAGGCACCAGGATCAAACAGAGCGTCAAAAGGTGCTATTTTAAAAGAAAAAAAGCAACTTGCTGAGAAGAAAAAAGAAAGCAAGGAGCAATAATGTCATCAACTAAATTAAGGCTGATACAGGACTGGAGGCACTTTGTCATCAGTTTCCCAGGTAATCAGGTGAGGAGGGACCCCATCCTGGATATAAACACCTGAAGCCTCTCTCTCTATCTCTGTCTCCGACACACACACACACACACACACACACACACACACACACACACACACACACACACACGCGTGCATTTCTCACTCCTGTTCCACTACCTCCTGGGAGCCTAACTGAGATGAGGACTAGATGACACACATCAACTTCAAGTCTGGCTACAGGGTAGGCTATTCTCACTCGTTAGCCAGTGCCATTTTACTTTAACACGTACTCTATCTCTAAGAAGTTGTAATAGGGACTTTCTGTCCTATGCTTTAATTCCCTGGCATTTACACTGTATTTCTTAACCTGACCATCCACACTTTCAAATCAAGATGTTCCAACTGTGAATGACTGCAGTCCAGCCTCCCTAAACTGTTAGGGCAAAAGAATGGATTTCCCTCTTTCTGAGAAGAGCCCAAGTTGCTATATAAGGTACCTCATAAACATCATCAATGCAAATCCAACATCTAAGAGTTTTTTCCCAAGTATAATACACAGCATATTTGCATTTCTGAAAGGAAAAAATGTTTTTATTGTTAGAATCTAGCCGTATTCTCTTACTGCTAATGAGAAAATTGGTGAGAAAGCTACATTCTCCTAAGTCACGATCAAACATGTGTAAGAAGAGAATATCTGAATAAGAAATGATAGTAAGAAGCATTTAACTAAAGTGGAGAAGTTGGGACATGGCAAAATGGACTGGAAAGAGGACTGGTTTGGAATCAGAAGACTTGAGTTCCACTTCCAATTCTGCCACTTATTTTTGAACTGTGTGTCCTTTGGCAAATCACTTCATCTCTCTGAACATGTGTCCTCATCTATGAAGACATAATAATAAGCTGTGCCCTGTCTATCTCACAAGGTGGTTGCAGGGATCAAACAAAGAAATGAACACAAAACACTATACACTTTAAAGTGTTAGACTAGGTCAATTACCATTATTATACATGAGCAGGATACACAACAATATATAATCTGTAAGTCAAAGACCATTATTAACTATTCTGTTTCCTCCCACTTTTTCAAGGATTCAAGTGCCCTGATCTAGACATAGAGGTTGCACACATTTAGGCATTTGGGTGTTTCACAAAAACAAAACTGAAGAAACAGAAAACAATGTAAATAGGCTATTATTCTTTAGCCATTCAAATAATGATGTGGAAGAATATATGAGGGAATATTCATGACAAAAAGAAAAGGCTTCAAACATGATACGTGTAACACTACTATACATAAAATAGATAACTAATAAGGACCTACTGTATAGCACAGGGAACTCTACTCAATACTCTGTAATGGCCTATATGGGAAAAGAATCTAAAAAAGAGTGGATATATGTATATGTATGACTGCTTCACTTTGCTGTACACCTGAAACTAACACAACATTGTAAATCAACTATGCTCCAGTAAAAATTTTAAAAAATGTATGTATAGAGAATTCTAAATATATATATTTATATAGAGAGAAAGAGAGAGGTAGAGAGGGAGAGGTAGAGAGAGAAAGAAACAGACAGCCACTCAAAGGAACTATAATAGAATATTAACATTGGTTGTCTCTGTTTAGGAGGATTTTTTTAATGGATACTTTTTCGTATTTTCCAATTTTTCTACAAACACACATGACACTGATAAACAGAAAATTAAAATGCACAAAATCAGGTATTCTTTTAGAGATAGGGATGGGACAGAGGGAGAAAAGGAGAGAGAGGGATGGACAAAGAGAGAGGGAGGGGCTCAAAATTCTTGTCCCACCTATGATGATAAGAAAGTTACGAGGATATTTCAATAATTACTGAAGAGACTTATGAGGGTAGAGCTTCTTACGAGCAGACCAGCTGAATTTTCATGAAGCACCGGACTGGTAGGGTAGATTCTGGTGAAATGGCTTTGAAATCGAGTTCCGATACACCTTGGCCATGCAGTGGTTGCCCGTGCCCTCTGTATGGGAAACCCTGCCCTGCGCTCCCTTCAGTAAGCATACAGATAGAGTGCAGACCAGGGTCTCCCAACAGCAGCTGAGTAAACGTTCCACTTCAGATTTTGTCTTCAGTTGTGATTTTAGGTGGAAATGGATGGCTCGTTGAGTTACCTTTTCCTTTGGAATTGTCCTGCTGCAGTGAAGAGTACTGGCTGATGAGGGGAGACCGTGACCATGTGGATCAGTTTGTCCCCTGTGAATAACTGTACTTTTGGACTTTCTATAAATCTTTTTAATTCGGCCTTAGAAAAAAAGGCAAAATCTGACAATATAATACATGATAAGATCCTCAGTCTTCCAAGAATTATAGGCTGAAGTCAGCATGTCACTATATGGACTGTAACAGCAAATAATAAGTTGAACATTTATTAACTCTCTGTGCTTTTCACACTGTAAAATGCTGTGCCTGTGTTATCTCATTTAATCAATCAATCCTCTTAAGGACTCCATGAGGTCTATACTACTATTACCCCCATTTCAGAAATAGGGAAACTAAAGGACAGAAAGATTAATTTCTTTATCCAAAATCAGAAACCTTATAAGCAGCTGAGCTGGGTCTCCAATCCATGTCACCTGACAGAGCCCTCCCTCGTAACTCGGCAAGCATCTTGAAGGCAAATATTAAGTGTCATTTATTAATGATACTGGAGCCTGCTTAAACCCAGGACATCAAAAGGCTGTTGCCACAGGGTGAGAAGTAGGGTTATTCTGTTCTATTTTGGAGATAGAGACCACGGCGCCATTGTTGGCTATCTTGAGTCTGAAAAGCCATTAGCAATAGACAAATGTAGAGATGCAGTAGCCAGTTGGATATACAGGTCTGGTTCTCAAGAGGGAAGCTGTTTGCATATGGATAGGAACTGGAGCCTGTGAATAGATTTAATAATCTGAGAATGTGTGCAGAAAAGAAGACAGCCATTGAGGCTGAAACCTGGGGGTTAGCGACGGCACCAACATTTAAGAAGAGACGAAGGAAAGGGAGGAATCAAAAGAAAAATAGAGAGAAAGGAGTGTTGGGAAAGCCAAAGAGAAGAGTTCGTTTCCATGAGGAGGAGGTGATGAACCTAGTCCAATGCTTCATGAAGAAGAAATAAGGCGAGGACTGAAGGGAACAGTGGACTTTGTTTGGTGGTCACTGGTGACCTTAGCGAGAGGAGTTTAAGGATAGTAATAAGGGCAGAAGATAAAGTAAAAAGCATTGAGGAATTAAGGAGTAGATGAGAAAACAGACCTAGCAAAGATAAAGTTGGCTCTTGGCTATCAAGGGAAAGAGACAGTTTGAGAGGGAAAGAGTCCCAGGAGAGACTTTTTAGGGTTGGACTCCTGAAATGATCTGTATGCCAATGGGAAAAAGCTAGTGGTCAAGGAGAGAGTTAAAGTATGGGAAAAAGAATAATTGATGGATCTAGGTCTACATGGCTTTGGGAAATGACACAATCAAGGGAAAGATAGAGGGCTTGGTCCTGAAAAGGATTTCTTTTGGGAGAGGGAGGTTGAACTGAATGACCTGTAAGATCATTCACAATATTAATACTCTTTGATAAAGGATGAAAAAAATCCTAACGCTATTACAGTGAGTTTTGGATGGCGAGGAAGGAAAAGTACTCCTATGGACTTAGGCTTGTTCTATATGGCACAGAACAAAGTAATGTTAAAAGGATCCAGTCTACTTCAGACAACTACCAGTAACCCCCTCACCTGATGCTAAACCTAGACTTTTTTCCGCAAAGAGGTCTCTCTCTCTTTTTCTGTCTTACTGGATTTCTTCTAAAAGCTCAGAACGAAATGTGATACCTTTGCATGAAAATGACATGCAACATACAATCTACATGTACACTGACAAGAATATATTGGAAATATGTCACTTTAATAATGTGGATTGGGGCTCCCTCCCCCACTCCTGGCCCCATGCTGTCCTTACTATCTCTAGATTCCCCTTCCTGCTTCTCCCAAAAATACCTTTAGGATTTCTCCTGTGTGCATAACAAATAACAGCATGATGTACATTTCAGCACTCCTTCAAAGAGGTTCCCAGGTGCGGATACAAGCAGTAGAAGATCTTGTGTTTTTTCCTTTAGATCTAAATAGTCTGAATCTCAGTATTGCTCATGGGAACTGTTTCAAAGGCTGAAGTGTCAGAATCAGAAAGGAAAGAAATGTGTGGGTGGCAAGTTGCTACATGCAAACCTGTCATATTCTTCTTTCATTTTCAGACCTGAATATTCATGGATGCAGAAATTATAGCTTATTCCAGAGTTTTTATTGTCAGCATCAAATATAGCAAAAAATGTCAAGAAGATAAGATTGGTATATTTAAGTGTAAATGTTCAACAAATTTGATCTTTAACTCAAATATCTCTATCTGTTAATGAGCCCTTTCATTCCCTTTGAATATACTTTAAGGGAGGGTTCTGGGGCAAAGTACAGAGTAAAATCTCATTTATTCAAATTTCACTACTTTGAAATTTACAGTAACTTAAAAACAGAATGGGGAGAAACTTATCCTTGTTTCGTGATCAATTTAGACATGAGTACAAAATAATGACACTGAAGAAGAAACTTTAAAAATATTTGTTAATCAAATTTTTAAAATGTATGCATAAAGACTGTTTTATGACAACAATAAAAAAGAAAACATTCTAAACATTCATCAATAGAGGACTGGATAAGCAAATTATGGTGCATACATACAACAGAATATTACCCGCTTTTAAAAATGATATGGATGTACATTTACTGACAAAATATGTGCACAAGATGTAAGTGAAAAAAGCAAGTTACAGAACAGCACATACAGAATTATCACATTTATGTACAACAAAGTACATATGTGTGTGTGTGTGTGTGTGTGTATATATATATATATATATATATATATATATATATATATACACACACATAAAGAGGCATATGGGTGACAGACACTGAAATCTCTGGGTGGTGAGTTTGTGGTGATGTTTAACTTCTTTTCATTTTTATATAAAATAAAAAACAGAAGTAACAAAGTACCTCTGAACAAACTTTTCTGGAATTCACATGTAAACAACTGAGACATTAATTATACATCATTTCATTAAATCAGGTCATCTCAGGACCCTTACCAAAAAAGGAATAAGCATAGTTTGAGTTAATCTAGGGAACAGGTGTTATTGCATCTCTTTAAAAAAATACTTTATAAGACTGACCCACTTCGTAATTCTTTTTTAGTAGTGAGTGGGCTTTGTGTGTGTGTGTGTGTCTGTGTGTGTGAATTGAACAGCAAGTCTCAAAGTTGTTCTTTAGCTGTGGCACACACACACACACACACACACACACACACACGCATCACCACCATCACCACCACCAGCCACCACCATCATTTCCATTATTAATCTACATCATCATAAAGGATATTAAAAGATATTAAAATTGATTATATAACTCTTAGTGGGAATAAATGTATACTTAAAATACTCATAGTGTTTCCTAGCAACAAATCTAAACAAATGAGAAAGGAATCAATGGTTGGACTATAGGAATTCAACACAAATTAGGCTGAATGACATCTCCACTTCATACAGTGGGATACTCTTAGCCAGAAAAACCTCTGGTTTTCATATTTATATTTACCAGTTTTTTAAATAAATCACCATTTCCATATAATGGAGTAGGATAAAATTATGAATCTTACAAACACAGTCAACACTTATCAATATGTCTTCCTCATACAGAACTTGGATATTTATCCATCATACTGATTTGAGTTTAAGCATTACCCTTGGAAGTTGCAGCACCCACTGTATGTCAGGCACTGTTCCAGGCACTGAAAATAGGTCACTGAACAAAATAAAGACCCTGCCCTCAAGGAGCTGACATTCTAGTAGAGAGAGACAATAAATAAACATGTACATATTCATTCAACAGAAACAGCGAACAAAACAAAATTCTTGCCTGCATATAATTTACGTTCTAGTATATGGATACAAAAAACATACAAATAAACAGTTTATTCAACAAATATACATTGAACATATTTATCATGATTTGACCTATTTATACATACTACATAAATTATGGACAGTGGGAGATGGAGAATAAGGGGGACAATGTGCTATTTTAAATTAGGGAAGCTTTACAGATGAACTTATTTGCAAAGCAGAAATAGAGACACAGATGTAGAGAACAAACGTATGGATACCAAAGAGGGAAGGGAGGGTGGGATGAACTGGGAGATAGGGATTGACATATATATACTAACTAATATGTATAAAATAGATAACTAACAAGAACCGACTGTATAGCACAGGGGACTCTACTTAATGCTCTGTGGTGACCTAAATGAGAAGGAAATCTAAAAAAGAGGGGATAGGGCTTCCCTGGTGGTGCAGTGGTCGGGAGTCTGCCTGCCGATGCAGGGGACGCGGGTTCGTGCCCCGGTCCAGGAAGATCCCACATGCCGCGGAGCGGCTGGGCCCGTGAGCCATGGCCGCTGAGCCTGCGCGTCCGGAGCCTGTGCTCCGCGACGGGAGAGGCCACAACAGTGAGAGGCCCGCGTACCGCAAAAAAATAATAAAAAAGAGGGGATATATGTATACGTATAGCTGATTCACTTTGCTGTACAGCAGAAACTAATTCAACACTGTAAAGCAACTATACTCCAATAAAGATGAATTTAAAATAAATAAATAAATAAATTAGAGAAGTTTATTTGATAAGGTGATATTTGAATCGGGACCTGAGGGTAGTGAGAGAGGGAGCAGTGGGTCTAGCTAGGGAAGAGGAGTCCAGTCCGAAGGAACAGCCAGTGTGAAGGTTCTACAGCAGGGGAGGCTTGTCATGATGTGAGGAAGGAACAGGATAAAAAGCACTGTCACTTGAGCATAGCGAGTGGTGAGTGAGAAGCTAGTGAGTATGGGGAGGGTGCAGTCAGACAGAGAGCTGGGGGACCATGTCACAGAGGGTCTTACAGTCCATACTAAAGACTTTGAAGTTTGCTCTGAAGAAGCCATTAGAGGAATCTGAACAGAGGAGTTATTACACGATCTGACTTACATTTAAAAAGGATGAGTGGAGAATCGAGTGGGGAAGCATGGGATGTAAGAAGGAAGACTAATTAGGAGGCTGTTGCCATAATCCAGGTATGAGAGGGGGAACCTAAAAGGTAGAAATGATGAGAACTGGCTTGGTTCTCAAGCTGCATATATCCTGAAGCAAAAGCCAAGATCTGCTGATGCACTGGGTGTGTAATGTTAGAGAAAGAAAAGACAAAGACAACTCCAAGGATGTTGACCTAAGCAACTGGAAGGATGGGGTTGCCATTTATTGAGATGGAGAAGCTTGTGGGGTAGAGCAAATCTGGGGAAGGGATATGAATATTTCTATTTGGACAAGCTAAATGAAGGATGCTAATTACGCACCGAAATGGAGATGTTAAGGAAACAATTGGAAATAAGATTCTAGATTTTAGATAAGAGATCCAGGCTGGAGGATTTGGGGAGTCACCCATATATGGATAGTATTTACAAGTCATGGGAGCAGTACATCAAGAGAGTAAATATAGATAAAGAACAGATCCAAGAACTGAGTCCTGGGGCCCACCAAAGTCTAAAGGTGAAGAAGATAAGAAAGAATCAACAAAGGAAACTTGGAAGGATTGGCCAGTGAAGGAGGAGAAAAACCAAGAGAGTGTGGTACCCTGGAGGCCAAGTGAAGAAAGTGTTTTTAGGAGGAAGGGGTGGTGAATTGCAGCCACCGCCAGGGTTAGGTCAAATAAGAGGAAGAGTGAGGACTGGACACTAGATTTGGAAATGTGGAGGTAACTGGGGATTTCGAGAAGAGTAACTGGGTGGAATAATGGGGGGGGCTGGCAAAAGCCAGACTGGAATAGGTTTAACGGAGAATGAGAGATGAGGGGAGATGCACACACAGTTCTTTGAGGGGTTGTGCTGTAACAGGAAACTAATAAATGGATTGGTAGCTGGTGAGGGATGTATAATCAAGGGAGATTTTCCTTATTTAAATGGGAAAAATGAGAGCATGTTTGTATGCTGATGGGGATTATATGTTAGGAAAATATGATGACATAGGAGGGATCATTTCTGGAGTGATCATCTTGAGTAAGAGATGTGGGATTGAATCCAGTGGAAAATTGTAAGGGCTGGCTTTATATAGGAGCAAGGAAAAAGTGACATAATAACAGGGGGGGAAGGCAGAGTATGTAGGCACAGATATACGTGGGTAAGAGATAAGCTGGTGGAAGTACAAGGGAAATTTTATTTTCTATTTTCTCTGTAAAACAAGAATCTTAGCCTGAAGAGCGGGAGGAGACATTCAGGATTTCAGGAGAAAGAAGTATGAAACAATTAAGAAGGTTGGTATACAAGTAATTCAACTAGGGAAATTCTAAAATACTAATACTAATATGGAAAAGGAGGTAGAAGAAGGCGGCTTTATATATGCTAACATATTTAAATCCCTCAACCTTATGACTTGGTTTTCTATTACTATCCCCATATTACAGATGAGAAAACAGAGTCAAGTCAGCAATTCATCTGTGTAGTAGGCTTATTGGGCAGCATGGATGGTCCACCAATGATCAAGAATTTAAAGTGAAATCAGATGGTGGCATTTGTGTTCACTTCCAGCAGCACTTGTACAGATGTTGAATTGGCAAAGATGTGAATTTAACGAGGGCGGGGGTGTTGCCAGTGATTAACAACGGGGGGAGAGAGGGGAAGCTGAATTAAATTGATAGTGTATGAAAGAATGATTATCATGATGAATTGTGTCACCTAAGCAGGGGAAGGAGATAAGTGAGGAAATGGAATTGTTAGAGTCTGGGAACTAGAAAGAACGAACTGTATAGGCAGAAGGTGGTAGTCAAAGAATGGGATGCTTGAAATTGCGTTGGGGGTAAAGGCTACTTTGAATGATAGTCTAACGTTTTCCTTAAGAGTGGATGGCTGAGGTAGGGTGGACAAGATCATTGGAGAAGCAAAGTTCAAGGAACTGAGAGGTCAAAGCACTTGAGAGTCATCTGCACGGACACTGAAATCATCAAGATTTACAGCAAGAGTAATGTGGGGGGTGTTTGTCAAGGGGCAATGGATATTAGTGTTGGAGAGAATGATAATCAAACACAAGAAACACTCCCTTTATCTCCTATTCATAGAAGGTACAATCAAAGCAGGACTAAAAAGTGATGTATGGCCCAAGGGTAAACTAAGAATGGAGAAAAAACACTTGGGAGTTCTCACGGTTATGGTTCCGAAGACCACCCAAAACCCTTGCCATTTTCCCAAATAATCAGTTCACTGTTCCTATCAATTTGCTACTTGCTAACTTCTGCTGCTATGAGCCCGTTAATTCTATGGCTACTCTCTCGTGCCCTTTTTTCCCAATGAAGCAAACTAGACTCCGTATGATGCAAAAGCAGAGCTCAAGCACTGTGATAGCTCCAAACAGAAAGCTTGCTAGATATACACATTTTTAAGAAAGTCCTAGTTGCCTAGTCCAAGAAATAGGATTTACTCTACACAAAGGCAAAAGATAAATGAAATCTAAATCCCTCTTAAATTTGAACTACTCATGATTTCGTGACGAAAATCTTGAGGAATCGTAAGTCATCTGCTACACTTGAAACTACGCTCCATACCACACGCAACAGTAATTCTGTGAAAGGAAAATTCTTATGATTTTTCTATCTTATTATTTAATTAACATATTTTCACATCGGGGCAATTCTGATCATCTAATATGCATCTTAGTGACAATGTCACATATTAATTAAACCAACACACACACAAAAGGGAGTGAAAAGCTGAAGTAACTTAGACACTGTCTAAAGGACACCCTGTTTTGCTTTTTTATCTTTTATAAAGGTAATATAATAAAATTAATTTTGGAAACTTTGATAAAGGTGTAAAAATAAGAATCGCATATGATTCTACCATGCAGTAATAACCATTCTTTAATCTTTTGGGGTATGTGCCTCTTTTCTAGGAAATGAGAGCCAAGAGATGGGGCCTGAATCCTCTAAGAGGTTTTGTTCTTGTTCTTGTACCTTCTCAATCTTTGCATTTTGTAATAATTCAGGCTCCTGTTAAATTATGGAGAAAATACGTGCTAGTTGTTAAGGCATCATGACTATTAATGAAAGGTTTTGCTCTAGATGAGAAATAGCTGTTTTGAATGAATAAAAGCATCTTCAATCTGCAGCAGAATGGCTTAGTATAGAGGTACTGGGGGGTGACCAAAGATTAGAGACAGCAGAACAAAACATAGAGAGGAAAAAGCTAAAAAGCCCATACTTCAGTGAACCTGCAGCTGTTTGGTCCTTACAAGATCTGACAGTCCGGCAGCCTAAGAAAACAGGGTGAGCTGAAACTGGCACAGGCGAGGTTTATGGGGCCATTCGAGGTTCGAAAGCATGTCAAAAAGTGGATGGGATTAATGCACTTGGGAAACCCAGTTAAATGTCTAGCAATGATTTATTTCCATGAATATATGTTTTCTTCCCCTGTACGCATCACTGAATTCAGAAAGCCTTAACTGGTCCCTCAGTCTCCCTGTCTATAAAAAAGGTAGGCTGTAAAGGGAAAATGGTACATTATCTGAATTTGAGTAGATCACTTTTGTGGAGACGGTAGTGATTTCCTTATAAGGAATTCACAAAATTATGAACTCCTACCCATAAATCAGCCAATCAGAAATTTAAAAGGCTGGGGAATATGATTAACATTGCAAATGGCTCTTTCAAATTTAGTTGATTCCTTCCCAGAGAGCTTTTCATACCTCACTACATCATGCACGGCCTGTTAGAGTCATGCACTGATAGAACATCTCTGCAAAACAGAAGAGTGGAGCTGGTGATGAACTATGGGTTGATATCTTAGGAAATAAAGCTGTGTTCCAAATAAATTATCCTGTAAAATGGATAACTAAGCAGTTAGATTCAGTCATGTCAGTTTTTCTTTTAGTATCTTTCATGTGTTCTGTGTTCCTTTGGATAGATGGCTATACCACTCACACCTATATTGGGTCCAAATCAAAGCTAGAAAGAGGAAAGCGCTGACTGTGAAACTATCGCGATGCCCTACTTGTGCACATTTATGACTGGACCATATGGTTTTCATGATAGATAGGTGAGCCATGGAAATTTTGAGCTCTGAAATGGTCCCAGACTTATATAACATGAACTTGCATGAGTGTAGTGTTTTTTTGGGTTTTTCCACTGCTATTCTTCAGTTCATTTAACTTAGAAGAGCTTTCAGCTCATAATGAGCAAAGAAGTACACTCAACCAAGTAAAACAGGATAACAAAGCACCCACAAGAGACGGTTTTCTTTATAAAAAAGTTTCATAAAACACTCAAAAAAAAACCCGATTGCCTTTTCATAAGCTGCACTTATATGCTAAAATTGAATCTTAGATTCTACAATTGCACGAGCCTCATGAAAAGTTTCTGAAACTTTTGTTACATAGAAGGATGCCTTAAGTCCAATGTTCGTTCAGCCACAGCGATGCGGAGGCAAACATTTGTTGAGGACCTATGTATGCCAGACAACTCACAGAAGTAATCTTCATGAACCCCAGACATATGTGTTGGGTTGGCCAAAAAGTTCGTTCGGGTTTTTGTAAGATGGTACAAAATCCCGAACGAACTTTTTGGCCAACCCAATAATACCCCATGCTTTAGATGAGGAATCTGAAGGTCAGAAATGAAAGGTAACTTGCCCAAGGTCACACAGCGGGCAAGTGATAGTGAAGGATGGACACGCTTAAGATGTTTGTACTGTGTCTCAGGTGTGGGTTCTCCTAAGTCCTCTATTTTCCGTGACCCTATGAACATGGAAAATAAGGATGTTATAATTCTTTCCCTTACATTCCTATAAATGTATTATGAGATAGAAAACTTGAAGCATTGCCATGTCTAAGGAATATTTACACTGCCCCTAAAGACTGTACCACTGAGGTGCGCTGTGTCCCTAAGACAGAAAAAAAACTACTGAGAGTAGAAAGCTCCATCGTGAACTCTTCAGCACAGTCCTACAAGTTAAATGTGCTCAGAATCCTCATAGCTCCTAACAGAATTATATACATCTCCATCTTCAAGTATATTTTCAAAGAAGGGACCTGGGAACATTGATCTCACTGTGTTTCTCTACAATGAAATAATTTGTGCAGAAATAGGAATTTTATGACAGATTCTATGTCCTCTAAAAGTTATCTTTAATTTTACGGCCATGTAGAGATCGATGAAAGCAAGGAGACTATAAACTATGAAACAGCTTTTCCTGGCTCATTTATGAAGTAATAGGACAGAACTCTTCGGGTTTAATTTTCAGAAATCCCAAAGGCCAGCATTTTTGGTTCTCGAGGAAATTCAATATAAAGGAATAGATAAGCAAAACTAAGTCAAATCTGGTACATTAGACCTTCCTCTCCCTTCAGACCACCAATGTTTGGATGTTTTATCTGCTACCAGTTCCTCCAAAGAAATCTCAAGCATGTTTTCTTGCCAGAAAAAGTGATATAAATTCTAGGGAATCATGACTTGATAATGATGTATTAGAGAGAAAATGCCCATGAATATATCAGAAGCTTGCTGATACTTTGTAGTAACACTAACAAAACCTGTTAACATAGTATATTAACTAGGGTAACCTTGGGTGTAAATTTGTTTTAATTTGACCTCTGATTAGATATTTGTTAAATTGTACATATTCAGTTATGCTCAGAGATCCCTTTTGATAAATATCAAATACTGTTTTACTGGGTTTGGAATGAAACTATAGAATGGATAATTACTATCCGAGAGAGGAAAGCCTCTAACTACCACAATTACCCACATTAATTCAAATTGCATGAAAAGAGAAATAACAAATGTTTAGAAGACTGCACTATGGGGGAAACTAAACAAACCAGCACAAAGAAAAACCTGATATTAACAGAGGGAGGAAATCATGTATTTTCTCCTGTTGCATGGGGTAATGAGATGCAAGCTTTGAGTCCACTCGACTTGTTTCCCGGGTCATTACCAGTGGGCAGGAACACAGGCTAGGCAAGTGAGCCCTTCATTAGGTGATGTAATAACTAAGTGCACCACAAAAGCCTATTTCTAAGCCCAAATGAGAAATTTTCGCAGTTGAGAAATACCTAGTTATGTACCTTACCATTTTCAAAAGCTGTCTACCTCCCTTTATATAAAGCAAATTGCCATATTTTGACACCATTCAAACATTCATTTATTATATGAGTCACAGACCATGGAAATGTGACATTTCCCACAGTTCAGCGGGATGAATAGCAGGACCATTAAGCGGAGGCGATCAGAAGACACAGACAGTCATCCTTTATTGCTCAAGCCCAATTACGTCCCCAGTGGAATCCTAATGGTACTTTTATATAAATAAACCAGATAATCAAAGGCAGAGAAAAAGAAAATAATGTTATCATGAAAGATTCATTAGAAACCGATGACAATTGTTTTGATCACAAGTAGAAAATAACCGTTCCTTTCCCCAGGTACAACCCATCTATTTCAAAGATGATCCCCCGCCAACCGAGTACCGAGGAGCGTTCATTAGGTCTGCGCTCTACTCAACACCACTGCCGAGGATTTTATGAAAAAACTTAATGATGGATGCAAACTTGAGGCATTTATGGCTTGCAAAATAGATTTCCAGGAGTCATAGGGATCAAATGTAATTTTCTCATTTCATATAAGGAAGGGAGCTGCCTGAGTTCATACATTCATTTGAACAGGGCTTAGAAGAGACATCCTCAGCCTTCTAGCTCGGTGTGCTCACCTTGTAACTCCCCGTGCGACTGTGACATCACTACTTGTTCAACCAGCGTTTCTCACGTACAATAAAAAGGACGTGATTAACCAAGTGGCATTTTATTCATCCCTATTTGGGAATGGTGACAGAGACTTGGTAAACACACAAGCCTCCATGAGGAAGGGGGAAACCCACGTGTAGTCTGGCTCTCCACATGGTTCCTTACTAAACCGTACCATTCTTGATTCAGTCATCTCTTACTACGTAAATGAAAGAAATCATTTCTTTTCTCTCAATCTTTGGCCTCTAACATAGCGAAATGTTCTTCTATCATTTACTAAGTGTTAGTAAAGTGTCTACCAGGTATTTAGTAATGAATTTGGTATGGGGGGAAATATAAAAAGAGAAGGCACCATTCTCATCCACAAATAGCTTAAAATATGGTTTGGGGGTGCCCGACTTACACAAAAGAAACATCTGGGGAATAAAAGAGGTACATGAAAATATGACACACATTCTGCTCTGAGAACACAAAGTGAGGCCCTGTGATGCTTCTACAGGCTTTTATAAGGTTGTAACATTACAAGGAAATTGTCTGATATTATCAGATACTTCTTTAATCTCTGTATTTAAAATTGGCTTAATGAAGCCAAACAGAGTAGGGCCTTAAGGATGTGTAATCCAGCTTCTATCAAGGGACTTCTGCTAAATAAAAATTTGAAGACTGTAAGTTCTCCCGCGAGCAATTCAGGAGAGAAGGGAACGACTGAAGACAAAACAAACAAGATAGTCTATCTCATTTGAATTCAGAATGTCACACTTGAAGGGAAAATGAACTACCAGGTATTCTTATAAAAGAAAATTTCAATTAAAAGCAGGAATAAAAATTGAGTTGGTAAGGAAGCTTCTTTGAGCAACCACAAAGACATACAATAAAACTGTCTGGAGGAACAATTTTCCCTTGAATTAAGTGGGATGGCCACATAATTGTTTGGGGGACTACAGTTGGTATCATAACGGCAAGAAAAACTTTCTATATTTCTGGAAAATATATGAATCTGCCACAAGGTTGTATCAGAGGTGGTGATGCTGAAATTCCACAGAAGATTGAGATGCGTGAAACAACTAAAGAAAAGTTCATGTATGTTGCAAGAAAGCCACTTAATATTTCTTGGCCACACTGCCTCACATATAAACATTGCGTACATACCTACGACTTCTGGAACCATGAAGAATTCTTTCAGCGTGACTCTAGGCCACAATAATCAAAAAACTTTTAACGGACAAAAGGACGAATTTCACGTTACTCTTTTTTGGTTTATTTGTTGTCACAAAATATACCTATTTTGACTTTGCATTTAATCCAGCAGTATAACATCGTAACCCAAATATAGCAGTTTTTCCTGATCGTTTGTTACATACACATACCGTGATGTAAGCAATAGGGCTCGGAAAGAAGAAATCACCATATTCGATATTATGTATTTTGATATTAGTATTACACTGGGTTGTCTCTATAATTCTACTGGTAGGGTCCTAGAAACAGGAAAAACTTAGAATAAAACTCCTTTTATGACAAAGTTTCTTTCTCATGACACAAACTAAATTCTCTCAAATGGGATGCTCCTTTACGGAAAGAGTACATTTATATCAAGGGTCCCCCATGAACTTTTGACTCATCATGGATTCTGGTAAAGCAGCTCTGTATATGGCTTCCTGAAAGATTAATTTCCTCAATATATTGAACGAAACACTGGTTCATGACGAAATGGTAATGGGTTTGGTGGCAACAATAATGACAAATAAAGGTTTAATAAAATCTCATAAAAAAAGACAAATGTTCTCTATTACTGCTGTACTTAGATAAACTCTCCATGAAAAATGTTATTGTTTTTTAATGTCTTGCTGCTAACTTTTAAGAACAAAGTTTTATCTTAAATTCTAAGAGAAAATACATTATTTACGCAAAAGTGATCCTGGTTGGCTTCAATTTTCCTGTAATGTTACAACAAATGTTTGAAAATGCAGTGTAGCCACTTGATTGGGTGAAGCCATATGCTAATTTATAACCTATGAAATAGTCATTCATTCATTAAGGAATTAAATGTTGGTAACATTCAGAAAAGGAAAGTGTTATTATAAAAGTGAAATGGGAACACGATGAACAATTTGTGAAGTAATTAACTAATGTGCCAGAAATGAGCAACTTCCTGATGAGACTTCCCAGGTTTTTTCACAGTGGGTCCTACTTTCATTTCCCCTAACTTGAAAACACCAGATGAAGTTTGAGATCCCTCAGGCTGAGGACTGCTGAGCCATTTAAAAATCAGGATTTAATTACTAATAGATGCTATTTACTCAGGAAATCAGTGGGTTGGTATCTCAAACTATTATGACACATTTCATATAGAGAGACCTCTATACAAATGATAGTGAGGTCTTGGTAGAATTTCTTGGATTACTGAAATCTGGGTTTGATGAAATCTATATACTGCTAGCTAGAAAAATTATATCATATTAAAGGAATGACTCAGAAACTGTACGAATGACACCTATACTTCAGGATTAAGCAGTTACACATAGAAAAATGCTAGAATGTATGTTTGTAAAGCCTCTCAAAGGATGACTTAAGTCACCATTCAACGATGCATAACAACACTCCAGGAAATAACAATAATAATAAATACTCAATTAGGCATGGATGGTTAAAGCAAAGTAAAAATCCAAACCCACTAACTGTCCATCTTCTTTCAGCATGCTTTTGTTTTCTTCATAATAAGGAATAAATTTTATTTGGCAATTTATTATTTTAATATCGTTCAAATTTAAGTATTTTTTATGTTTTAAAATGCAACAACATGTCTACAATTACCTTCTACTATGGAGAGTAAAGTTGGGTTTTAGTGAATGGCAATTTTTTTTTAATCTTTACTTTATATTGGAGTACAGTTGATTAACAATGTTGCGTTAGCTTCAGGTGTACAGCAAAGTGATTCACTTATACATATATATGTATCTATTCTTTTTCAAATTCTTTTCCCATTTAGGTTATTACAGAGTGTTGAGCACAGTTCCCTGTGCTATACAGTAGGTCTTTGTTGGCTATCTATTTTATTTATTTATTTGTTGTTTTAACATCTTTATTGGAGTATAATTGCTTTACAATGGTGTGTTAGTTTCTGCTGTATAACAAAGTGAATCAGCTATATGTATACATATATCCCCATATCCCCTCCCTCTTGCATCTCCCTCCCACCCCCCTAGGTGGTCACAAAGCACTGAGCTGATCTCCCTGTGCTATGTGGCTGCTTCACACTAGCTATCTATTTTACATTTGGCAGTGTATATATGTCCATGCCACTCTCTCGCTTCATTCCAGCTTACCCTTCCCCCTCCCCGTGTCCTAAAGTCCATTCTCTACGTCTGCGTCTTTATTCCTGTCCTGCCCCTAGGTTCTTCAGAACCATTTTTTCTTTTTAGATTCCATATATATGTGTTAGCATACGGTATTTGTTTTTCTCTTTCTGACTTCACTCTGTGTGACAGACTCTAGGTCCATCCACCTCACTACAAATAACTCAATTTCGTTTCTTTTTATGGCTGAGTAATATTCCACTGTACATATGTGCCACATCTTCTTTATCCATTCATCTGTTGATGGACACTTAGGTCAGCATGCTTTTTTACATCAGCATTTAGTCAGTACAGTAACCACCCTATCACAGCACCGATCAAATCTCATTATGGTTCCAATTTTTAAACTCAGGCAGCTCACAATTATCCTGACAAAAATGCCAAGTACTTCCCTCTCCCAAAAGGAAGATCGACCATATAAAAAGACTATTGTATAAATGCTTCTATATTTGCCATTAAAAAAAAAAACACTCTGTCAAATATTGACAGAAAATTCTAAGTAAATTAACAGGAGAGCCTGAGCTTTAGGTATGTGATCGAACAATCTAAAACCTGTTTGCAGAGCTACCTGTATGAATATTCGCACAAATGGGCAAAAAAAAAGCAATGATGGTAAACTTATTTGAAAAGATCTGCCATCATACAATCTCCTCTACTGACTCATTGAATTTCTGCCATATTATGGCAGATCTTTACCACTACGGTGGGAACAGGGATTACGGTGCCTGGGCCAGGTGCTCCCACACTGTTGACCCCTGAGGTTGGAGCACCGCCCTTACAGCCTACTCAGAATTTCAGAGAGTACTAATAACCTTGTGGAAGAAAGAGTGTTTCCTTTTTCATTTTGGGTCCCTGAAACTAACAAGACTGAGGTGTCCCCGGCTGTCAGAAGGAAAGTTCTGAAACAAACCTAGACCAGAATTGTTTCAAAAACATCTGGAATTCTTCTATTTCTTTACTGTTATTACTCCTCACCAGTTTGCTTGCATCCTTTGGATGTTTGGGCGGTACACAGTGACAAGAACAACACTACCATCCAGCCAGCTGTTTGCCAAACTGCCTCTCTGTGTCCACACAAAGGAGCAAGCTAGGAGACCAGAGCCCTTACCTCTCCGACAGCAGGAACCATGGAAATAGAATGGACTTGAGGACACGGAGAGGGGGCAGGGAATGTGTTATAGATGTTGAAAGACAAAAAAACAAAACAAAACACCCCCCACCCTCACCTTGATGCTGAAATCCACCAGTCTTGCCAAGGCTTGAGAGGTTCAAGGCAGCTGCCGTTGAGGACTGGCAAATAAAAGGATGAATTACGGAGTGGAAAAAGGCCCCCGTCAGAATCTGGAGAGAAGGCACACCGAAAAAGCGTCCAAATCATGTAAAATAAAACGCTGCTCTGCGTGCCCTCAGTGTGGACAGAAATCAGGCCAAGGTCCAGAGCAAAGAAAAGTACTGAGCAAAACCACCCATCGCAGTTCTGTTGATCTCTTTTCTCCAGGTTAATTATTGGTTTGAATAAAGTCTCCTGCCTAGATCAGAGACACTGGCACTTAATGTGTTTCCTGAGCCTATTATCTTACGTGAAGTTTAAGAATTGTGAGATTCAAATACGTTTGTGACATAAATAATGCTTTGATTTATGGGCAGCCCTACTGGAAGCAGAACTTTTTTTGTCTGAGCAAATAATTCTCTTTGGGAATAGAGGAGTACAAAGAAACAAAGTCAGCTGGCTAGGTGGCTTCCCTTGCTGGTAAGGATATTAAGAATGAAAATATAATAAACAGCTTTAATAAATGTGCTTTTTATCCACTTGCTGTCTCTAGTGTTAAACGCCTCTCTAACCAGCCATCTAATCAGAGAGAAATGGTCCCTGAGTAACAGGGATCTCAGAGCAAGAGGAGATGGGAGCGTCAAAACCTCGCTCCATTTCCTCATCAGTGATGAAAATCACTGGTAGGAAATGAATTCCATTCTGGATAAATGAGCACTTGGTATTCCCCAAAAGATCAGATGTTAATATATCTTGCATATTGTAACTCCAAGAAGGCGCATCTCTATCGATGGGTCAGTATTGTTTCTCTTCGCTATGCCTACCTACTACTGCAGCATGACATTCCAGAAAAATGGAGGGGAAGATGTCCCCATGTCATTGTCCAAACATGTGAGTTTGACTCTGATATACCTTGAAGCTTTGGTTGGTTGAATCCACTGTAATCCATCTGTTACCCAGGTGGGAGATTTTTTTTTAAAGAGTTGCACATTTATAAAACTTCTAAAGCACTTCAACTTATATCTTTTCTTGATATAACTGAAAACCATTTTCCCACTGCATTCAAGTTTACCTTGCTAGGACATATAAACGTGGTCTTAATGTGATCCGCTGAACACTATGGTGTCAATCACCCAATATATATTCAACACAACTGGTAAATTTCCATAATGATGCCCCCCTACTCAACCCCATCCCCAAGGACGTTCGAATTATTTCCCTATATGGATTTTCTTACAGTGAGTTCTAGACTAAAAATAGCATTGCCAGGCTGTGGAAGTTGGGGAGAAACAGTTTATGCTGATCCGTCCAGTAGATCAACTGTTAACAGTTAGGGCTCTGAACTTAGGACGAATCTCATGTGCACTGTAAACTCCAGCCATTGTCAGTAGAGATCAATGTGATCATTGGGCTGCCTAGTACCTTGTGGATGTTCCACAGGTATCTGGTCACTGATTGGTTGATGAAGCTCCTGGACCATTTCAGGCCCAGATGTGTGACTGGGCTTTCTGAGGCTGGAAGAATGGAGGGAGTTTTCAGGAAACCTTTACTTGAAAGGTTATGATAACACAACATTGTACATCAACTATACTCTAATATAAAATAAAATTTAAAAATAAAAATAAATAAATAAAGGTTATGATACAGTATAGAAACACTCAGCTTCAGATCTCCCCAAGGCTCTGCCTCTAACTTCTTCAGCGCAAAGGGTCTGCAAAGTGTTAACACTTGTATTACAGGAAATCATTGTTATGATGTGGGCAGGAACCAGGGAATACCGTATACAATATTTTGGAGAATTCTTTAATCAAACCAACAACCAAACATTTTTGTTGTTGTAGCCTTGCTGATTTTGTGACCAGATTATAGCAATGGATTTGTTAGGCACAGGATTTTTTGTTATACCATTTGCTATATACAATGGAGTTTTACCTGTTGGCATCTCACTTCTGAAAGCTATCACTGTCATTTTCTAGTGTCTCTTTGTCAATTATGAGACTATTATGGGATGATTCACACCCTCCCTCTGTTAAGCATTTTTCATTCTCTGTATTATTACAGTCTACATTCTAACACCTTGGGGCAGTTATTTACATTTGACTTTTCCAAATCTCTATAATAATTTTTTTCTCAGGTAAAAATGGACATCATCTCTCATTTTGGCTACTCCTGTTTTATGCTGAGCCAGAATTCCTATAGAGCCTACATCTGAGGCTCTTATGGAAGGGGATGTTATATATCATGGCTACTGGCTATATGTAAAATCTTTCCAAGAAATCAATTGAGGCTTTTCCAGTACTTTCACTTCCAGGAATGTCAAAAGCAGTTAGTATCAGAGTATCTGATGAACAACTTAATCAGAATTTTAGCACAGACGTGTAATCTATTCACACATTCAGCCTGGGCAAAACATATTAAATATATTAGTCGGGGGCTTGCCAGTTATTAACCTTGGTTACAGCTATTATAATGATCAGAGAAACGCTTTCACTTAAAGTTTCCCTGTTCAGAAGTCACAATTCCCTTTAAGCGGTGTAACCATTGAAACCAGTGCTATTGCCTTCATTTTTTTTCTCGTGTCTCAGTAATTCACTTTCTTATGTAATCTTGAAACGTTAACACTTGAGAGAATGCATGAAAAGTTATAATTGGGCCCTTTCACGTATTTTAAATATTCAAAAGCCTTGACAGAAATAATGTGATTTTTCTTTACTTTTTGTTATACACATCTTTATTAATTATTTTAATGAATATTTATTTAAAAGATAATTTTTGCTGGGTATTGCTCTATGTCTAAGAAGGGGGTAGAGAAAAATAAAACCAGTTATTACTTAGTGAGCATAGGATTTGGTAGGTAAACTATTTTAAAATATTTAACTTTCACGGAAGAAAAAGGATAGCAAGAAAAAGGGTCTTGATGGGCTCTGTGTTTTTCTATCACATGGTGGATTAAAATTATACAAACAAGAAGGCAGGGACTAAAAACAATGTCTGCACCAAGACATGAGATCCACTGAACGATTAAATGAAATATAGCTAAAAAGTCTTATTTGCTCTGTTTTATAAAGCTATCAAGCATTACAGAATATGTTGCCAGAGCAATCTCTAAAGGTATTTCACGTTCAGTGCAGGGTATGTATTTAAAACAGAATTATTTTAGGAATTCCAAAATAACTCATCCCGTAATAGCAACAGAGCAATGAGCATAAGATTGGTTTCTTCCATTTGTCTTTCGTGTATGTGTGTTGTATGCGTGTGCATATATGTGTACATGTGTGCATTATCTCCTTATATCTGGTTTTATTGGCTAAAATTCTTCTTTGTTATTCTTGCCAATTATTTTATTCTTTAGCTCCAACAGACTGGCTTTTTTCCTACAACTATGAATTTAGCTTCTGAGTTAAAGCCATGAGACACTCTTTTAAATATGTACCCCATGACCTTTCATTTGGATTATTTTTTCAACTTGGCCTCAAAAACGCAATACAGAGCCAATCTTACTCTATTTAGCCATGACTACTATTGTCTCCTTGATTTCTGAGGGAGTATCGTCCTTGGTCATTTTTTCCATCTAAGAAACTAAGACCTTCACCCGGAATAATTTCTCAGTTTGGTCATTATTATTATTTTTTTTTACAGAGACCATAAAGAGAAAGCCCTTGACTTTGAAGGCACAACCAACCAGAGTCATCTAATTTCACATTCAAATAATGTCAAGCTAGATCTTCTTTCACATTTGAATGAAACTTCCATTAACTGCAAAGAGAACTAAACATGTGAAATAATCTGTGACTTGGGAAATCTATTTTGGGTTTGAAAATTATGCTGATTCACTGGTATTCTGAAGGAATATCTAAGACGAATACAGAAAGCTTGGTATATTTTTCAATACAATAATTGTAATGACCTCTAATACAATAGCACCAACACAATAACTACAAAAGCCTCTTTAAAACATAAAACTTGTCTGCTTGAGCTTAGCAGAGCCATTCATTAGCAAATAAAATCTGCTTGTTTTCTCTGCTTTTCTTCCTGTAAAATAATTCCGCATCTACATTTTCCATTTTTGGTGATACCACTCAGAAATAGGGGTGTATGTGTACAATTATCCTTACAATCCATTAGTCTGAACTGAAAATGCCCATCAAAATTGTTTAACCCCATAGCCACTGAAAATGAAAAAGTTTTCTAGATGTAGGCACCAAAATTGGGAATCTAAGTTTTCAGAGCCAACATTTTTAAAATTTTATATTAAACAAATCAAATTCAACAATTTGTGAATTAACTGAAATATACAAATAAGCTAATGCTGTAGTTAGAAGTTAGAATTTATTCGTGTCTACTCGTTTTGCAGGGGGGTGATATATATGATGGCTACTGGCTATATGCAAAACGCGTAACGATCATTTTCTTCTATATTGGATATGATAGCGCTCATGTTCATTTTAAATATATTTCCTTTTATAATTGAGTCAATCCCACCCCCTTAAAGAGCTGTAATGTTTAAACCAGTGCCCTTGCATTTAATTCTATTGAATTTATAAGTCTCTGTGATAATAACCCCAGAAGTTAAATTATACGAACTTGCTGATATACAGATTTGACATAACTCAAACATTTTACATGCTACAAATGTTTGCTGGGAGAACATTCATCACTCTGAAGTGATCGATGAATTCATCTAAATTTTAACATCCTTTCTGTACTACAATATGGTCTTGAGCTGTGAAGCCATATCACTGAAAATTAGATCTTAAACTGTCATACACTAAAATCAGAGGAACTAAAGAAACCTGCAAATGAGTAAGGTCGCAGCTGACAGCGAAATGTCCTGAACATCTGAGGCATGTTAACATAAACCAAGACCCCACACATAGTATGAAATCAAAACATGTATCAGAACCGATTTTAATTCACCTGGACAATTTAAACTAACTTTCCATTAAATAATGGTATGGAAGCCCAGTGACTAGAATGGTGAACCCAGGAAATCCTTGCTGCTGGATCCTATTTTCTATGACACTTGTTCATTTGGGGAAAAATGTGTTAAATTTTCTCTACTTCAATTTAGCTATCAGTAAACTTATATGGCCTATCTAAAAAAACAAAAAACAATGGTCATTTCTCAATTTATTGACTAATTATCTTATTTTTCTAAAGAGATTTGGGATACCTGAAAATATAATGTTAAAAACTGGGTTCTTCAGAGCAGGTATTTACTCAAAGTGTCTCCCAATGGATTGTTTACTAGGTACAATAAAATAAATTTTAAAAAGCAACAACTACACAGTGGAAAATCAGTCAACATCTTGAATGGATCATCAAAATTAACATCTGTGAGGGGAGAAGAAACTTGCTAAGTTTAAGCTAAGTAAAAATAATTCAATAGAGAAGGAAAATATGCCCCCTTAGTTCAGATTCAAAGTCTGCCTGGGGCCCTGGGATCAGTAACACACACTGCCTCATTCCCATGGCATCAGGCGGACTCTCAGAGAGACCTGCTTCCTGGTCTTGCATCTAGTTTGCTGTGATAGTCCCAGGACCATGAAACACAGCAGTGAAATCACTCCTAAAAGCCCTCTCTAGAAATATCTGAATGGAAAAGGTTTACTTGTCAAAGGATTTCTACTTGTCTACACATGTTAGCTATCCCAACAACAACCCAAGCATCACAGTGTACTCTGGAAATGGAAAACTAGTGTTGAAGAACAGGAAATAATTAGGCAGGGAAAAATGCTGCTGCCAAGTTCTGGAATATTCCAAAAGCAGAAGAAAATGCTTTGGGCTCAGCTTTGAGTCTTTATTATCTTGTTTCTAATATCTGTTATTACTCCTCTATTAAGATAGTTACTAGGACATTAATAACATTTTTACATTTAAGACTCTTGTTTTCCTAGAGCGAATGTTCCTTTATTTCAAGCAGTTTTGAAATACGTATTACAAATGGATTTATACTATTAAGTTTTCAGGAACTCTCAAAAGCTTGGGTCCAACTCATTATTCTTAGTAAAGGAAAACCAAAGGTATGAACAAAGTTCTCTATACACAATGAGTAATAATTTCCTTACAGTTCTAGAAAGACTTAGTTATATCATGGACAAAAGTAAATATGTTATGAAATAATGGCTAATTATGAGTCTCTGTGCCACAGATGGTTTCTCACTGCCACTTGAGCCTACATCAAGTCTGTCCCCCATGGCAACAAGGAAAAAAGGGAGGGGGAAGGGTGCAAGAATCCTGAGATTAATCATGGAAAGCAAATTGCTATCTCTGTAGCAATAACAATGTGGAGGTATTGTTTCTTTATTTAATGACCAAAGGGGGTAAGAAACGGTAAAAGTGTAAAACTGAATTTAAAAGAAATCGAGGAGAAAAAAATAAAAGAAATCGAGGGATGTAGAAGCAGAAATGCAAAAGAAGATAGAAAAAAAGAAAAGGAATCTCTCCGAAGGATCAGCATTTTCTTTCATCTCAAGAAACAAGCCTTTAGAAATGTAAAGGCAATTTGTTCACAAGAACAGAAAAAGAAGGTCAGCTTCAGAAATTTCAGATATAGGACAAAAGTGCCTATAAATTCATGGTTTCTGACTTCATTGCGGGGGGCAGTTCTCAGTGCTATTCAGCAATCATTTTTCTTAGTTGTCTATCGGTGGTTTTCAACCCAGGCTACACATTAGAATCATCTGGGGAGCTTTGGAAAATACTACTGCACAGACTCCACCCTCAGATATTGTGATATTATTGGTTCGTGTTTAGCACAGAGAATGGAATGTTCTTAAAGGTCCTCAGGTGATTCAATAGGTAACTAAGCTTTGTGAACTATCATCTGACTAGGGCGTCAAGAAACTTTTTTTGGTAAAAAGGACAAGATAGTAAATAACTTATGCTTTATGGGCCACAAGGGCTCTTGTTGCAACTATTCAACTCTGCTGTTGTATCGCGATGGCAGCCACAGACTTTTGAATGGGTGTTACTGTGTCCCAATAAAACTGTATTTACAAAACGAGGTGGTAGGCTGGATTTGGCCCATGGGTCACAGTCTATCCGCCCCTGGTCATTAGACTGTTTCCCCTCCCTTTTCCTAAAACAGCTGTTCCAAACCTTCACCTATGTCCTCCCTATGCCTGATTTTTGGCAGATGACTCTCTTTCCTGTTTCAGTGGGAAAATACAGGTCATCTGGCTGGAAATGCTTCAACTTCCTTGTCCATCACCTGCAGACTTGGTACACGTACACCTACGTCCGCATCTGTCCTCATCTCTTTGCCTCCTGTTGTAGAAACAGCATCTCTTCAAGGTGAATCTAATCCTCTCACTTCTACTCAGTTCCATCACTCTCTCTGACTCCTTTGGGACCCTACTCCACAAAGGGTCCCATCTCCTATGTCTTTAGCACCTCCCTCGGTACTAGCTCTTGCCCTTCAGCTAACAAATATATTCAAGAGTTTAAACCAAAGAACCCTCAAAGCCTTCTTCAATCCCATGTCCTCCTCTAAATGCTCACCCATGTCTCCCTTTCCCTTAGGAAAGTCTACACCTACTGCCTCTACATCCTCTCTTCCCATTCATTCCTCAAGTCACTGCAGTCTGGCTTCTGTCCCCACTACTCCACAGACAGTGCTCTTGCCAAGACTGCTGAAGACCTTCATACGGTGTATTCCTAGTTCTTGTTTTACTTGTTTTCTCCGAAGCTTCTGACATTGTTGACTCTTCTGAAAACTCTCTCCCCACTTGGTTTTTGCAATGCTATGATATCTGCCACAATTTGTTCTTTTGCTGCTGGCCGCTTCCATGCTAGTACTGCCTAATATTATTCGACAAACTCTCTTTTCTCCTTACGCTATGTATTCCTCAACTCTTCTCGTGGCATCAACCACGACCTACATGTGGTAACTCCCGCATTTTATCTCTAGCTCACATCTCTTCCTCAAGCTCTAGGTTCATATTTTCAAACATCTATGTCAAGTTGTACTCAGGTATCTTTTTTTCCCCCCCCAATCTGTAGTTTTTCCTTTATTCTCCATCTTGGTTAATAGCTCACCATCAACTCAACTACCAAAGGTAAAATTCTCACGCTCCCTCAGGGACCCTAATAACCACTGCTGTGCAAATTTTAAAAAATGTCTACCTGAGGATACTTTATTTCCATCTGTGCAGTAAATGGCAACTATACATGTTCAACCATACATGGTGTTCCTACTCTCCATCCAAATCCAATCAGCCACCAAATCCTCACGATTCTACCTCTGAAATGCCTCGCAAATCCATCTCCATTTAGCCATTGCCACTGAAAACGTTCTAAGGCAGACCTTAGTCAGCCCTCACCAAGATAATTTTCAATAACCTCCTAACAGATTTTTTTACTTGCCCATATCAGTAGCCTCTACTTCCTTTTCTTATTTTTGCTTCCTCCCTAAGGTCTTTGTCCAATCTTATTTTCTCTTTGTTAACAAAATTGCATACAGTATTTCAGTAGCAGAAGTGCCACAGTTTTATGTAAGGGAAGCTTTCCCTTTGGTGACCGACCCTCTCTTCCTGATGAAGCAAGATATTTCATTTAGCTTTTTGGTCTTGTATTGTTGAAGTCACTAAGACAGACAATATCCTGAGAGAGTCTGAGTATTATATATATATACTTTTTTACTTTTATTTATTTATTTTTTTTGCAGTATGCGGGCCTCTCACTACTGTGGCCTCTCCCGTTGCGGAGCACAGGCTCCGGACGCGCAGGCTCAGCGGCCATGGCTCACGGGCCCAGCTGCTCCGTGGCACGTGGGATCCTCCCAGACCGGGGCACGAACCCGTGTCCCCTGCATCGGCAGGCGGACTCCCAACCACTGTGCCACCAGGGAAGCCCAATATTTTTTAAAAGATGATAATAAATGGAGTACCCACTGAGGATAGTGATCAACGTGGTGATGGGACCCCAAACCACAATCAGTAAGAAGTAATGAGAAGAACTGGGTAATTTATCCTGGAGAAGATTCTGATTCTTTCCTGGAGCAGACTAATTTGGGTATTTCTTCCTCTACGAACTCTAGGATTATCAATCAGACATCTCTCCTCCTTAAAGAAAACCTCGTTTCTTTTCCTTAATAGGAAACACTTACTTAAGGTTTCCCTTCCTTAATAGGAAATGCATACAAAGTGGTCCACATTTTGCTGTATATTGGCCTGCCCACCAAAGAAAGGAAGCCCGTCCATCTACAATGCTGATTCCCCTGGAAAGCCTTCCTTAGAAATGAGCTCACGTTGACATTTACCATCTGCTAGAATAACGGTCAACTTGAATGGTAGGCTATGAGTTTTTGACATCAATTCCCTACATGTAATACTGCATGCCCTAATTTTCTTGAGTGGAAGCACGTGACATACTGCCTAACTTACATGCCATTTTCTCATTTTAACTTACATATTATTTGCAAACTGTTTTAAAAAATTTACTGTTGCCAGATTTTTAAAAAATCAACCTTTCTCATCAGGGCACCGCAATGGTGACCGCACAGCTCAGTGAAATTCTGGATGCTTTACCAGTAATGATTTCCTACGCCATCTGGTATTACCTTCTCAAAAGTATGCCCTGTATATTCCATTTCCTTCCCATACCTGCATAGTAGTTGCAGAAAGCAGTCATTTATTTTATGAAAAACCTACCTTTGTATCTGGTCCTGATGAGGTAGTCTGTTGATCTAAATGAGGTTAATTAAAATCCTTTGTTACTAAATTATCTTAATGCACAAATCTGAAAGACAAATCCCCTTTCCTACTGTTTATAATAATGGCCATGTATTAATAAAGTGACAGATGTCATGAAGTTTGCAATAAACTCAAATCTTGCATTTGTAAAAAGAATAAAACCCCTGCATTTATTAAACAACAAGACAGTTGAAATGGCCTGATAGGAATGCTGATCGTGATCAGGATTTGAAGATTACGCTTCCAATCTTTTATTGTGGAATCTGAAATGCACTACCCAGGTTTACCAAATGAATAGGCCCTTTGGTCTCACTCTTCTCCCGTCCCTCTTTCCCATCTTGGTCTCTGAAAAACAGAGTTATGACATGGTTTCACCAGGTCTGAGAGTCTTTCTACATACCTGGCTTTGAAATAAATTTAAGGAACAGGCCAGGGCAAGAGTGTTTAAAGGTAACCACTTTTGCAGTTTGAGGAACAGGTTTCTCTAGTCATGGTAATAGCCTACTTCAAGGCTATCTAGAAGGAAGTTTGAGAAGCAATTTTCTCCATTTTTAACATCTTATCCTTTTCTTAGAATATATGAAGTTCAAAACAAAGATTAAAAAATATTCATATGTTAAGTGGTCTCCTGTACTCTGTATCTAGATCTACTGCTAAGAATAAAATCCTAACCCTGGTACTGTACCATTTCTGCTTATGTTTAAGTGTAAAAATTTTAAAAGTTTAATGTGGCCCCAGGTTCCTAGCTGAACTGTTGTCTACATTGTTTATAAATTTCTTGGAAAAAGTTTCATTTTGTACTCTGTACATTATAAACTTTTAAGAAAAGGCAAGCAGGAATTTGTAAGGAGAGATTGAACTGTGCTTGATGGAAAAACAGAATTTAAAGTAGAGGCAGCAAATGTGACCTAAGTGAACTGAAGATAAGATACAGAAACACTTCTAAAACTGTCCTTTATGTCCTAGAGTTGATTTGAGGATGAGGTTTCATTAATTTCTTTAGGAGTAAACATGGATAAATATATGTTGAACTGAGTTATAGAAATGGCTTTGCTTCCCACAGCTGCAAAGCACTACAGCAAGATAGACCATTATATCATATGCTACACAAAATAACCACCCATATGCCAATGTATGCAAAAATGTGTAGTGAATCTTTGAATTTTATACCCAAAATGCTAGCTTCAAATGATTAATTAGTAATAGATATAATTTTCACTGGAAATTAATGTCTTGGGATTCAAAGATATTTCCATCCAGACCACTCTTCCTCAAATCACACAAATCTGCAAGGATAACACATATGCAGCCTATTTCACTTCATATCAGGTGAAAACTAGAATAATCAAAACATGAACACAGTGAAAGGCTTACCGAGGTGTACAGGTATCCCTCGCTGTTCATTGCCAAATACAGCTTGGTCTGAACTCCTTGAATAGCCACCACTCGAAGACCCACAGGGATGAGGTTAAACAGAGCTGCAACCAAAAAGAATTGAAAACAAGGTTATGATTTCGAATTCCATAGCTTTTCAATGTTTCCAGCAGGACTGTCTGGTCTTCCAAGAGTAATGTGTGCTTGGTAGGAATATTCATATATATATATATATATATATATATATATATATATATATATATAACTCCAGATAGATAGGGCCTCTTCTACCTTTCAGTATTTTTTTTTGGCGGTACGCGGGCCTCTCACTGTTGTGGCCTCTCCCGTTGCGGAGCACAGGCTCTGGACGCACAGGCTCAGCGGCCATGGCTCACGGGCCCAGCCGCTCCGCGGCATGTGGGATCTTCCCGGACCGGGACACGAACCCATGTCCCCTGCATCAGCAGGCGGACTCTCAACCACTGCGCCACCAGGGAAGCCCCCTTTCAGTATTCTTGATTCATGGTTGCAGTCATATAACGGGGACTATAGCTACATATTTTTAAACACCCCGGAGAAAATGGAAGACAATTCCATGGTTTGTATAGTGTTGGAGGTGGGAAATCTTGATGCTTCTGTAAAGATCCAGTTCCAGAAATTGGTATACATATTAAATAGCTTTATTTTCAACCAGCCAAGGTTTTAAACTGCTCCCTTAGACAACTGCTGAAATTCAGACACAGATATGATCTATCAGCTGGGGAGAGATTCCTAGAATCTTAGAAAAGACACTAGTCCAACTCCTTCACCTAAATTATCTGTATTATTTCCGACGCAAGCAGAAAAAAAGAGTTCCAGGCCTTGAAAAAAAAGGAGTCTTGTTCCCACAGTAGTATTTCTTAAAGAACATTTTCTAAGATTGGGTTGAGATAGGTTGTCTTTTAGTCTCTGGGAGCAAAGGTTATAGGAATAAAAACAATGAACTTGAGAGGTTTATTTATTTCATTTTTTTTTTCCTAAATAGTTGTAAGTGGGCAGCTGGCTGGTGCCCAGGAGGCCTTCATTTCTCCATTTGAAGGTTTGATTGCGTGAAACTTACACACCACTCACTGGATGAAACCAGTGGGCGTCTTCCCCCTACCAGCTGTCTACTCCCTCCTACACCAGGAATAAAAATAAAACAGTACATTTTTAAAACGTAGTGCTTGCCACACACATCTCTTGAAAATAGCCTGTGCACCTTTCTCTCAAGAGTCCTAGACCAATGTTGACGATTTTTGCCTTGGTGTGTAAGTTTATGGAGGATGATAAATTGGTCTGCTATCATTCCTGTGAACGAGAACGTAAAGCAGTCACCCCGTGGGTAAGAATAGTTTCTCTCAGATCTCTTATCTTGGTGTATGTATATTCTACTACAGTAGGTGGGGTTACAGAGTTGAGAAATATTAATGAAGAACTCAATATTCCTTGGCGAGCCTACAATGTACCTTTCCCTTAAAGTCAGCGTGTCACCAGAGAGGAGCTAGGACATTGTACGGTTCAAAATACAAGTGTTCCTACCACATGCCACTGATGGCATTTCATTCAATACTCATCATATTTGAAGCTGTGCCCTTCTGTTATGTGAGGTGAAGGAAAGTAATTGCACAGATTGCGAGCCAGGATCTAATGCTATATTTGACCATGCAGTGCCCAGGAATGAAGTCTGATCTCATTGAGCATGTCACGTATACGTTCTATCTCTTTCTGTTGATGGTACCTTGCTCACGGCAGGTGCTCAACACACATTTGTGGACTGCTAGCAATCTGTATGGTGAAACCATGATAATATTACATTTGGGGAATGTAATCGATCACAATCCCATTACATAAAAGCTCATAGTTTTAAATTCTGATATCTAAAAAACCAAATGAAACCAAACAAAAACCTCCATATGGGTTTGGCTTAAAAGCCATACCACTAGACAACTAGAACACCAGTGTATGTCTGAATCCTAGTTTAGTCAAACTAATAGATGATAATAGATGATAGATGACAGGTAATAAAGGGCCCTCAGAATTGTTTCTAGAACTTCCATTTTTACAATATTCTGAACCTTCTTAGTTCTCTGAATGCAGGTGGTAACGAGCAAAAAACAGAGAAAGAGAGAGAGAAATATTTGATTTTCACCGTGTGCCCTAACTCCTCTCTGATGTGGGTTTTAATGGGCAATAAAATGCTTAAGTCCCAAACATCAGATAGCAGTAGGAGGAAGAGAAGCAAAGAACATCAGTAACCCATGCCCGGCATTATGAATTCCTGAATAATGGTATGAACTCTATAGTGGCCATGGATTTTTCACTACGTACCATAAATTTCTGTGAAGCCTGATTCAGAAACAAAAAATACCACTCTAAAATAAAAAATTGAAGAGAGCAGCAAAAGTGGAGAGTGACGGGTGATACCAGTCCAATCTTTTTTCTTTCGACATTCAAGAGAGATCATAAAACAGGTTTGTTTCAAGTCTGTCTAAAGGGACAGTATTTCCAGATAAAAATGCAAAGAAATTACATCAAGGGTGAGCTTGCACAGGTTCAATATTCTCCAATATGCCTTTGCTTCTCTAAATCTGGAGTACTTCATGGACTTACGATATTATTTTGATTAGGATGAAAATATGCTGAACATGAAAACAATTGATTTTATTTGTGTATCTAAAACACATTCACTAAACACCTAATATCTTTTTCCATTTCTGCCAAAATTTTGAAGATTTTAATAAATAAAAGGGCCTTTGTTTCTTGTTTTCTGTTGTGTCTACGTAAAAACAAACTCCTTCTACCTCGAAGGGACCATTTTTCTCAGAGATGTGCACACAGTTGGCACTCAGTGTTTGCCGAATACGAAAGCGAGGCCATCCTTTTTTATCAGTTGGGTTAAGATCAATTTCTCAAAGGGAGTAATTTAAAAAGTATATATTAATGTAGCTTGGAAAGAGTTGACCCATTGAACTGGTAACACTACTGGAGTTTTGAAAGGAAAGCTGCCTATTCTAACATCGCCCTCATTGAACCCATGGCAGATATAATAAAACCACTCCCTTGAAATGTCTATCATCTTTTCCTTTTCATGATGAGAGTTCATTGGACTAACATTTATCATTGTACTAAAGCTACCTAAGGTCAGCTTGAATGCATAACATCAAACATGTTTTTAGAAACAGATGTATCTGGGTAAACGTGAACTGATTTGTTTTACCATGATCTGGCTTACCGTGTCAGAATTAAAATATCATAAAATCAACCACGTTGAATTAAGCGAGAAAAAAATGAAAAATCCTAAAAATTAAGAAAAATAAGAAAAATATAAACATAATACCAGGAATGCATATTAAGGAAACAGTATTAAAATGAAAAAGTGATAGTTGGGGAAAAAAACTTGTATTTTTGTTCCACTCATTTAAAATAATTAATTAAATAATGAATGCCAAGAAAATTGCTTGGCTTAGGGGAAAAAAAAAGAAGCCATCTGCACGGCTAAACTTCCATTTCAATGATGATCACTTTAATGATCACTTTAACCATTAAACATTCTTGTTTCATGATGACTTACACCCTACAATGTACTTAAGTGGGAAGAAAAGCTAGCTCTCTGGCCCCTGGTTATACTTGGCAGCATGGGTAGAGCGAAGCCCCACAGACCTGCTATTTATTTTGAGATACTTTTCATTTGTATGCTTCATGTGATGGTAATACCATCAGCTGACGCACCTCTCATTATTTCATTGTGCCTAAACACAGATTCTGTCTCTTTAAAGGCCTGACAATATCATTAGTATACAGAAATGCCATGCATATCAGTCAGTTATAGGACAACCAAAAGGCACAAGCTATGCATATGCAAGAATTGAAAAGTAAAACCTACTACCTGATTCCATAGTTAAGAAATGGAACCTTGATTTACATACATATATGTGTGTGTGTCTGTGTGTATATATCTATGTGTGTGTAATATCCTAAAATGACTACATATACAGTGTGATCTTGATGCGTGTGCCATATTGCTGTTTATAAACAAATGAATTGTCTGGGTTTTTTTTTTCCCCTTTTCAGGAAACGCATGTGAACACTGGACCAAAAATAAGTTTTTCACTGATTTCCATCAGCAAAAAAAGTTAAAAGTAGATGGGGGAAAACCTGACCGGGTGGGGTTCATTCGCAGCTGATCGTGAACTTCCTTCCAATAATGCCCAATGAATCTGTTTTGCTGAGGCACTTTGGAAAACGGAGCAGCTTACATCCCCTAATTTCTTTCCCAAACACCGATTTAAACATACAATTTATGGGAATGTTTTATTACTGGTCATAATGGACTCATGTCTGTTATAGGAGTGCAGTAAAACCTTCTAGTTACCCTTGACTCATTTTTTTCAAATAGAAGAGAGAGTATGCATGAAAGAACATCTAGCATACTCATTGTAGAACTTCAGTATCACAACAGTAACACTGCATTTTGCAAAACAGTGCAAAAAAACTAGTAAACCATTTAAGTATGGAACTTTTTCACCCTAGGTACCAACAGAGCTTTCCTTAAGGGTAATTAAAGGTGACCTCCTCTTGAGGTCTTGCATTGGCCATCAATCAGCCCACCAGCCCAGGAAGGTTTCTTAAAGGATGTGAAAACTCTTTTAACACTCAACATTGGAACCCTTGTCTATGGCTTTGTTGTCTCTAGCCCCACATCTCTGAAAATGCTGCAGAGGACTTGTTAGCATTCAGATGGGCTTTCCTTGGCAATGGGACTATTTCTGGGAAAATAACAAAGCCTGAGGGGAATGCAATATAAATTAGGGAAAATCGGGAAGGAGTGGTGAGAGCTAGGTGGTTTAGCCTCATGGAACATTGAATAGGTCTGCAGCAACCTGCTAATTGCAAAACCCCACCAATTATTACCATTGAAGAGGGCGTTACTATTTGTGAGTTTATGTTTTGATGACTCCAAATGAATAAAGCATATGTAACAAAAGGTTATATAATATCTTGGAATCACTATTCTTCAGTAATTGGAAATAAAATTGACTTTCTTTTTGATGTGTTTCTCTTTTAGGTTCACCATGATGGAGACTCTCCAATTCGGTCCTAAGACCACGGTTAAAAATAAAGCACTCAAAGAAATGTCTTTACCCACCTGTGGAGGTATCTCAGTGTTAAAATCCCAATTAGTCTGAGAGTTATCAGTGTCTGTGGAGGTGGGGGGAGCAGAAGTGAAAGCTTGTAATGATGAATTCTCCTGACATGAAACCTCTCCTCTCTCTTGGGATGAGACCGGTTCTTAAGAGTAGAGATAACCGTGCTATTTCAGGATCAGTGTGTGGGCGAGTAAATTTTCTGTGGGAAAAAAGTAATAAAATCCAAAGGACAGCCATAAATCTATCCAGATTACCATGGAGATGACATTTGGATTGCTCTTTAGAATGGTGTCAACATTATTTGCTACAGTTCACTATTCTAGATATTTTCATGTTCCCCTTCCTTTAGGTTAACCTGCTGAAACAGGATTATATAGTGTTGACTCTATTTTGGATTTGCTTTGGGATTTAGCAAGGGTTGTTAATTTAAAAAAAAAAAAAGAAAGAAAACACAATGTCAACAACATGCTGGGATATACTATTATTTATTTTGCAGTCACTTACTGTAAGTGCTGTCCTCATCTTTCGTGCCATCAATGGTTCCATCTGCCTGCAGCTGCAAGTGGTAACCTTGTCGGCTGTATAGTTTGGTAACTATACCCTTAAGCTGAGGCTCTGCAAGGAGAAGGATGGTTTGGATCAATTGATAAGTTGTACATATATAGTTGAAAAGACTCAGATTTCAGAACTCTAATTTTATTTAAAAATTTTAGTGGAAAAGGTCAGATGACACTTTTAAAGAGTCCCCTGAAAGAAAACAAACCAACAAACTCCAAGCTCCAGAACCAATCTCCGAACTGAAGAAACATTTGATTTCTACCTGGTAACACTGGTAAAGCCCTAAAGCTACTGACAGCAGAGACAGTTTCTGATAGCGCGTCCTTTGGCTTACAGAGTGGCACTCTATCTCACTGAGCATTCGAAATGGGTTGGCAAATGGCATATTCTGCCTTTTAACAACGTGCTACTTCTTATGTGGAAGGAAAAGGAGAAATACTAAGATGATTTAGAGTGGTTTACCAAGCAGGGACCAAAAACACACTACCAATGATTTCCCTCAGAAATACCACAATTAGAATAAAGAACTCCCTCCATTCTAAGAAGGTTGAAAACGCATAAATAACCCGGAACCCCATCAAAGGACTTCTATTTAGAAAATTGAGCCGCGATACAAAAAAAGGGGGAGGGGAGAATAAAACAACCATTATCATACCCTATCGTATTAATTATCCTTAGGGAGAATGGGTGCAAAGAGCAGGGGTTTTGTTGGTGGGGAGGAAAGAAAATTAGTTCATATTTATTTTCAAATTTCGTATCAAATATAATTATCCAAAATATTCTCAAAATGATTTTCAATTATGAATCACCATAGATTAATGAAGTGCCTCATTTATCAATAACAGCCATGTTATCCAAAATTTGCTTTTATTGAATACAGACACCTGCACTGAAATGATATTTACGTGATTATTCAGGCCACATAATCATGCTTTACCACAGCTTAAACCTGTTTAAAAACAAGCCTAATTTACAGCTAATGCCTTAAAAACTTCGAGCAAGCAGAAAATGTGTGTCTGCATTTCTATTCCAGGATGTGTAGAACACACAAATAGCGAAATAACAGATTGTTGAATAAGTCTGAAATTCTGTGATATTTATCTAGTAAAAGGAAGGAAACAGCTTAAAGGATACATTTGGTTGAGAATAGCCAAATGAGCTGCCCCTACGCCTGAAGGTCTACCTTGACGCAACCCGACACCTCTAGCTGTGTGAATTTCCCCTGGCACCGGAATACCGCGCTACTCTTCTCACTGAACAGGCTCAAAAGGACCCACGATCTGGCTCTGAGTTTAAACTCTCTTGAATCCTGCATTTTAGTAGCAAGTAACCACAGTTTGACTAGTCTCAACCAGATCACTAAGCTCTCTGCCACAGGTTCTAGGAATCCACCCCCTTCTCTCCAGCAAATATTTCAAAGCTGCACCACAAGTCTGTCCCGATAAGCTTAAAAGTGATCAAAGAAACAGAATGCCTAGATAGCGGAAGCCCACGGCCCTTGGGGGTGGAAGCTGGAGGGGAAGGGTCAGAGCTTCGGGGGTGAAGGCAAGGGAGGGATTCCCCGGGTTTCCTGGGGTGGGGGGTGGGCAGGGGTCTGCCCAGCTCCGCGCCTGCAATTACACGCCACTCACGCGATAGCCACGTCTGGGTCACGCCTGCCCAGAGCCCACGGGCTTGCACACAATGTGGCCTGCCTGAGGCTGACTGCGCGCCCGCTGGGCAGGGTATGCCCCCAGGCTCTGCGCCTGTCCCACGGCAGTTGCAATGCAGCAAGCCTGTTACTGTTACGAAGGAGGCGAGAAAGCGATCGCTTCCCACGCACGCACACCGGCTAGGTGGCCACATCCGCACTAGATGGGCCGCCGACAAACTCACCTCCGCTTCCATCCACGCCCCCCAGCCCCCTCCACACCCGTAAAGTACGGGGGGGCGAAAAAGCCAGCCAAGAGCCCCTTCCAACCTGGTCTCCTTCTGCGCCTCTTCTTGGAGCCGAAGAGTTTGACCCGGGAAAAGACGTTTAACTTGTTCTTGTCGCAGCTGGTCTTGCCTTTGCTGGGGCTGCTGACACACTTGCAGGCGTTCGATTTCTCACGCTCCCGGGCTTGTCGCTTCTGCCGGATGAGCGAGCTGGCGATAGCCGCCGCCATGGCCACGACGCCCACCACCACCACTTCTTTCCGGGCCCCTCTCCGGGTTCGCCTCCTCCCCCCGCTCCTCCGCCGCTCGTCCGCTCGGTCTCGCGCCTCCGCCGCCTTCGTCTCCGGAGCCGGCGCTCGCCCGGGCTGCTCCGCGCTCGGGCTTCAGCCGAGGAGGGGGCTCAGCATGCCGGCCGAGCTCCTCCGGCGGTGGTCCGGATCCCGCGCGGGCTGCCGGCTGCCTGGGTCCGAGCCGACGCCACAGCCCCGGGCCGGGATCGCGGGCGAGACTGCCAGGCGGAGGCAGAGCTGCGCGAGTGCGTGCGCTCGGCCCCTGCGCCCCGAGGACACTGTGCGAGTCCAAGTGGCTCGGGTCGGAGTTTGGCGGCACCCACCGCCCGGTGCCGCGCGGCGGGGGCCGGAGGAGGGAGGCAGGCGGAGGGAGGGAGCGCGGGCGGGAGAGAGGCCGGGAGCGCGGGCGGCAGCAGGGAGGGGGGGATGGAGGAAGCGCGCGGGGGAGCGCGCCCTCGCCCTGGCCCCTCCGAGCCTCCGACTAGTCCTTGCAACTTCTTGGCCTGCCGATCGGGAAAAGTTGGCCTGTGCCAGCTTTCCGACGGGGCTCAAACAGGTAATGGCCTTGCATCTTCGCTGCCGCCGCTGCCGCCGCTACCGCCGCTGCTGCTCTGGGCGCGGCACAGACTCAGTATAGGAATTCCGTCGCCGCAGGCACCCTCCGGAAGAGCGCGACGGCCTCCCGCGGCCCCCTCCCCCGGCGGCCCCTCCCTCCCGGAGCCCAGCCCGCTGGCTCCCTGCCGCGGGCCGCCCCCACCCGCCCCACCCCCCAAGTCCCCGGCGGGCCGCTCGGGCTAACACCTGTAGGGGCTCAATCTCCCAAACCCTTCTCCCCTCCTCTTCCCCGAAGGAGCTTAGGGAGGAAACAGTGATGGAGGAGGCACTGGGATGAGGCAGTTGGGTTGGAGGAGCCGGGGGTTGCTTGGCGATGGGGGCGGCGGAGTGGGATGTTCCGTTAGTGTGTGACTCTTAGCTGGCCAGGTTACGCCCGGGCTGGAGCCCCCGCCCCAGGCTCGGACTCACAACACCCACTCCCCTCCAAACACACACTCGCTGAGGTCTTTCGCATGGCGACACTTGTAGCCATTGAGGAAGGAGGCCGGGGCTCGCAGACTGCTTTAGCCCCCGCGGCCGCGGCAGCAGCAGTAGCAGCGGCAGCAGCAGCAGAAGGCACTGCAGAGCTGCGCCCGCACGCCACGCTGCCACCCGGTGCTTTTTGCTGACTTTTCATTTCAGGCCAATTTGTGCGGCCCGAACCCCGTTTTTCCTCTCCACAAAACAGAATGCGCCCCCTCATCATTCTGTTCGGCTTTGGGATCCAAACAAAGAGCTTGGGTGGTGTACCATAAGCAGTATCTGGGAAATGCAGGGCTGAGCCTATTTATTTAAGCTCTGGCGCGTCTCCAATACCCTAACTTTCCCCACCCCCTCAAGCTCAGGCAGCCTGCCTCCCTTCAATTCAGGAATCAAGTCTGGCTTGTTGCTCACTTCGCTCAGTTCACAAGTTCTGTCCCTTCCCTGTTCTATATTTTAATCTGGAGAAGAAAGAAGGAATTTTGAGGTCAAATGTAACAAAAAGAATAGTCCGTCCACATCTCTCCCTTCAAACAGACATGATGGTTTTACTATGTTAACTTGATTTCTGATGCCAGAAAGGAAGCCCCCCAATAGTAAGTCTGCTCCAACGTGGAGCTACCACTATGCTGTTTACTGGACCTCCACCCCTTTGCGGATCTTTTCAGAATTGATACAGATGCAAAACCAAATGCCTAGACTCTGGTCCTTTCCTGAGCTCTTTTGCCTGAACCTCAACTAAGAAACTGAAATCTTTCAGGCTTCTTAGCCCATCAGAGTTGAATCACTTGAACCTTCCGTAAATTTCATTGCTCCACCGGGGAGGCTGCTGCCACCTCCCTTCCACCTTTCCCCAACCTTGAAGTGTCTCTTGCCCTGTCAGAAGCACGATTATGTGTCTGCTAAAGTGGGCGGGGGTGAAAGTGCAGGGACTGAAATGGATAGATACAGGAGAATGATGCCGAATGGTCTGAAATCCCCTGCAGGTTAGTCTACTGCTCCTTTGTGCTTTGCACTTTCCCAAAAGAAAAGGAAGGACAAGGTAGGAGAGTTTTAGCACCTCAAGCCCATCGGAAGTATCTTCAGACCTGAATTCACAGGGGAAAAACCCTGGTCTGCTCCCACAGAACTCTGAACACCTTAAAAATTGGGACTGGGGCTTGGTCACCACTATATTCCCATCTCCTGGCACAGTTCCTGTCACATGATTTATGCTCAATAAAAGTTTATTGAAAATAATTGACAAATGACTGATCGATACTGATTCTGAAGGGTAGGAAGATGTTCCCTGGCTCAGAGTGTATGTGATTTGAATTCCAAGTACCACGAAGGGAAATAATCTCACCAAAAGAGGGGTCAAAAGGAGCTCTGACCAGGACCAAATATCTGGGGTGTGGGACGGACAGTTATGAGATTCCTACTCACTGGCCATGTTTTTACCTTCTGCTGAGTACCAACTCCAAGGGCCTTTTTTTTTCTTTCTTTCCTCTTGCTTTTCTCTTGGGACCTTGAACCAAAGCAGGCATGACAAAGCTAAAGAAAGACAGAGTTCTGATTCAGGCAAGGGAGAGAACTTGGGAAGAATGAGGGAATGGTACTGAGAAAATGAGGAGGGCTTTCCCAGGCTCTTTCCTCCGCTTCTCCACCGGGAGAGCACCCATTGTTTGCTTGTCCAAATGCCATTCACAAGGTATTTGCAGGTGGGTATTTGAGGTAGACAGGCACGAAGAAGACTTCAGGAATATATAATGAAGAGGAGGGGCACGTCATTACAAAGTCACAAACACAAACATGTAAATACGCCAGCTCTGTCACTAACCCCTACCCACCACCTCAGGCTTTTTTTTTTAAAAATACATTAGAGAATTAAACTCTATGCCATGAGCATGGAACCACTGGGTCAAAGCTGATAACGAAATGATTCTATGGGTGTTTATAGATATCTTTCTTGCTCTAATGTCTCTTGAAAAATGAGAGGTATGGGGGAACCAGACTCTGTGTCCCATGTCCCTGTCAGCCCATAAAGTGTACTTCTGCCTATTTATATCCCCCCTTTATTCTTTCAACTCCATGGACAGGAAAACGAATGACGTGTGATGGGTGAGACTGGAGATAGGGGCAGCTAACTCTCTGTGGTGTGTCTGCCTACAGACCACATGTGTTCTCCTGTCTCCTTCAGTGAGAGAACTCACAGAGGTCTATCACCGGAGAGGGATCGTGGTGGGCAGGGGGCGGCAGGGAGGGACCGAATGAAAGCCATTTTGCCTTTGGGTCCAAACTGTATTGTACAATCACGTTAACCACTAATGAAGCAGGTATTTTCATCCTCTCCTAACTCTCGTGTGTATTTCCCAGGTGCTCTCAGAGAAGAGTGTGAATATAACTCTGAAACCCTCAAAGCAGATCTGTGCTAAAACCCCGTTCATCTTCTTTATTTCTAAAAGATTTTTTTGATGTGGACAATTTTTTAAAGTCTTTATTGAATTTGTTACAATATTGCTTCTGTTTTATGGCCGCGAGGCATGTGGGATCCTAGCTCCCTGATCAGGGATTGAACCTGCACCCCCTGTATTGGAAGGCAAAGTCTTAACCACTGGACCACCAGGGAAGTCCCAAAACCCCATTCATCTTGGGAAGGCAATAATGAAAGAAAGACTCGCAGGCCACCCTAGAGAAGCATATTTTGCCTTTCCTTTCTGTCTTACTGCCACCTCAGGCCAGCAGCATGACATTTCAGTGGGAGGATGAATAAAGAACATTCCTTTGACACTTCCAAAGTGTCTTTTGCTCCTGTCTTGCTCTGTTCCTACCAGTTCCCCCTGCGCCCTTGTTAGGGAACTTCCTGGATCTCCTGCAGATCCAGAGTTTCAATTCTCCCTGCTTAACTCCAAGGCTCCCAACTCCTCTATGCTAGGTGGGCCTACTCGCTGCAGCTCCTCCCAGACCTTTGCTCCCCACTGCCCTAACTACCAAGCTCTCTCCTCCATCAGATTCAGGAAGAAAGCATCCTTGGCTCCTTTCTCCAAGTCAACTCACAAAGAGTTCTAGCCTGGGAGACAGGAGGCATACCTTTGAATCCTGTCCCTACCACTAACTGGCTGTGTGACCTTGGACATGTCGTATCTCCTGTTGGCGCTTCATCTTTCCCACCTGTATTTATTTTTTTAAAATATTTATTTATTGATTTGGCTGGGCCAGATCTTAGTTGCGGCATGTGGGATCTCTTAGTTGCAGCATGCAGGCTCTTAGTTGTGGCATGTGGGATCTTGTCCCTGACCAGGGATCGAACGCCCCCTGCATTGGGAGCATGGGGTCTTAACCACTGGCCCACCAGGGAAGTCCAAGCTTCCCCATCTTTAAAATCATCCTTGAGACTTGATGAATGGCTTTCAAATCGTATCCTGCAGAGCCCTAAGAGTACACAGATGTAAGTTCCCTCACCCGTGTTTCAACCATAGCACTTCTTTCCTCTCTTTTATATATTGGGACTCATTGTGTGATTTCTTATGAAAAAGATAAAAATAAAAAGATTCCACTACTAAAAACAAAACATTTGAAGACCTCTGGATGAGATGTTCTGGAAAGTCTTTTGGGCCCTGGGAGCCTATGATTTTTCTGCCTGTTCCTCCTACCTCTTCACCTTGCCCTCCTCATACTTGCCCTCTGCCCTTTCTCTTCCCATCCCATCAGAATATAAACTCCACATGGGATCCCCAAGAAAAATACGAGTCTCTTCGGCTCCATTCTTCACGGCTTCACTTGAGAAGCAGGCTTTGGCATTCTTTTCAGGGAGAGTTATGTGAGTTATCAGAGGAGAGAATGCTGATTGTTGTCTGCCAATCTCTTTTGGCAGGCCTTGGCGGAGCTGGAAAGAAGCTGGGGGGACCTGCTCTCAAGAGGCATCTCCAGGAGAGAGGCAGAAACCCAAACAGATGTGACTGTGATGAGTAAAAACGAGAGAATTCAGACAGCCTAATCAGGAGCAGCCTCAGTACTTTCTGAGCAGGAAGGAACTGGCTGTCTTTCTGAAAAGATTTCAAACACCCTTCCTCCATGAAGTGAAGATAAACACACTCAGAGCCACTTGCCAGTTGGCTCTCCAACTTCACTGACAGTCCATCAAAACATCTCAGTGACCAGCTAGTTACCAGGGCAAGGACTGCTGATGAGCTAAGGGAGGGAAGGGGGGCAGGTTCAAGTGCACCATGGTCAAGCAGCACTGGGATCCAGCTGGTAACTGAGTAGGGCAGCAGAGGGGGTATTGAAGAGACTGGGCAGCAAGTACCACCTTTTGTCGTCTATTTAATTATGTCCAAAAGCTGAGAGAAACGACTGGATAGAAATACAAATGAGGAGATTAGAGAAACGCCACTAGCAAAGGCTCCGGCCACTTAACTCCAACCAGGAAGAAAAATGAAATTTAAGGAAATCTCGTCAATGTCACATGGGAATTCTAGAGACAGAAAGAATGACTACTGTATTCTGTAACATAACCTGACAAATGTATTAGCTGGCAAAGAGTCTCTCCTAGTCAGATCATTTAGGGGAATTATGCTTCAGAAACAAAGATCTCCAGAATCAATTTTTTTAGCAATTGATTGGCTCTCTCCTGATTTGCATTCGGAATGAAAAGCCAGGGAACCCTAGGCTTGCACTGCTCTAGAATAGTGGGGTTGGTCTTCATTATGTCCCCTTTCTGAGATCATTCTCTAAATACTTAAGCTATAGAATGTACTGAAGCCACCTCTGGTTTATATTTAAATCAAATAAATAAATAAATAGATAGATAGATAAATAAATAAATAAAATCAATTGGGAACACACTAATCTGATCCTTAAGAGGAAAAATCCTATAACCCATATGAAAATTTCATTGTGCAGTCATAATTTATGAACATTAAAACCATAAAGCACCCTGACGCTATTAATCATATCTATGAATTCAGCTCCTTGCCATTTTAATTAGCCATAGCAGCTGCAACATCAAGAGTTCAAGGTCCCTGATTACCTGCTTGGTCACTTTAATCAAGAAAACCTGGAGAGGACATGGAAGCAACCTAAGTGTCCATCATTGGATGAATGGATAAAGAAGAAGTGGCACATATATACAATGGAATATTACTCAGCCATAAAAAGAAACGAAATTGAGTTATTTGTAGTGAGGTGGATGGACCCAGAGACTGTCATACAGAGTGAAGTTAAGTCAGAAAGAGAAAAACAAATACCGTATGCTAACACATATATATGGAATCTAAGAAAAAAAAAGTGTTCTGAAGAACCTAGGGGCGGGACAGGAATAAAGACGCAGACGTAGAGAATGGACTTGAGGACACGGGGAGGGGGAAGGGTAAGCTGGGATGAAGTGAGAGAGTGGCATGGATATATATACACTACCAAATGTAAAATAGATAGCTAGTGGGAAGCAGCCGCATAGCACAGGGAGATCGGCTGGGTGCTTTGTGACCACCTAGAGGGGTGGGATAGGGAGGGTGGGAGGGAGATGCAAGAGGGAGGGGATATGGGGATATATGTATACGTACAGCTGATTCACTGTGTTATAAAGCAGAAATTAACACACCATTGTAAAGCAATTATACTGCAATAAAGATGTTTAAAAAAAAAAGAAAGAAAACCTGGAGAAAAATATCGGATTGCTGGGGTGGAAGTTTCTCCCTTGATCATTCGGAGAGAGGAAGGATCACAAGAAAATGAGCTTAAGCTTCAAGATGTGGGGATTGAAGTTTTGTACAAGGAAAACATTCTTTTCAGCAAGGGTTGTCAAATACCATAGCTGATTGCTGATTTTCCTATAGAAGCTTTTGTGACTACAACAGAAACCTTATCTACCTTGGTGGATATGTGGACTCAAGGCTCTCATTCTGTCATTAAAACTACACATTCACATACCCATGACCTGCAACCAAGAAGGGGTCACGAGGAAAAGGGTAGCAACGCCATTACTGAGAAAGCGTTAAGGTCCTGTCTGATGGGGCATGGAGATAACTAGTGCCTTTGCCTTTGGAAGATCATATTGGGTGAACTTGGAACATGTGGGTCAAGGCAGTCGCACGCATTTTCTAAAGTTTCTCTCGTTTAACGTGTGGGTAATACTTTGTACATACAATACATTTATTCTCTACTACATGGTTTGCCCCAGTGGTGACAGAGCATCCAGAGCCAGCAAAAGCACCAGCTTCTCTGAGATCAATTTAGTTTTATTCAATAATATTTGAAGATCTTGAAGGAACAGTTGTTATTTTATGAGGTGACTGGTGGCTAACAAACATAAACGAGGTGTTTCTATGATGAAACACTTACGGCAGATGAGAAATGTGCAAAACTCAGAGGCAAAATATCTGTAACACTGGGTTCATTTCTTGCCCAGTGAACCAAGTAATCTAAACGAAAAGCTAGGGGGAAAAAAGAATGGAGGATTTGAGGCAGAAGCAGACAGTCATTTTTCTGGATCTAAGCTGTTTCAGGAAATAGGATTTCTGGAGGAAGGTGACCTAAACTCAAGATGTGTGGAAGGGAATGCGGTGTTTACAAATGATCTAATGTTCACTGTTACTCAGCATAGGGGGGCAGGATTCATAAGCAGTATAAGGAACTCTGGATTGATTTCCTATTTGCCAATGGCACTGTTTCCATCAACTTCCTGTCAAGAGTTGCCATCTTTGAAAGGAGCAGAGAGGTATGGGAAACTACTTCAGTGCTCTCTCAGGATTAAGTCTTAACACATCTCTTTTCAGACAGCAGCCAGAATTTGGGCAGCAGAACCTGCCGAATTTGGAGAAGATGGTATCCTCCAGATTCTAAGGAGGGGTCAAAGGCCAGGTCGATGATCCCCCTGAGAACTGTGCAGATACCCTAGAGGATTTTTAAACTCTCCACTCTGCTTTAGTTGTTGTTCATTTGTTTTTCGGTTTGGGTTTTGTGTTTTTGTTGTTGTTGTTGTTTTTGCCCAAACTGGGGTTTCAAATGGTGATAACACTCGATAAATACTGTGGTTATAATTGGATAAGCAACTTAAACCTTACAACACCTGTAAGGTAGGTGTTGTCATTATTGCCATTTTATAGAAGAGGAGAGGGCAGTCTAGAGAGACTAAGCGATATATCTATGGTTTCCTGGCCTGTACGTAGGTGGCAGTGCCCATATTTAAACTAAAGATCCTCAGCCAATACAATGTTATGTGTACAAGGCCAGCCCTTTTTCTTCTTGGCACCGGGTTTGGAATTTGGGTCGCTAAACAGTGGTGCTCGGATATGGCTATCTCTTGGCTTGGTTAACAGAAAAAGATGGAATATGGCATGCTTTTCAACTCAGTTATGCTTTTTTCTTTTTTTTAAAGAAAACTTCACTACCTTTCTCACTAAAATTCAATGATTATAAATCACTGCTTAATGCTACTCTGGGTTTCTCAGCCCAGGGAGTACTTTGACACCAGGGCCTGGTCTGACTCAGGTAATCTGGGGTTTGGGGATGCTATGAGACCCAAAAGACATTCCCCGGACTTTTTCTTCACCCCTACTTAGTGGAGACAAGAAGTTAAAGCTACTCCCAATTCTCTCAGTTCTTTTCATACAGGGAAAACTGGCTTTCCACACTGTAAGCATTTTTGTGCCATCTGCTTCCAGCTACAGGAAGCTTGAGTTCAGCCAAAAGAGAGAAAAATATTACACACAATGTATTCACTTCCATGCTCTGACGCCCGTGACTATTCTTTTGCAATCGGGTTTCTCCAGTATCCATTCTAACTAATTTGCTCTAACTTTTCCCTTCTGACAAACAGCTAAAAGTATAATCAACAGATTGAAACTATTTACTAACTTCTCCTGTAACCACTGAAGACCTCAAGCAATTTGAGAAGCTGATTTCATAACAGGGGCCTTGATGCTCAATTAACAACCTCATTTTAGAGAAGAGATCTGAGGCAAGAGAAGTTAAATGAATTTGTCCTGGGCCAAATTGTTCATTCATTCATTTAAAATCGACTGAGAACCATTTGCCATGTACCAAGCTACACCCTGAAGGGGTGCAAAGGTACCTTGAAAGACGCAAAGGTACGAATAGCTACAATGGGTTTATCGAGCACTAACTATATCCCTGGCACTCTTCTAAGTACCTTACCCTTATTGACTCACTTAATACTTAACAACCACCTTATGGGCTTATCCCCATTCTACAGATGAAGAAGCTGAGGCAAAAAGAGGTTAATGAGTTCATTCAGGTAAGAAGTGGAGGATTCAAATCCATGCATTCTGACTTACATCCCATGTTCTTAAAACTGCTCTACTGCCTCTCCAGTGACTGTCCCTGGCCTCAAGTGGAGGAGAAAGAGAAGTAAATAAAATGACTAAAACCAAATGTGATGAAGCACAGTAAGAGTGGTACCAATGTCCAAAGTGCTGGGAGCATGCAAAAGGAGGCACAGCTAACTGTGGGCAGAAGTCGTCAGCTTCAGAAAACACACACACACACACACACACACACACACACACACACACACACACAAAACCATCCCACTAAAGATGGATTTTGGAGGATGAGAAAGAGCTAGGAAGTCGGGGAATGAAACCTGGTAAAGCCAGACTTCAAACCTGGGTTAAACTGACTCCTGGTGCTGAGCTCTTACCAGGCTATGTTACTTCACCTCAGGTGAGAGGATTTACACAGTCTTGGATTATGATGCCCCTACACTTTGAATCACTTGGCAACAAGTTGATCCCCTATTGTAACCATTCTCCAGGAGTGTACTTTTCTGTGAAATGTTGATTACAGGTATGGTCGTGAAGCATTCTGGGGATTGTGCTAGGTGGAGGCTCTGATGCACGTCTGTGAGTTGTTTATTTCTTGCTTGTAAACCAACTGTCTTCCCTTCCCCACTCACTGATCGTGTTCCGCACAATATTGTCAATGGTGATGTTCAAGTGTACAGTAGTTGATCGATTTACAACTGCCATCAGCAGAGGGTTTAGTAGAAGTAATCCTTTTGGAAAGATGCCCATCAAAATGAAAATTAAATTGGCATGTATGCCACAGTGAGTCATGCATTCTCCTCCTGCGATAACTGGGGTGAGCTTAGCAACCAGAGATTTGCGTGTGGGCAGTTATTAAATAATTTGATGATGATGATAAAACTTTAAGCTAACAAATGAATTAAAGATTATGGGGAGGGCTTCCCTGGTGGTGCAGTGGTTGAGAGTCCGCCTGCCGATGCAGGGGACACGGGTTTGTACCCCGGTCCGGGAAGATCCCACATGCCGCGGAGCGGCTGGGCCCGTGAGCCATGGCCACTGAGCCTACGCGTCCGGAGCCTGTGCTCCGCAACGGGAGAGGCCGCAACAGTGAGAGGCCTGCGTACCACAAAAAAAAAAAAAAAAAAAAAAGTTTATGGGGAAATGACTGTCCAAGCCACATAATCCTAGTAATTCCTCTATGTAGATTTCAGTATTCCTACTGGAGAGGGACAAGTAGGATTTGGTTAGTGTTTGAATATATTTAAAACAAAAAAATCTTCCTACTTACTCATTCCTCTTCCTGCCGCTAAAATACCAGTGCCTACTTTCTCTATCAGAATATTGGTATCCTTTGGTCTGAAAAAAATATACTTAAACAGAATTGTTAAGGGAAACAACAGTGCACTATTTCATTATAAGAAGAACCAAGACAACATGCTGTATGTACGTGTGTGTGTGTGTGTGTGTGTGTGTGTGTGTGTGTGTGTGTACACTCCGTGTAGGCTTCAGGCAATGCTGTAAAGCCAGCACCTCAGCCCAGATGCCCACCGCCCTTATGAGGCCCCAGCTCTTGCAGATAAGACTTTAGCATCCAGGTTGTCCTAATTCTTCTCCTTCATTAATATTGTCCTTCCCCATATCCCATCCCTGGGTCGGTGCTTTCCAATAAGACAGCTACTCTCAGCTCCCCTCATCGGTGCTGGGTTAATGATTACTAATAATGTCCTCATGACCCCTGCCCCCCGCCAGTGGCTCATTCTAACAGATTTCATGGAGGCAATATTATATTGTACTACAAAAGAGCGCCTCTAGTGGTGACATTAAAATGACAGAACAGCCTGCCAAAGTAGCTTCAAGGGAACTAACAGCTTTGGAGAATCCCTCAGTTTAAAGGTCTCCTGCAGGGCTTCCCTGGTGGCGCAGTGGTTAAGAATCCGCCTGCCAATGCAGGGGACACGGGTTCGAGCGTTCATCCGCGAAGATCCCACATGCCGCGGAGCAACTAAGCCCGTGCGCCACAACTACTGAGGCTGCCTGCACTCTGGAGCCCGCGTGCTGCAACTACTGAAGCCTGCGCGCCTAGAGCCTGTGCTCCGCAGCAAGAGAAGCCCGCGCACCACAACGGAAGAGTAGCCCCTGCTCGCCGCAACTAGAGAGAGCCTGCGCGCAGCAACAAATACCCCACATCTTTACCAACAATACCCACTTCCCTTCTTCATATTCACCATTCAGTCTAATTTTATCATATATTATGTGTGTGTCTGTGTGTATATATTCCTGGCGATTCCTCCCTATAGATTTCAACATCCCTTTTAGAGAGGGACAACTAGTATTTGGTTGACCTCTGAATATATTTAAAACATCAAAAATATTCCTACTCACTGCATTCCTCTTCTTATGCTCCTTCAATCGTTCAATTGTTTTGCTTCAATTCTGGAAATTTAGCCATCAACTCTTCATCTACTGCTTCCCCTTAAGTCTCTATTCTTCTTCTGAAGCTTCTATTAGGTGTATGTGAGACGTCATTCTCTCCTCCATTCTTTCTTACTTCTCTTTCCTAGTCCCATCTCTTTAACTTTGTAGAATCGGGGTGCTTCACCGATTCCCTCTCTAGTTGGATTTAGTCTATTGCTTGATTTTGTTTTTATTCCACTGATGCACACGCAAATACTGTATTATACATCACATAATATAAATTACATACAGCATATTAAAAATTATATATGTATATACATACATGCATGTGTATACATACATACATACATACACATATATACTTTTTATAATGTCTGTTTCATCTTTTCTAATATGTCTGCTATTTTTTTCACAGCATGCTGTTTATACCTTATGGATTCTATTCCTTCCTTTATCCTATGGAACATTTTGAAGATGCTTATGCTAAAGTCTCTTTCATATTGCCTTATTACACAACTTTTCTGGAATATAGATCACCCTGTTTATTGTCACTTCTGACTACCCCTGCAGTGTCTTATTTCCCTTCTTGCTCTGTAAGTTTGACTGTGGGCTCACCTTCAGCAGGAGAGTTCTTTTCTGTAGAAGTCCTATGTGAACCCTGCATAGCAGACTTATCCCTCTCTACAATTCTGTGTTCTTTCTCTGCCAGTCTGCCAGTACTCTCTGAGTTTCACTGGATCAAAGTCCATTTTTAAATTTTAATTTCCCAGCTTTTTAGTATCAATTAAGACGTGGGGCTTTGATTTCTTACACTCTAGGCCCAGAATGGACACTCCACCCATATTCTGCATCCCCAGGCCTTGAGTCCTGATTTATCATGAGCTGGACAGGACTTCTGGCTCCTAGCTTTATGCAGGAAGCTCGAGGCTCTGCATCAGGGCTGTGGCTTCACCTTAAGCCCCAAGATATATATCCAAGTCTAGTACTCTTGATGGCCATGTAGCTTTAACGGTTGCACTTTGCTTTGGCTTTGAATTGCTGCCTTGTTTCTGTCACCTGGAAAGTTTTCTTTTTAGATTTTGAATTTTCTTTCATATTGTCAAAGACATGCTTCTGTTTTATCCACTCTTTCTATGTTTTCATGGAAGGATAGGGGCTTCTGCAAGACCTTAGTTCAACATATTGACTAGAAGTCCTGATTCAAACTTTATTTCCACCATAACACAAAAATTGCTTATACTAAGATCATCAATAACCTTCTTATTGTTACTTGCAATGACTGCTTCTCAGTCATTACTTTACACAACGCTTCAGCAGCATTGGATGCCATTGACCATTCTCTTCTTGACATTCTTCCATAGGCTTCTCGAGGCTCTGTTCTCCTGGTTTTCCTCCTACCTATATTTCACTACTCCTTCTCAGTCTCCTCTTCCTGTTACTGACCATTTGAGTTCCTTAGGATTCTGTCTTAAGCTGTGTAATTTCTCCCTCATTCTCCTCTTTGTAGGTATTTACTCTTCATTCATCCACTCAACGAGTGTTCTTGGAGTACTTACTATGTGCCGGGCTGAGTTGTAGGTATACAGCAGTGAACAAGGCAGATGGGATCGGGCTCACATGGACACGAGAGTCCCATGAAGAGCCAAAGAGTGAACTCTTAAACATAAATAAGTAGTTATAAATTGTGATTGCTGCTATAAAACGGAAGAACAGAATGCTAGTCGAGAGTAATACCAAAGAAACTAATTGAGATTGGAAAGTCAGGGAAGGACTCTAAAAGGAGATGACACCTAGCTGACTCTTGATATATGATAGGGACCCAGTCTCACGAATAGTGTAGGAAATAACTACCTTTTCTACTGTAACAACTCCAGAAATTTCCATCATTTTTGATGGAGTTCAGGACATCATGCCCCTAAATATGGCACATTGAAAATGTTAAGCTGAAGGAGTTTGAGAAAACAGCAAAAGCAGGAAAGTCACTCTCACCTTCCACCCTCCCTTCTCCCCAGACACACATCATAAAACCCTCATGTGATGGGCTTCCCTGGTAGCGCAGTGGTTGAGAGTCCGCCTGCCGATGCAGGGGACACGGGTTCGTGCCCCGGTCCGGGAAGATCCCACATGCCGCGGAGCGGCTGGGCCCGTGAGCCATGGCCGCTGAGCCTGCGGGTCCGGAGCCTGTGCTCCGCAGCGGGAGAGGTCGCAACAGTGAGAGGTCCACGTACCGCAAAACAAACAAACAAACAAACAAACAAACCCTCATGTGAGAAGTGCCCTTCTCGTACCCAGGGGGAAGGAGCATCATTGTCTCCAAAGGCCTTGCTGAGTTTCCTCCAGTTTACTACACTTACCTCATACTCCTTGGCCTATTATATTTCTACATGACTGCCCATTCTTCATCAAAACTAGCATAAAAATACTCAGGTCTAATTGTTCCTTCTGGTGTGCATTTCCTTATGAAGGCTCTTACCTCACGTAAGCCTGACGCTAAGTAATTTTGTGTGCTTTTCTCTTGCTAATTTGTCTTTGTGTGCTGTTCAGACCCAGCCAGGGCTGAGGCTGGGTCTGAAACCCAAAAGCGTTGAGGAAAACTTTGTCCTCCCCTACACTTTCATCAGCTCAGATAGCTCCTCGGAGCTCTACACATGGATAGTTCTACCCAAATGCCATTCAGGACCTCGAACTAAACAAATCTGAAATTGAACTCATCTCCCCAAACTGTTTCCTCCTCTCTTATTCCATGTGGCTATTACATGTGTTTCTCGTAGCCTACTCCTTTCTGGATTCATCCACCATCTCAATCAAGCCAGGAACTTAGGTATGATCCTGTGTCCTTTGCTTTCCCACCTCACTTCCAAGGAGTAACCAAGTACTGCAGGTTCTGTATTCTTACCGTCTTCTGTAAATCCCTATTGTTAAGACTTTCACCTATTCCAGTTTTATTTCTCGCCTGAATTTCACCATGGCCTCCTCTCTGCTCACTGCTCCAATGTTAACAGACAAATCTGATCATGCACGCCCTGTTAACAACTCTCGGCGGCTCTCCACTGACAAGCCTTCCATTATGAGGCCCCAGACTTCCTTGTCACCCTTCCTTCCTTTCTCAGCCACATTGTATTTCAGCCATACCAAAGGACTTCCCTTCCCCAAGACACCCCTTCCAGCCCTTCAGCCACTCCAACTGCTACAGCTTTGAAAATTCTCTTCCCTCTCACTAGCAAGTGCTTTAAGATTTATTTCAGGTGTGATGTCCCCTGGGAAACCTTCCTCAACAATCCCCCTGTAAAGACAGTTTCTTCTTCTCTGCTCCATAGCTATTATGGCATTTACAGTGTTCATTTTCCGTCGACTTGTCCGTCATGCCCACCAAACAGTGAGCTCCCACGGCAGGGACTGAGCCCTCATTTCTGGATGCCCACAGCTACAAAGAGTAGGGACTCAATAACATGACTGTTTCTTGGCTAAATGAATTAGCTAACTGTCCCTTTCTCTGTTTATAAAGGAGGCATCTGGAAAACTGAAATGCAGGACGGGTCTATTTTGATAAGAGTAGGTTCACCTACAAATGCATGTTAGAAGGTAGCCATGTTTTCACATAGACAGAAGAACTATATAGTTCAGGCATCCAACCATAAGCCGGGGATGACTGGATCCTTGTGAAAGGGAAAGAAGTTAAATCACGTTGGTAACTAGGTTGGCCCATATTTCATATTAAAATAATTCTTCAGAAGTATACAACACGTTAAGGTCTGACAGAGCCCTTTTACAACCGTTGTCTGATTTGATATGCTTGAGAACTGGTGACGAAGCCAGAGGAGATTTCAATTGGCTCCATTTTACAGACCAGAAAACTGTTTCTCACCAAGAGGTCATGGTTTGCCTACCATCACACACCTAATTTATTGATTGATCAGTTGAGGCCCTGCCTCATTCCAAGGAGGCAGTGTAGTTGCTTACAAAAAGGTATCCAGGGAAACAGAGGGCAGCGGAGTGAAGAAAGAAGTCAAAGGGTAGCAGAGGCCAGCAGGCTTTCAAACCTCAGGTTTCTGAGTCCTAGGCTCCTTCCCTTTCAGCTCCATTAGGTTGTGACTCCAAAAGGGTTTCAACCACTGGGCAGTGATCGGCAGGAGTTCTGTTTGCATTTAAAAAAAAAAAAAGAAAAGGAAAGAAAAAAGGAGCAACAATTTTGACCTCACAAAGCAAGTAGCCCGGTATCTGTTACAATAATCTCCCCTCAAATGTAAGCACTGACAGTTAAATCCAAACTTGAATTACTGTAACTATCCTGCTTGGACGAGAAACCTAATCAACCAACAGACAGAGGCATGGTGAAATGAGCTGAGACCACAAAGAGAACTGGCCCACGAGGGTACAGGGGCTTGGGCTTGGTTTTCAGAGAGAGAGAGAGCGAGAGAGGGAGAGAGCGAGAGAGAGAGGGAGAGGTTTATATATAATTAATAAATATATTTAATGCATATACATATTAAATATATATATTAAAATTAATTAGATCAAGAGGTGACTCGGTTTCTGAGGTAAATGAATTCAATTCTGGTCACATCCCATTTTACAGTCATCCGCCTGCTCCTAGATTTTGATGAGAGTTTAAACAATGATGTGGCTTTACTTGGATCCCATGCCTCAACCAGAATCACAGTTACCATTTTCCTAAGTGTTTTATTGAAATTGAAAATGATAATACCTATAAAACCTCCCCAGGGCTGACATTTCCAAGTCTTTTTCAGCACAAACAAAATTAGAAAATGGAAAATATAACCTTTCTCGCCCTGTATTTTCTTCACAGTGTATAAAATTGAAAGGTAGTCTCTATTCCAGAATCACGACCAACCAGCAGGAATAATAATAATGATGAGGAGTGATAATAGAAGCTAGCATGTTTTGGAGCTTTTACTCTGGACCAGGCTCTGTTCTAAACCCTTTACGCGTGTTGACTTACTCAACGATCACAGCAACCCTATGAGGTAGGAACGATTATTATCCCCATGTTACAAAAGAGAACAATGAGGTACAATGAGGTTAAAGTTTTGGCTAAGCTAGTGACTGCTGGAACTGGGTTCCTAACCCAGACAATCCTGCTACACTCAGATGTGCAAATAATCTTTTTTTCTTTAATTTTTCTTTTCTTTTCTTTTGATTCTTTTCTCTTTTTAAAAAAAATTATTTATTTATTTTTGTCTGTGTTGGGTCTTCGTTGCGGTGCATGGGCTTCTCATTGTGGTGGCTTCTCTTGTTGCAGAGCATGGGCTCTAGGCACACAGGCTTCAGTAGTTGTGGCACGCGGGCTCAGTAGTTGTGGCTCGCCGGCTAGTTGCTCTGAGGCATGTGGGATCTTCCCAGACCAGGGCTCGAACCCATGTCCCCTGCATCGGCAGGCAGATTCTTAACCACTGCGCCACCAGGGAAGCCCCAAATAATCTTAATTTATAGTTGTTTGGTCAAACAGATGGATTACAGATTTCATGGATCACTTCTGACTTTTTCTACTCCTTGTTGCTGTTTTCTGTTTATATCATTGTCAATTAACATTCCAGTAGTAGAGGCTCAGGGAAGTAAAAACCTATAGGAAGTTGTATGAATTTCTTCAAGAAGTGGAAATATGTTTCAGGGTTTTTTGTGGGGTTTTTTTCCGCCTTGATGCCCGTTGCAGTGATTTCTATCATACTTCGCAGCTTTGAAATCATTTTTTCCCCTGTACACAGCTAACCCTGGTGTTGCCATGGAGACTGAGATCAATGCCACAAGAGGGGCCCTCATTTGCATATTTTGTTGATTAGCAGGGGTATTTGCTAATCCCTTCCAAATTCTCCCATCCACTACCATGACTAATCTCACACGTTGGCAATATATGGGATTCAAGAATGGTAGGAACTGATCCTCTCAGGTTATTTAACACTTGAGTTCTGTTCAGTAACAGCTTAATTAAACCTCGAGGAAAAAAAAGTCAACAGAAAAATAAAAGTAAGTCTTTAAGGAAGTTTGTTAATACGAAGGGAAAGTTAGAATTCACCGCTGTGAGGAAGAGCAAAGAATACAATAATATAATACAACATAAATGGTACTTTTCATTCTGAGTATTCAGGAGTTGCTCATCCTGACCAAGTCTCATGTATTAAGAGTCTTCTCTGTGCCTGGCAATGCGCCAGGTGCTGTCATATCTGTTACTTCATTTCATTTTCACAATAATCCAATGAGGCCCAGAGCAGCTGAGTCACATGCCCCAATTCAGACACCCACCAAGTGATACTATCTTAACAAAGCTGGACCACCCAAGTGTCTGACTCCCTCCACGCCCCTGGAGTGAGTGGGACTGGAGATGGAGCTTACTTGCCATCCAATAACTTGATTCTCTAGAAGATAGCAATAGGGTCAATGAAGAGAAACTACAAGGAAATAGATCAGGGTTCACTTTGACAATGCCATTTCTAACAATAGGGGCTGTCCAAAAACGGATAGAATGGATTCTCTCGGGAGGTAATCAGTGCCCTGTCATTGGAAGTGTTCATATAGGGGCTGCGGGGTTCACACAGGCCTGGTAAACTCTTATCAGATGTTGTAGAGAGGATTCTAGCATTTAGTGAACGATTGAATCAAATCATTATGGATCCCACTGTCAAAGCCCAACACAAAAAGACCACCAGAGAAGCCCGCTGGTCATAAAAACATGCTGGGCGTGAGAAAGGCACCCCCTGAGTAGTGGCTCAAAAGGGAGAGTTAGTGGAGAATACTTCGAGCATTCTAGAGGCTGGGATTGGTCATAAGGTGGTTTTAAAGCAGAATTTTGTTAAGCTCAGTCCTTTCAAATCCAGATCAGAATTTGTAAATTAGGTGAGTTGCTGGAATAGTCAGTGGTCTTATCTTTGAATCACAGGAGTAAATGTGGATTTACTGTTAGAACAGTCCAAGCTAAAAAACAATAAGACACAAAGAAGCTGTCACAGACCAGAAGAGATGAAGATGTGACGATTAAATGAGATATGGTACCCTGGATGGGACTCTGGAAGGGAACAAGGGTATTAGTGGAGAAACTGGTGAAATCTGAATAGAATCTGGGGTTTATTTGATAGTAATGTACCAGTGTTGGTTTCTTAGTTTTCATAGATGTACCATAGTAATTTAAGATGTTAACATTAGGGAAAATTGGATGAAGGGTAAGTGGGAACTCTCTGTATCATCTTCGCAACTTTTCTGTAAATCTAAAATTATTCAAAAAATTTTAAGTTTATGAAGAAGCAGTTTGAGTTTCATTTGTCTTGTTCATCATGGCTTGCTTCAATTGATCTAGTTTTTGAGTCATAGATCAGTATGTTTTACAAGTTGTGGTCTGTTTTGTTTCTCACCTTGATTTGGAAAACATTTCACGGGCCTTCTAGTCTGAATAGAGTTTCTATGTAACCTGAACTATGGGGAAATAAGTAATCGGATTTGATGGGGATGGAAAAGATGTGTCTAAAATGAGACCTATTTTTTCACTTTTTTTCCCCAATTTTATAATTTCCTGAGTTAAGGGGACCATCTTGAGTACACAAATGATGCTGTACCAACAGGGCAGCGAGAAGAAAGCCGCTGAGTTTGTAGGGAAAGGCACGCACGCCCTCTGTCACTGCTAATAAAAAAGCACCAAGTAAAGACTAGTGAAGCCAGTGATATGGTTATTTACCAGGGGATACAGCTCGCCGAATCTAACACTCAGAGCACGAGAAGTTGACACAGGCCTAGGACAGCTCCTTTCTGTCTCATTGAATCAGAAGCTGCACTCTTGTTCTTCCTAAGCTGTACTGGGAGATTTCTCAGCTAGCAAGCACCAGACATTACGCATTTCAAGTTTTTCCCTCTTCAGAGGAGCCGGCTGCAGATGGTGTTTGTGACTGCAGCAGAGGAAATGCCACTGAAGGCAAAGAGTATTGATAATATAATAGCTTCTTTCCTAACTAAGGATATTTGTTTTGGCATGCATTTCCACTGACATTTCCTTTTACGTGCCCGGGAAGCTTGAAGTTCCTTTTCTCCTCCCTGCAAAAATATTGACATTATTGGTAATGGACAAAGCATGACTTAGCATTTGCAAAAGCAAGGACTAGGCGTTGTATTGAGGCAACTTTTGTTACGGGTTTGCACATGATAATCAGAAATAGTATTCAGTTGTGTCCAAGGTCAACTGTCATTTCCACTTTTCGAACTACAGGCTTGATGGAATGATGGAAAGAAGAATCCTGGGCCTGAGTCTCAGTTCTCTTCATAACTTGTCTTGAGACTTTTGGAAAACTGTCTGTACTCTGTCTAGATGTTTCCTCATCTAGAAAATAAGAGGCCTATGTACACAAAACCTCTTTGAATTTAATTAACCCACCACTAATCAGAAAAACAATGGTCATGGGAGCTTATCACATAGCCATAGAGTTATTTGTCCATCATATTCACTTGTTTCATCAAATGGAAAAAGACATGAAGCACAGGAAGCCTGAAGCCCCAGGGCAGGTTCTCCACTTAATACAGAAGATAGTGGGCCATATGGCAGAGTGGTTAAGAGCACAAACTCTGCCACTAGAAAACTTCGGTGTGATTTTTGAGTCCATACCACGGGAGCTGTGTGACCTTAGAACACCAATTAATCTCTCTGTTCCTCAGTTTCTTCAGCTGTAAGATGAAAATAACTACAGTACCTATCTCCTAGGGTAATTGTGAGAGCTAAATGGATTAATATTGGTAAAGAGCTTAGCATGTATTTGGCATATAGTATATACACAATAAATTGTACTTGCTGCTTCTGTTATTCTTCTTGTTGACACGTCTTATTAAAGTCAATTTCATCTGCACAGATATCTTGACAAAAACAGCCAGAACCTTCCATCTAGTACAGACCAACAGAAGTGACTAATATTCAGTTGAGACCTCCAATGGGATCCCATCTCCCGAGCCCGCCCTGGTCTGAACTGCCTGGAATGGAAGAGAATAATAGCAAATACTTACATCGTACCTACTGTATGGGCCAGACACTGGTCCATTGCATGTATTAATTAATTTTATCCTACTGAAGAGGTGGGTACTATCATTCTCCATAATTTGGGGGATGATAAAACTGAGGTATGAGGAGGTAAAGCAACTTGCCTAAGTGGCAGCTAGTATATATCAGAGGCAGGATTTGGACCCTAACCGTCTGGTTCCACAGTCCCTGCTTTTTTTTTTTTTTTTTTTTTTTTTTGCGGTACGCGGGCCTCTCACTGCTGTGGCCTCTCCCGTTGCGGAGCACAGGCTCCGGACGCGCAGGCTCAGCGGCCATGGCTCACGGGCCCAGTCGCTCCGCGGCATGTGGGATCTTCCCGGACCGGGGCACGAACCCGTGTCCCCTGCATCGGCAGGCGGACTCTCAACCACTGTGCCACCAGGGAAGCCCCAGTCCCTGCTTTTAACCCTATGCTTTGCTGCCATAATAATAGCTCATATCTATTAAGTGCCCACTGAGTGCTACACTCATTACAAACCTTATCTCTAACCCTTATGGTAACCCTGCAAGGAAGGTATTATGCTTACCTCGGTTTTTAACAGACATGGAAAGTGATGCTGAGAAAGCCTAAGTAACTTGCCCAACACCACAGAGCGACGGAGGGCTAGAGGCTGTCTCTTTAACCCGTGTTCTGCCCACTCTACTGCATTGTCTCTTAGCAAGAATGAAATTCCTGTTTTTTAGCTTAGTTTTTTTTTTCTTTTCTTAAACTCAGTCTTTCTAGTGGGAGATGAAGGTAAATTTTGCTCAGTGACAAATTTCTGGAGGGGCTGGATAACTGCAACACCAACGTTCCCTCTGGGAAATCTGCATAGCGGGCCCATTATTGAGGGTCAGGAAGCAGTAGCCTTGGGTGAAGGCCCCCTGCTGCTGGCCCAGGTCCCACAGGCACTGAGGAGATCTGTAGATCTCTCCAACAAGAAGATTTTCTCTTCTATAAAGGGAAAGCGTTGCTGAAGCACATAAAGAAAGCTTTCATATGAAATTCAAATTTGCTCAACCTTCCTGAGAATGAATCTTAAGGGAACAAAATAACATTCTGACTAAAGCCCATAATCACATCACTTTTTACATGATGAAATACAATGAGATGCCTGGAAGAAATCACCGTGGAACAAATTCACCCGATTTAATTCTATGGGAGAACCGTTCTTCTAGATGTACTCTGGAAGTACACAGGCTATCAAAGAAGCCAACACATTTTTGTGATCTACTAGGAAAACATATCTAGTAAAATGTGAGACAGAGCCAATGATTAATATTCCTTGTCCTTAGATGCTTGGAACCATGGCCTACAAAGAATGCTCCAAAAGGCATTACAGTGAACAACAAAGGGCTGGAAAAATGTATCAGCTCTGCAGTGTTTATGCTTTTCCCACTGGACATTACTTTTATATAACTCCTTATTTCAATTTTGTGTAAAAAAAGTCTCCCAAGTTCAAGAAGGTCATAACGCTCAATATGAAAAAGAAGACAGACTGAAAAACTTATATTTTAAATAGAACAGTGAGTGACTTTCACTCACCCAGTATTTTAATATTATATTATCTTTTCCAAAGCTGCAGTTAGCAAAAACTGAAGAAAAATGTGTGAATTCATACTGTTGAGGAACCTTATAAGCAGTAAAATATGAACACATTTATATTAAATAAAAGCCTTTTATGAATCATAATTCATCATGCAATAGCTTATTTGCTTATACTCTAAGCTGATACATTTTTTGTAGCTTTCCTGTTTTGGCTCTGTGGATTATAACTCCAGGGTATGCAAAGTTTCAGAGGGAAGTCACTCTCTTATCTAGCATTTAAATATGGGTAGACAAGAGATAACATTTTTCCCTTCTCTCGTTGCCAATGAGCCATAGCCCCTTGACCCTACAGAGAGCACTCGTGGAAAATTTACCATGAACAAACTCTGACCTCCAAATTGGAGAATGGGTTTAACCAGGCCATATGCATAATTAACGCATAGTCAAGCATGCACAGAATTTTGGAATATTATGTGGTTGGTGGATTTTTACGAACATTATGTTGGGTGCTCTTACTTCTGCAACAATGGTACTCAAGCACAGATCTAAGATGTCATGGTAAACAAAACTCAGAAAGTAGGAATTAGAACTCTTCTCATACTCTAGGCTTTACAATGAGTAGGAGACAGTGGTCATCTGCCACTGGAGGAGGGGCAGGAAAGCCGAGGGAGGCATCACCCACTCCTCAATCCTAGGTGCATAGCGTGGGGACGGCGGGAATAATAACCCGGAGAAACCCCACAGGCGCTAAGGACCTGGAGTACACTGAGTACCAGCCAGTGGCCCTCTACTGCTGTGATGGGCAAGAGAATAAAGAGAGAACACCCCCAGCTGTCAGGGTTCCAGTTTAGAGCCTGCTAAAGCCCGGGGTTAAGGAAGGAGAACAGAAACAAAGGATCCAGGTACACAGATTGAAAGCCCTGCTAAAGAGAAAGCTGTAATCCTGCTCTTAAGTACGGTGAAGCCTATTGTGAACTGAATAGAACTAAAGCAACAACAAAATTCAGCTCCAGATCAATCTCACAGTGGACTGACCCCAAACCAAATACTAATGGCCTAATAGAAGAAAGGTATTCCCAGTTTTGGACATCGATATAATTTACCTCAGTTTCTGTTCTTTCACATATAGTAACTTGTATTCAAACGGAAATTACATAAACAAACAAAAGACTTCCAAAAAAGGAAGAAAATAGGAAACTTTCTCAAGAAATAAAGACTATAGAACCAATCCCAGAGATGGCCTAGATGAAGGAATTATCAAACAGGGACTTTAAAGTAACTATGATAAATATTTTAAAAGATATAGTGGAAAAGGTGAGTAACATGCATGAATGGAGATAGAATTTCAGCATTGAGATGGAAACTATGAATAGAGAAAGATGGAAAAGGTGGAAATAAAATGTAGACTCTCAGAGATGATGAATTTGTTTTAAGGCGTTATCAGTTGACTGGCTATAGCACAGAATGAAATTTGTGACTTGGATGCATGTGAATATGAAGTATCTAAAAAGAAACAGAAAGAAAGAAAACAGTAAAAAAAAAAAAAAAAGGAACAGAGCATCTGATATCTGTGGCACAATAGCAAACCATCTGACATACGAGTAATGAGAGTCCCTGGAGGAGAAGAAAGAGAGAAATGAGCAGAAGGAATATATGAGGGGATAACTGCCAACAATTTTTCAAAATTTATGGAAAGACAACATCTTGACTATCCAAGAAGCTCAGAGAATACTAATCAGGATTAATACAACAAACAAAACCAGCTAGGCATATCAGAGTCAAACTACTAAAGACACTAAGATAAAGAGACAATCTTGAAAGCATCCAGAAAAAAACAGAAATACTACATACAGGGCAACAATGATAAGAATAACATATAACATCTCATCAGAAATGAGGAGACAGAATACAGTGGAATACCATCTCAGCCCCTCGTTGAAAGAAAAATAAAGCCTGTCAAACCTGAATTACATATCCAGCAAAAAATATTTTTCAAAGATGAAGGTGAAAGAAAGAAATTTGCAGGAAAGAAGAAGCTGAAAGAATTTTTATGCAGCAGAAATACACTATAAGGAATACTCAAAATAAGCTCTTTATACTGAAGCAAAATTATACCACCTAGAAATCTAATTCTGTAGGAAGAAATGAAAAATGCCAGGAGTAAATATATTGGTAAACATAAAGAATCATTATTAAAAAAAATAGTATGTACATGTTTACGTGTTTGTGTGTAGAAATCACATCAAAGACTATTGACTGTTTATAGTAAAATAATAATAACATAACAAGGAGGGGTTATAGCACATATAGAATAAAACATATGAGAAAATGATCATAAAGGCAGTGAGTGGGATAATTGGAAGAATAATTCTGCAAATTTCTTACATTCTATGTGACGTAATAGAATATACATTGAAAATAGCAGAGATAAAGATGCATACCATAATCTTGTGAAGCTGCTAAAAATAATACAAAGAATGTAATATAAAAATATCTGATTCACTTCAAAAAGGCTGGAAAAAAGGAACAGGGGGATGCAGAGAGATTGGACAAACAGAAATCAAGCACCCAAATGGAAGATTTAAATCCAAACATATTAATAATTATGATATGAATGGTCTAAGAACCCTAAATAAAAGGCAGAATTTGGGGACTGGAAGAAAAGAAATGACTCAGTTACATGCTACTTACGAAACACACTCTAAACATAAAGACACAAAGAGGATGAACGTCAAAGGATGGAAAATATGTATTTTGCAAACACTGAGCCTAACGTTGATGGTGTGGTAGGTAGGCTTCGTGGAAATGAATACCACCAGAGATAAAGAAGGAAATTTAATAATTATACAATGGTCAATTTATCAAGAATATAAATTCCTATATGTGCCTGCACCTAACAAAGGTATTACATATATGAAGCAAAATTTGATAGCAATGAAAGGAAATACGGATAAGTTCACGATCATGGTTTGAGGTTTCAATACTCATCTCCAAGGCATTGACTGATAGAATATGTAGACCAAAACTTCAGAGTATAGAAGTGAACAACACTATCAGTCAATTTGACCTGATATAAATTTGTAGAACACTGCACTAACCAATAGCAGGAAGCACATCCTTCTCAAGGCCACCAAGTAGACTATGAGCTCGGCCCTCTAAATACTTTAAATAAATGTCTAAAGATGAAAATCGAACAGAATATGTTGTCTGATTGCAACAATATTAAGTTTAAAATCAACATCAAGAAAGTATACTAGTCCCTCCACCCCAATTTGGAAATCAAATATCACATATTTAAATAAGCCATGGGTAAAAGAAAAATCTAAAAAGGAAGTTAGAAAATACTTTGAACTGAATGATAATTAAACACAATATATCAAAAAATGAAATGAGTCTAAAGCAGCCCTTGTAGGGAAACGTATAGCTGCTTTAAATGCCTTTACTCAAAAAGAAGAAAGTTGTAAAATGAATGAGTTATATTTCCACCTTAAGAAGCCAGAAAAAGAAGAACTAAATCCCAAATGAATGAGGAAGGACATAATAAAAATGAGGCTATCATCAGTGACACAGAAAACAGATAATCACCAAAGGCAAAAGTTGATTCTTTGAAAACATTAATAAAAATTTAAACCACTAGCAATACAGATGAAGAAAAAGAAAAAAAATACAAACTATGAATATAATAAATGGAAATGAGGACATCGCTAGAGATGCTGCAGACATTAAAAGGATAATGAGAGGCTGTTGTGGACAACTCAATAATATGACAGAAAACACACTGAAAAATAGGCCAAACCCTTGAACAGATACTTCAGTGAAGAAGATATACAAAGAGCCACCAAGCTTATGAAACAGTATTCAGCATCCTTCGTCATCAGGCAGATGAAAATTAAAACAAATGTAATACCACAATATGCACACAACAATAGGAAGAATGGAAGTAACTGTCAACCCCAAATGTTGGTGATTATGTGGAACAATCAGAATTTTCATTCTTGGGAGTATAAAGTGATGGGAAACTGTTTAGCAGTAGCTTAAAAGTTAGGGAATTCCCTGGCGGTCTAGCGGTTAGGACCCTGCGCTTTCACTGATGAGGGCTCGGGTTCAATCCCTGGTCAGGGAACTATGATCCCGCACGCTGGCTGCGTAGGCAAAAAAAAAAAAACAACCCCAAAGTTAAGCTTCCATCAACCTTAATACCCAACAGTTTCACTGCTAGGTGTTTGTCCAAAAGAAATTAAAACATGTTCACGAGAAGATTTTTAAAAATTGTTTATAGAAGCTTTACTCATCGTAGTCAAAATCTGGCAGCAGTCTAGACGTCCCTCAGTGACAGAGTAGGTAAACAAACTGGCATATTCATTCAATGGAATACTTCTCAGCAAGAAAGTGTCATGACTTACTGATACACACAGACACCTGGGTGAATTTCAAAAACCTTATTCTGGGTGAAAGGAGCCAGACACAAAAAACCCCCACCTACTACCATGTTTCCATTTATATGAAGTTCTAAAGTAGCAAAAACAACCTATGATGATAGAAATAAGTTCAGGGGTTGCTTCTGGCAGCAGAGGGGTGTTGACTAGGAAGGGGCATAAGGGAACTTTCTGGGGTGATGGAAATGTTCTCTACCTTGAATATAGATTACATGAGTGAATGTATTTTTCAAAACTGATCAAACTGTCTACTTAAGATCTGAGCACTTAACGGGATGTAAATTATATCTAAATAGCAAAAAGCAAAGCAAAACAAAAAACTTTAAAAAGTAATACACACTCAACTTCTTATGTGTGGATGTGGGAGGCTGGTGAGGGAAGGAGACTGAAGACTGGGAAAAGAGTAATGAGTGGAGAATAGTTCCAGGAGGATTTCTCTAAGAGAGATATGATATGGAGTCCTTGTTAGAATGTATCAATAGATTCTTGGGTTCCAACCAAATCAGCCAGGAATCGCCAATTTTAACCAGTTTCACAGAGGATATTGATGGCACACACTGAAGTTGGGGAACAGCTGGGTTACAAAATTTTCAGCCCAGAATACAGAATTTTACCATAGGGAAAGAGTGTAGTTAGACAACACTGAAGCTAAGGCTTGAAATGTGATTTTGGATATTTTCATGAGTGATGACTGTTATGAGTCTGATTTCATATGTCTATAAAATCAGATCATTTTATTTTATTGAGAAGAGTTGACATTGTAATTTTTGGTTGGATGCTTGAAACTTTGAGCATCTGACAGAAACTATAACATTAACCGAGAATCTAAATTTTCCTGTTATTGAGATGAATTGTCAATATGTATTCATGTAAAACATGTTTAAGGAAACGGAGTTATATTGTATCAAAACAATAATTTTGCTTCTATTACGCATAAAGCAGTCATAGAATTGCTATTGGAACAAAAAGACATGAGCTTGGGATTGATAGCAACCTATCAACTTTTTTTTTTTTTGCGGTACGCGGGCCTCTCACCGTTGTGGCCTCTCTCGTTGTGGAGCACAGGCTCCAGACGCGCAGGCTCAGCGGCCATGGCTCACGGGCCCAGCCGCTCTGTGGCATGTGGGATCTTCCCGGACCGGGGTACGAACCCGTGTCCCCTGCATTGGCAGGCAGACTCTCAACCACTGCGCCACCAGGGAAGCCCCGGACTATCAACTTCTGACATTGGCATTTTAAATATATAAAGATCTTGCAATCAGAATAGTAACAATCAGCCAATCAACAGACCAGTATTTGTTCAAAATCGATTATACCTGGGATAGTATGGCATTACATGGACCTATTTTAAAGACTGGCTCCAATGTTCATGAACTGGAGAGCTTGGTCTCATTATTTAATCTCTCTGAGCCTCAGTTCCCCCAGCAGTAAAATGAAGAAATTATTCACCTCCCTTGCAGGATGGTTGTAAGAACTAGAGTTATCAGTGTACAGTATTTAAGCTGGGGACTGGCCCATAGTTGATACTTAACAAATGGTAGCTGTTTTCTCTTGGTCACACAGTCTAACCACTAGGGTTACTTTAGCTTCTTTTTCTTAATGAGGAAGAAAGAAACTGCTGACCAAGAACAAGGATCAAATGGATCACATATTTAGAGAATGAAATAATATGGACAGGAAAAAATAAGAGTCTGATTGGTTGTTTTCGGAGTGTTAAGGTCTATAGAGCAGGATCATGATGTGATTTCGGGGAAAGGGACCAAAAAGGCTTCTTCTAGAGCCTTTTTGAGCTGCTTCTAGACTATATATTCCATGGTTTGTACTGTACATCCAGAAGCCGGCAGAGCACCTGTAACATAGTAGGTTCTCAGTGTATATCTGTTGAGCGAATGAAAGGGGCCAAAAGGAATCGTCACAGCTGTGTGCAGTCCAGGCTGGTTCGGCAGTAGTGAACTTGACTAGTTGTGCTCTATCTTGGTATTCTACTACGTAGCAGTGGTTAACTAAGAAGTCAAGGAATTCTCAGGACCCAAACAAGAGTTTGTGGGTTTGTGTTTTCACATAAATGGCATTTTATGTTACTATTGTGATTAGTCCTGTGCTACTGATTAGGGGGATAAAAAAAAAGAAGGGTTCCATGTGAGCCTTGCCTCCAAGGAATTTATAATCCAGTGGGGAAATGAACACAAGGTTCAAAACAAATGAAGGAGTTTAGAATGAGTGTCACATGATTGGTTTAGCCAGTAAGTCCTATGAGAGCTCTAGGGGTGAAAGAATCTTATTTGTCTAGGGGAGGGCTTTGGAAGGGCATCTCAGAGGACATGAGCCAAAGTCTAACATACATTTAAGTCCCTGGTTAAATTACACCTTCTGAATGAGGCCGTCCCAAATCCAGCCAGCAGAAGGCTGCTATCCTGGTCTTGATCCCCCGTGGCTTTTTGTATTTCCATTACAGCACTTGTCACAGTGCTGGGCAACCAGACTATGCCTTCCTGGAAGCCAGGCCCTATGGCTCTTTCATCTTGGCACCTTCCTCGGTGTGTAGCACATCACAGAGAGGATGCTGCATAGAGAACACGTTAATGAATTGGACAAATTCCTCTCGATGTAATGGAGGCGATGGGATTGGTTGAAGCAGTTCTTTTAGGGAAGGATGGAGATAGGACTGGAAAGCTATGTTAAGCCAGCCTGTTGTGAGCTTTGCTTACAGAATAAAGTCAACCACCCCCTGCCCCCGACTTGTTGGCGTACAGAATGAAGCCAGTGAAGGTGCTTCCAGAGAGAAGGAACATGATGAATGTGGCATTTGAAGACCTCGTCATGTTCCCTTACACTAGCTAGTGTTAGAGCTGGAAAAGTATCTTCTTATTCAAGTATGCAGTTAAGCCCTAGGAGAACAATGAATAGTACAAAGAATGCCGGAGATGCATGCAGATAACCAACCAAAGAAACAGTCCCGGTAAATATCCCCAACTCCGACTCCTCTGGAGGCCTCGTATATGCCTAAATAACACCCGTCATGTCATGCAAGGAAAGGCTCCTGAATCAGCAGTCAGTCCTCTAAGAACAGAGTAAAGCATGGAGTATGTTGGGAAAGGGTTACTATTTGGACATTGCAGCTACATGTTGAACCAGACATGGGAAATTGGCATAGGTAACAGGGTAGAGTTTTGGGTCCAGGAGACATGCGCATACCCTCTTTAAATATGTAAATGACCATACCTGTTATTTACAACTCCCTTTGAGGAAAGTTTTTTAAAAATTCTATTTTAGAAGGCAGTAGTAGCATGTCATATCAGATAGCTGCTAAATCCTAAGAAATGCTAATAAATTACTCAGAAAATTGCAAAACAAAGTAAGCAGATTCAAATGCAACCATTTTTAACATTCTCACAAATGAGGCACTATTAAAACATACTTTAGCAAGTCCTGGTCAAAGAACACCTTCTCAACAGAATGTAGATATGTTTTCATTCTGGTATACAATATTCAGGCTTCCCAATGGATAGATTAAAAAGTAATCCTTTAAATTACATGTATTATAAAAGAAGTCTTCACTTTACAAAAACATTCACAAGGATCCTTTCTTACTACACACCCTGTGTGGATTTCAAATGGTACTTGATTTACATATAATTTTCTGGAAACAATTTAATTGTATAAAGCAAGACACACTTGTTCTGTAGGCTGAGATATGCTTAAACTTATAGGCCATGCCCAGTGGCACTGCTGGAATTAAAAGAAATGTTATGGCATATTCATCTTTCTCCCACAGATCAGAGTCCCATCTAATCTGTTTGGTTAGATTCAAGTACAAACCAACTTTATGCTTACAAAAGACTTCTAGATTGATTGATGAAGTGTTATAAACAGACGTGTCTGTAATATCCCCTGGCATTCCCAGGGGAACTTACAGAACTTTTTCTACCCAAAAGGCACTTGCTTCCTGTAGATACTCTCCTTCCTTCTCAAGAAGGATGAATTGTCCCACCACCCAAGATCTCTTCACTTCCAATAGTATTCCCAACTCCAAGCCTCCAGTTTCTAAAGCAAATAGCAAGGGCAAATACACACTTCCACTACACATTCTAAAGACACGATTTGAAGATAGTCTTTCTGGTCCATTTTATAAGATCAGCTTAGATTGTTTAATCATTTGTCCAAAGCAAATAGATTGAAATATTTTTGAGTGTTCTCTATGCAGCCATTGTCGAGATATTCATTCACTCAACAAACACTGAGTATCTACTAAGCCCCAGGTCCGGGGCCAGGCAGTCAGAGCTATGTATTATAAGAAAGTGCACTTTGAAGCACTGCCCAGGTTAACAGTGGCCTCAATGTTTGAAACGAATGATCTATGGAACAGCTGAAAAACACATCTGCATCCCCTGAAAAATAGACTAAGCGATCACTGATAAAAAAAACAATTAATACATACATCATTTCCTAAGTGCCTATCGATAAGAAAATGAAACAAATATACTGTTTCCTGTAGTTCCCAAAGAAGGGGAAATCTGTCTTCGTATGTTCTAAATTTTGGAGATTCTCAGTCAACATGATACGTGGACTATTAGGCAGAGGTAGGCATAGCCATGAAGAGAAGGCCCACAACCAGCTAGAAAAAGAAAAGAACACGAAGGGACCTTGAAAAGCTGAAAAAGTAGTCACGGGGACAAGCAGAAAGCAGCACAGCGAGGATATAAACACTTAGAGAAATAAATGGGTGAGCTACAACGGGACTGGTTAGACACAAGACTTTTAATAGGCTAAAGAGGCTTAGAATCCTTCAGCAAGCATGATCACGAGGAAGGGTTACACAGAGCACAGCTACTGTCTGTTCTCTGGTTTCCCTGCAGACCAAATGAGAGCCACCACACTTAAGTAGAGGAGGGGGGATTTAGGGTGGATGTTCTTGCCCTGAGAGCCGTTGAAATGAATTCTTTAAAGAGCTTGTGTGTGTGGTGGCTGAGACAGTCTCACCTGTATAAGAGAGGTGAAGCGTTTTCCAGTCTAAAGGCAAAGAGATAAACTACCTGACCTTTCTTGGGACTCATCATTCTTTGGTTGCATCATCCTTTCTCCTGGTCTCATATGCGCTGTGTTACCATGGACCCACAGCTTACCCTATATCGCATCAGGTACTTTTAACTTTCCTTTCAAAGAGACACTGCAGCATCCTCGGTTGCTGCCAACCTGTCCCTGAGTTTGCACTCATTTCTGCAAAGGGCCTTGGTTTGCCATGAACATACATCTATTTAAAACGGACACGTCTATTTATAACACTTCATCAATCAATCTAGAAGTCTTTTGTAAGCATAAAGTTGGTTTGTACTTGAATCTAACCAAACAGCTTAGATGCGAATCTGATCGCTTCCAATGAATCTATGCACTTGTCAGTGCAGTAACTGTTTGGTGAGAATTACTTATGGTACAGACCTTACTCAGCAAAGAATTAATGTATGCATTCCACTCAAATACTTTACAAGCAAAGGGACGGGTTTAAATGTTTCTGCCACGCGTACTATAAGGGACGTGGAGTCCGTAGTTCCCTTAAGGATGATTATAAGCCGTTTCCCATCTGAGTGGCGGAAACTTTGGTGGGTTTCTTGCAGGCATGAGTTGTGAAAATAATCAGAAAATGAAATGCTGAACCGAACTCAGAAAGTCTCTAATGACTTCCATCACTAATATTGCCCGTGATGCCCTAACCGTTCAAAGAAGCTTTTCTCTCCTTTTCATGAGGAGATCAGTTGAAAATAACCAACCAAGCAATGCCCATGCAACGTGACAGATCAATCGTAACCTTCATCTGGGGATGCTCCGGGACCACTTCGAGTAGTTCAGGAGATCTTGTGAAGTTCTCAGAAGGGAAAATCTATCAATCCCAGTTAATTCCATGAATGAACACATGCTACTCAGCAGATTTTGAACAGGGGGGAAGGATTCTGAAGAAACAAAAATTGCAAAGAGTAATCATGCATCTGGATGAAGTGTCCTAGCAAAATAAAAAACATTTAGAGGGGTGGGCATTCTCCAGGGTCCTCTCGAGTTCAATGATCAAGGAAGTGCAAAGGGTTGCAATGGAAGCGTTTGCTTGACGATGCTACTTCATTCAAATAATAGGAAGCCTGGCATAAAGTTTCCAAAGAAAAGATGTCATTTTCCATCTAGTTACGTGTTAACATTCCTCATCGAAAAGTAGCCAGCGGAGTGAGTGACGCCCTCCCCAAGAATCCCTGTCCTGCTATTTTCAGAGGCTGGAAAGTGGCTGCTTGGGCAACCTTGTCTCATTTTGTTTTCCTCCGTGAGCCGGAGGCTCTTGGGCGTTGGTTCCATTAGCTATCTGCCGCATCTCCCTGGCCGCCATGGAGGAACAGATCGTCTCCTAGTTTCGCTTAGATATGGAGTGCCTATCTTCTGAGACTTCCCTGAAGATACGCCTAATAAGATTCTCAGAATTAATATGTGACTGTGTCCACCTCCCCTTAGCTCTATGTTGCCTTCTCTTTCCTTCCTTTCCTAAGCTAAAAGCAACATACATTCCAAGCCGATTATAATTATTTATTCCCTTTTCTTCCTTTAGAAATTCAAATGAATGTTTTGTGCTGTCTGCCCAGAGTGAAGGCAAACCTGGAGGTAGGAAATCTCTCTTGAAGCAGCTTGTGTCCGTTTCCTAAATACAAACAGGGCTTTAAATAGACAAACATTCACTCTTCTATAACAATTAATATCCAAAATTCCTTAGGCAAAAACCAAAACAAAACAAAGGAAGCAGTTTTCAAAGAGTCTATGTTCAACAGCCACACATCATGGAGTACGGGGAAACTCAAGAGCCCCTGTCCATCCGGAAAGAAAAGATCTCAACAGAAAGATCGCCAGCATAATTTTGTTAATTTCCACAAAGGCGTTAATGTCCAGGATAAGCTCTCAAATCTCTGCCCTTCAAAAACATTGCTTAAATAAATCTTACCTGAATACGACTTCCTTAACAAAGCCATGCTTCTTTATAAGCTGGTCCTACCCAGACAGTTGCTGTCTACATTTGGAGCAGACACAGAGAAAGGAGATCAGGGAAAGTTTAAGGCATATCTAACGTATTCTCCAAGGTACTGGCCAAAAACATCAAGCCCATACTCGCGGTATAGAGAGATCATTAATGGGCATTAGTGACAGACCATTATGACTCTCACAGATCATTAATGATTCATCATGCAGCAGTATTGTTCTGGCAATAATCAGACCATTGCTTGGTCTCAGATATAAGCTTTGCCCATACTATTTGCTTAAACTTATTATTTCCAAGCAAAAATTGTATTTTGCCTTCTAGAATTACGAAAAATGGTCTGTAACAGGATCCCTCCACATTAGAGGAGTTTTTGGAACTAGCTGCCTTCTTTGGTAGATGCCTCTCCCACGGTCAGAAATCTTGTTGTCTGAAAGGCTCCCCAGTAGCTTTTGGGACGTAGAGAATGTGTCTTTTATTTTGAAACTGAGTTACTGATGAACTGAACATGCTACAAGCAAAACCAACATTTTAAAGAATTACAGTTGTTCAATCTTCTGTAACAATTACTTGTCAAATGTTGAAATTCTACCTGAATTTTGAGTTTCTTGCCAAGAAATGCATTTCCGTATCGAAGTCCTTTGTTAAAAATTCAGAGAATCTACTAGCAGCTTACGATGAGGCTTTCAGCTAATTATAACAAAAAGCAGGAACCATTTTAGCATTATGCCATACACGTTACTGAAGCACTCAACAGTGTTAATATAGGAATCAAAATTTTAAGGAAACGTGAAACCCCAAACCAAATTGTCATTCTTTTTATTTCTGCCTTATGGAAGATCCACTATTTTGGTTAAAAATTCAAATGGAAATGGAAATAGAAATTTAGTTATTCCGGGAGCAAATGAGTCTTTCCTATTGAACAGATTGGATTCTCCTTCTGTGTGGCTCTGGGAAAATTTCCCTTGAGTCAGAAAGAAAGGAAATCTGTCTCAAGGTCTGAATATCGTCACTATCAATGAATATTGAAGGATTACTGACACCCACAAGGAGCTATATTTATTGAGCCCATCACCCATACTCAGTGCTATATGGAAAGGAAGATTATGCATACCCAAAGGCATTCCATAAACTTACATAATTTTTTTTCCCTTAAACGTCTCTGCATAATCAAAATTGCCTTGCGCTCTCTCCCTCCACTTTTCCATCCAACACAAGAGTATATGAGACAACAGCTGCAGACGGGAGCCCCTCCCAAAGGGATCCAGCCTCAAGCGAAATTGGTTTAGCTGTAAGGACGGGATTTCAGCAGTAGGCAGAGGATGGAGAAAATTTGTTCTGCCCTGAAATCAAGCATCCTCCCCCGCCCCCTTCCGCCGCCCACAGCCCAGGGGCCAGAGCAGCAGGAGCCCTCAGAACCCACAGGGGCCAAGGAGTTATTCCTCAGCAGGGAAGTGTGTCCCGGTTTCGTAAGCTTTGCTGTCACCGTTAGTTTTTGTTTGTTTGCTTTATTTTTCTTTAATTCTTAACAATTTTGGAACAGAGAGCAAACATTTTTAACATTTTCATTTTGCACTGGGCCCTGCAAATTAAGTAGCCAGTCCTGACCCCTGCCAGCCATTAGTCAGTCATGCTAAGAGGGGCAGAGTGTGGCCATGGGGTCTCCCCCATGGCCCTGGGGCTGGCAGGCCACCAGGCACACAGTTGCATATGCTCGGATCCCTGTTTGCAACCCAAAATGGCTAATGGGAGAATTTAGGCTTCAGTGAACTCCTTACACAGGAGAGATGCCAGCTTCCTTCAAACAAAAATAGAAAACCCTAATACGAAGGCAGTCTCTCTTGGCCAATGGAAGAACTCTTTTTAAAAGGCATTTCTCAAGGGGTGAAATTAAGTCATCTCAACCTGGGTGGTCTCATCGGGTCTAATCAAGAGACTCAGTCTTTCTTGTAGCTGTGCCATAGCTTCTTCTGGCCGGGCAGGGGCTGCACTGGTCAGTGCACCGGAGAAGGAGGTTCCCCTGGGATGAGAGCAACGCAATCTTTGCCTGTCTAGACAGCACAGAAATAAACAAAGTGAGGCTGACACGGAGCCAAATTGCAAGGCAGGTGAAATTTATTTCTGCTCTCCTTTCTCTCCTTTCCCCCAACTAGTTGCCAGGCGCTCGGGGCCTAGGTGCTGCTGCCCAGCTGCTGGAACTCCACTGCAGGAGGAGCCCCCTACTAGGTGTGGCAACTCCCTCCGTACCCCAGGCCCTACCTTCTCTTGCCTTCCATGTCTCCCCAGGTCAGGCATCATGGAGGAAAGCAATCTGATTAAACTAATTCACACGAATTTGTGAATAAATGACAGCTCTCACAAAGGTGTTTTCATTTTGAAAGAAAGTGTCTTGTTCTTCGACTGGCATACCCTTGGGGAGTGGGACCAATGGAAGGACGTCAAGCAACAGAAAGGTACAGGGGATGTTAGTGCTCACCTGTTCTATTTAGCCTCAGGTGGGGATGGACTTCAACGTTTTCATCACTTCTTGCTTGATTTCACTTTCTAAACCTTAGGGCTAAGGTCCTCCCACCCTTTCAAAAGTAGCAAGGGGGGGATGGGTTTGGGCTGAGCCAGCCCATTGGTTCACGGTACCACTCCCAACCTCACAAGCCAGACTGATCGAGTTCTCGGAATGTGCCAGGCTCTTTCACACCTCGGAGGGTCTGTTCAAGATCTTCCCCCAGCGTGGGGTGCCCTTCGCCCTTTGTCTGCTTACTAATCTTTCAAGTAGGACATCTACTGGGAAGACGTGTCTTCCAGCCTCTCCACACTTCTCAGTTGACCATGGCCTCCTTGGTCCCTTAACTGTACCCAACACAAACGTCTATCACTGAACTATTCAACTTGACTGCATTCAGCTGTTTATATTTACCAGCCTGTAAGTGGCTCGAGGGCAAGGGCCCCATGTGACCTGACAAGCACCTGTGAACAAATGAAATCAACAGAGAACGGGGTAACCTAAATGGTGAATGCACTAGGAGTCTGAGCCTACGCGGCTGTCATAATTGTGATAAACAGATTCGCAGGCTGTAGGGCGCAGTTTTGCGCTAGTTGACTTAGACAGGGGTTGCATGGGTGCCTTCACTTCCTTTACAAGGATTTCATCCAGGTAGAATTGATACTGGGGTCAGCGCTCAGTGCTGTGTCACTCACCCTCTTCTAAGAGATGCCATCAGCAACTAACTCTCTCTTTCTGCCCATTGACCAACAGCACCCCTCCAAAGTCACAATCTATCGTCTGCCCCTACTGGCAGAGTCCAAACTAAACAGAAGTTGACAAATCTAGTTAACTCTCTGGCGAGTGGCCTTTCATCCCGGCCCAAGAAGTTACAGATCTCCAAGCTTTCATCGCACTGTGGTCCAGCAGCCCGAGTTAGCATCCTGCCTTCCTGGAGGCCCCAATCAATACTCTGCCCACCTCTTACAGCCCAGACACATCAAGAGCAATAATGCCTGACATTTAATCATTTCCCATTAAAATGCAAGGCTCTGTCTCCAGGCCCCCTTGATAGTTTAATTGTTTTAAAATGTCTGCAGAAGCCGATGTAAACAGATTTGTACTACGTTGTTTACATGCTGCGCCATCACAGCCTCTTGGCTAATTTTTGTTTGTTTGTTTGTTTTGTTTTTTGTTTTTGTTTTTTTGCGATATGCGGGCCTCTCACTGTTGCGGCCTCTCCCGTTGCGGAGCACAGGCTCCGGACGCGCAGGCCCAGCGGCCATGGCTCACGGGCCCAGCCGCTCCGCGGCATGTGGGATCCCCCCAGACCGAGGCGCGAACCCGTGTCCCCTGCACCGGCAGGCGGACTCTCAACCACTGCGCCACCAGGGAAGCCCCTCTTGGCTAATTAATAAGAGCATTTTGCTGCAAACTCGGCATCTTGGCTGCACTGATCCCTCATGTTGGGAAGAAGTTATCGGAGAGAGGAATTTATGGGAGTAAGGACAGATACATTTTTCATTATAAAGTACGAAAAGCCCTGCACACAGATGTTTATAGTGGCTTTATTCATCACCGCCCAAAAGTTGGAAGCAACCAGGATGCCCTTCAGTAGCTGAGTGGATAAATAAACTGGTACACCCAGACAATGAAATATTATTCAACACTAAAAAGAAATGAGCTTTCCAGCCACAAAGAGACATGGAAGAACCTTCAATGCATATGACTAAGTGAAAGCAGCCAATCAGAAAAGGCCACATGCTGTGTGATTCCAACTCTATGACATTCTGAGAAAGGCAAAATATGATGACAGTAAAGTGTTTGCCAGGGATTGGGGGGAGGAAGGGATGAGTGGGCGGAGCACAGAGGATTTTTAGGGCAGTGAAAACACTCTGTATGATACCATGATGGATACATGGCATCATACATTTGTCCAGACCCACTGAATGTATAACACCAAGAGTGAACCCTAAGGTAAACTATGGACTTTGGGTGATTACGACATCACTCTAGGTTCATCAACTGTAACAAATGTACCACTGTGGTAAGGGATGTGGATAATGGGGGAGGGGACAGGGGTATATGGGATGTCTCTGTAGTTTCCCCTCAATTTTGCTGTGAATCTAAAACTGCTCTAAAAAATAAAATTGAAAAGTACTGAGTACCTAGTATGTTCCAGGAGTCCATGTTTTCTCACTGGATTCTCAAGACAACCCCGTAAGGTTTTCTTTGTTGTGCTTTTTGTTTTTGTAAATGAGGAAACTCAGGCCAAGAGAGGGGAAGTTCCTTGCCCAAGGTCACGTAGCGGGCAATTGGCTGGAGTTTTGTCAAGGGTTTCAAAAGCTTGCTTGGTGGTTAAACTGGATGCCCTTTATGGTTTCTCCCGAGCCAGAGTTTTCACAATCACGAGTCCCTCCTCCTCTACAAAGCGTTCTCCAGTGAGCCCAGCTGCTGGAAGTCCGTCACCAACTGCCCATGTCTCTCATTTCCCACAACACCAAAGAGTCCCAGGGAGGAAAGGAAATCTCCCACAGGCAGCCCCACCCCAGTCAGAAGATAGGAACGGCTTCACCTCTGTCAACTGCCAAGGGCTGCATCTCCCTGTCAATTTCTCTGAGTGCAGCAGGGGCAGAGAGGCAGCCAGGGAGATCCACTTCTCCCTTACCCCCATGAACACAGGAGTCAGCTTCAATAACAGTTCATTGTTTATCCTGCCCACAGCTCAAACCCCAATCAGCACCTGCACTGCCCTTAGGTACAAGAGGCACAGATGAAGCCTTGGCCACTCCCAGGAATACTCATTAAAATTGAGTATTTTAATGTAACAGTCACAACTGTGCAAAAAGTTAGGCGGTGGGATCGGGGTGATAATCATTTCTTCATTGGGCTACTGTAAGAATTAGATAAGAAATTCACGTAAAGTGCTTAGGGCGGTGCCCGGCACACTGTGATCCGTCAGTGAAATGAGTCCTCTTCTCTTCCCCTCAGTCCCTACTGGCCCATTTACTTGTATCCCCTGTAATCTCATCATTATCCTTCCCGACGTTTTCTGGCAGCATTTTTATGGAAACTGATCAATAAGCAAGCAATCTATGAACACTAACTGAGTCCTTACAATGTACCTTGGTACAATGTACCTTTGCCATGTGCAGGAGACACAGATGGAAAGAACACACATACACACAGCTCAGACTCTGAAAGGATGATAAACATGAATACAATTTAAAAATATCACTCAGCACCCAAGGCCATCAGGGATATGCTAAAGGCAGAAACTGGAGCTACGATGTTGAAAACAAGATTTGATTTGTCTAAGTCACTGGTTATACAAACTACGGCTTCCCAAATATTGATCGTGCTGTCTGTGTTCTCCCACTACGGTCTTGTAAGAACTAGTGCACACAAGCTGGATACTGCTCTATGTGCTCTTAGTAACAAGAGCTGGCTGATAGCCCATCTCGGATACTTGGATGGGTCTTCTTCTAGAATAGTCTATTCTATGTCAGGGTTAAAAAGCAACGTAGCGCACACTTTGTTCTGCTCGATTCTGCTTCTGACATCGTAGTAAATAACACCTGAATTTGTCAATGAACAAATTCAAGATATACCAAAAATCATACATTTTTAAACTTGATGCCTGATCTTTTAAAGGTGCTGAGGGTGTGTGTGTCTGTGTGTGCGTGCGCACATGTGCACACATGAGCAGGCAGGCACACATGCGCACCTTATTAGCAGGAAGACTTGTTCCAGGCAGACGTGATTTTCAAGCATGATGGAAGACTTATTCATCTCTTGCAAAACTGTATGCAATGCAGGGACAATAGAAAAGTTGTTTGGTTTCTGCAGTTTCTCTGAGGGAGAACAAATTAATGAAGAACCGTTTCTCTTTGTGTTCATAGCACCCCCTGGTGGAGATCTAGCATATTTCAGTTGCATGCTAATCCTCCCTGCTTGAACAATTTTTATTTTCCTCTCAATCTATGGAGGGAGGGAGAAAGAAATTAAATATTTTGACTTTTCTAGATTTATATTTCATGACCACAGGAATAAATTACTGTCCACTTTGTTCACTTACTCTGAAGATTCTCTTGACCGAATTTAAAATTAATGTCAAATCCTTATTCTAGGGAAATTTCTTTTTATTCACCAAACATTTCTTGAGTGCCTATTATTATGTGCTAGGCCTGTTCTGGGTGCTTGAGACACAGGAATAAAGAAGCCCGGGTCCCTGCTGGGGAGGAGCTTGTCCAGAGCTGAGAGGTATCTTGGAAGGCCATCTTCAAAAGTGCAAGGCTGGGAGGCTCAACCGGGCCTGGTAAGACTCACAGACAGTGACCAGGAACCAAAAAGGCTTCATAGAGAAGGTGACAGTTGACCTGAGCATTGAAAGTTGAATAGTTGTTCACAAGGCAGATGTGGTTGGTGAGGGAGATAAGGTATTCCAGGCCGAAAAAGTAGAAAGAGCAACCTGAACCCACATGGGACGTACCGGAAGGTGAAGTCGTTTAGCATGGCCACAGGGTAAGGGATGAGCGAGCGACGAGCAGAGGATTTTGGAGACGTAAACTGAAGAGGCAGGCAGGCGATCGTTTAGAAAGCCAGTTTAAGGAGTTTGGACGTTACCCCAAGCGCAACTGGGTTTTACACTAGAAATGATTAAAAGTGCTCTCATAAAGGTAATATGGGCTGCAGCGCGTAGAATGCAGGGGAGGGGGGGAGACGAGACAGGGAGCTCTGGTAAGTGATACAGTGAGAGATGATGAGGGTAGAAAGTGAAGTTGTAGGTTCCTTCTGAAGACCCCACCAAAGCCTGGATCATTGTCTCTATCAAAACAAAAGACAAAACAAAACAAAACAACCCCACAAAAGACAAAACAAAACAAAAAAAACCCCTAGTTCTCTTCACTATAAAACAATTGATTCTTGGGTTGGGGGAGGGGGCAGGCAGTGATTACGTCAAATAGTCATCTAAGCTGCTCTTTGATTTGGCCAACACCAGGCAGATGGGCTCCATCCCACCTGTAGATTCACAACGAAGTGAAACTAAGTCCCCCTAAAACCAAGTTCTTTTGCCAAGTTTATGATCAGCCTCTCTACCCAAAACGTTCCCTTTCTTGTCCCACCCCTGCTCCCCCTCAAGATTGAGGAGAATCAAAGAAAAGGAGGGATTGCAACTGAGCAGCACCCTCTGGGATCCTCCCAGGTACAAAAGCTTTTCCGTGTCCCCCGTTTCCTCTTTGTAGGAAAAAGGCTTCAGCTTCCTAGGCCTTCCCCAAGTTCCAAAGGGCAGATTCAAGCAGTTATAATTAGAGGAGTGAGGGAATGCAGGAAGAAACAACAGTGCAGCCATGGGGCAGGGTCCTGGCTCCTCCTGCAGGGTGGTGCATAACAATGTGACGCATATCTCTGAGTTCTTCTATGGAACTAAGATCCCCACCCAGGTGGAGGATGGTAACTTCAGGCTGAGCACAAGCACGTGGGCCCCAGACGGGTTGGAACCAGAAGGCTGATGACTGAGATTCCTAAAACACCACCCCATTACCTCACCACCAACCTTCGGGGAGTTTGGGCTTTTTGAGCACTACCCACCCGTTCTCCTTGCTCGGCCCTGCAATAAACCTTTCTCTGCTCCAAACTCTAATGTTTCAGTTTGTTTGGCCTCACCGAGCATCAGGGTGAAGTGGTGAAAAGCATGGGCTCTGGGGCCAACAGACAGAGACTCAAGTCCTGGCTCTGCTACTCGTCGGAAGCTATGCTTCCTTGGGCCTGTTTCCTCACCTCTCTGAGTTTCAGTTTCCTCCTCTGTAAAATGAATGTAATCATTGTACCTATCTCTCAGGGTGCTTGTAAGAACTCAATTAGGTAATGCACGTAAAGCACGTATTACAGTGTCTGGCACATAATAAGCAGTTGATAAAAGCTAATGTATCTCCCCTTCCCCTTTCTTGTTCAGCGCACCCAGGAAGGTGAGCGTTTTGTAAGATGCCTGTACGCGAGTCTCATAGTGCCTGCCTCGGGTACTCTACCTTGGGCTGTCAGGAAAGCCTCTATTTGAAAGGTATCTGATGATTTCAGCAGTCTGTTCCCTTCCTAACCAGGACAGAGTCTAAGTTCCACAGGGAGAGCTGAGAACAAGCCAGGCTCTCTCAGTCCAGATGGCCTGCTCTGCGTACCTGCCAATTCTTACTGGAAAGCACGGAGCCTGGAAACAAGGCTGGCAGCAGAATCCTATGGGATTTCTAAGTCAGCCAAGAAAGAGACAGGTGAAGAGGAAAAGGCCCAGGCAAGATAGTTGGACAAGTGGATTTGGCATTACTGGGTACGGATGCAGAGAGGCAGAGAGCAGAGCTAGGCCTGAAGGAAGTCCTTGGGTCAAGGTGCACCTCCCACAATGGCTTTTTACAGGAGCCTCCCAGAGTTAGCATTCCTAAGAGTGAGTCCTCAGGAACACTAAACCGACCAAGACGCTCTGACTGAAATGATTCTGTGATCAGTAAGTTTGGAAAAGGCCATTCACCATGACCTACTCGTGGAGATTCATGTTATACATTTGGATGGCTGAAGGTTCTCATAAAGCCTACAGTAAAGAAACCTATTATCTGTGAGAAACTCTGGGTTAAACATACTCATTTGCCCCTGGAATCGTTTATTTCCCACATTAACTACTAGTGTTACTTAATACCAGTATTTAGTGAAAAACACTGGGGACATGTCGGGCTAACGTCTCCTTGGGCACGAGCCTTTTTAGCCAGGGCGGAATCACTCAGGGGGCCCCTGTGAGTGGCTCCAAGGGCTCTAATCCTAGGTTGGCACTGTATTTTCCACATATGTATCAGATGACCCCAGAGGGATGGGGTCGGAAAGATGCCCCGGATAGGGCTGCCTCCGCGACTTCTGGTATTTCTGGTTTCCAGGTGAGGGCTCCCTTAAGGAGGTTTTGAAAACCTGGTACCCAGAAAAAGGTAAAACTGAAGCCCTTGAAGAAGGCAGTCCACTTGACCTAGAAGGAGTGGAGCTTCTGGGTCGGCCACAGTGCTTCTAGGCTTCTGAGGTAATGAAGGGCTGGAAAAGGGAAAGAACTCAAGTATCATTTCTCCAGCTCGAGGGTGCCCCGCAGGCCCACCTGCCCCAAACCGCTCCTGCAGCAGAAACTCCCTCCTTTGACACACGAGGTAACAGAGACTCAGGAAGTTTGATCATAGGTTGGTGTTACAACCAATCCTGCTGCTTTTGTTCCAAGACAATTTAAATATCGTGTTTCATGGAACTACACAAAATGCTGATAACCTTGCGATGTGATACTTGTTCTGGACTGAATTGTGTGTCTCCCCCAGAATCCATACGTTGAAGCCCTAGCCCTCAGTTTGGAGATAGGGCCAACTTTAGGGAGGTAATTAAGGTTAAATGACATCACAAGGGTGGGGTCCTCATCTGACAGGACTGGTGTCCTTATAAGAAGAGGAAGAGACACCAGAGAGCTCAGGAAATCTCTCTCTAGCTCCTTCCTACCACCCCTCCCCCAAGACTATGTGAGGACACGGCGAGAAGGTAGCCACCTACGAGCCGAGAAGGTAGCCATCTACAAGCCGGGGAAAGAGGCTTTACCAAAAACTGACTTGTTACAGCACCTTGACCTTGCACTTCTAGCCTCTAGAACTTTGAGAAAATAAATTCCTGTTTAAGCCACACTGTTTCTGGGATTTTGCTATGTCAGCCCTAGCAGGCTAATGCTGTACCTCTTTCTTCTAAAGCGTATGTAACTTTGCATTTCTTTTCCAAACAACCCCACCTAGAGGACAAAATAGTCCAAATTTGTAAAACTATATAACGCTTGGAAAAGATGCAAGCAGGAGCAGTTTAAAAACAGGAATGCAATTGTAATGAAATAGAAATGAAGCAAAATCGCAATGTCCAAATGCAAGGTGAAATCAGTAAACATTTAATGAATGACTAATCTGTACCTGGCTCTGTGCTTGACAACAATAGGCAGCTGGGGTGGGAAACACGATGTTGAATAAACTCTAGTCCCTTCCTTCAAGGGATTCTGCATTTAGTGGAGGAGACAGAGAAACTTCTAAAAAGCAAAGGAGAAGTTCTGTGTTAGAGAGGAGGGACTTCTAACACATTGGTCGGGGTTTGCGGGGCTGGACTCAGGAAAGGCATCCAGAAGAGGTGATATGAGGCTGAAACTAGAAGCAGAAACAGGATGCAATCAGGTGAAAGCAGTTAACTGCTCTAGGAACAGGCACAACCCAGAGGAATCATACAAAGCCTCTACGCTAAAGGAGCTCTTAGCTCCCAGGAGAGAGCAACCAACACACATATAATTAATTACCTTACAAGGTAGTAAGTGTAAGGACACAGATGTGGCACAAGTCATTATGAAAGCACAGAGGGGGGCACCTACCAAACCTAGCCTTGGCGGCAGTCGGGGAAGCCCTTCTCAGAGCATGTGGTAGGAGCTGACTTTTGATGGCCAGTGGTCAGTAGTCAAGTGAATTGGAGGGGGTGGGAAAACGTCTGGGATTCCAGGCAGAGGGAACAAGTACAAAGATACACAGGCCTGAGTCGATCGGACCCAGTTGAGAAATGCAGCAGTTCGGAATGCTTGGCGCACAGATTCGCAGAAGTGGGACGAGACGTGGAGTTGTGAAAGTTGCTAGTAGGCTGGATCATGTGGCACCTCATGGACCACAGAAAGGGATCTGCTACAATCCTGTATGCCCCTGGGGGAATATGCAAGTGTTTTAAGTGAGGGAGAGACCTGACCCAGTTGGCATTTTAGAAAGAGCTCAGTGGCTGCAGTGTGAAGATTAGTGTGGTGGTTGCCAGTACGAGACTAGAGACAGAGGATGACATCTCGAGAGGATGTTTATCCAGGGAGCAATGTCGAGAGCCCAAATTAAGGAACTGATGCTGTGAACAGAGAAAAAGAGGACTTCAGAGCCGCTGTAGATGCAGAGTTGATAGAATTTGGTTATGGACTGGAGATGGAAGGTGAGGAAGAGGCAGGTGTCAGGGAGTGCTCTAGGGTTTCTGACTTGGGCAACTGGATGGTTGGGGTGTTGTCATTCATCAAGATAGGGAAACTTGGAGTTCATTTTCCCAATTTTCTATTTTTACAGGTGAGGAAACTAAACTTGCCCCACATCATTCGAAAAGTGAGTGACAGCTGGCACTAGAAGCCAGTACTTTCTGATTCTTTGCCAACTGTTATGTGTGCACGTGCACATATGCACACACATGCACAAATTCAGTTTTGGATATGCCTGCGGGGCCGTGGAGATGATCTAGAGTTAGTAGGCCTGGGATATGGAAAAGGGACCTGGATTGGAGATAGAGATTGTGGAGTAAAGAGCAAAGAGACGGTAATTGCAGTCCTGAGGGGTAGGGAAGATGAGATGAGATGCCCTAGGAAGGATGCATGGAGGGAGATGCGAAGGAGGCTGAGGGTGAAACCTTGAGAAATACTAACATTTATAATAGAGGAAGAGGAGGGAGTGAAGGAGGGGAAATAGCATCTTTCTACTAGCACCTTTTCTTCACTTTTTGTAACCTATGTTGTTGAAAGGTACCACTTTTGGAGATGTGCTTAAAGGGAGTAACCACCTCTTCCCTTTTTGCTTTTTTCCGTGTCCATTAGCAGGAAATTATGTCCACAAGCTGCAAAAGAATTTTCCAGTTGGAACAGATCTTACATCAGACCCTATTACAGAACGTATCCTATCAAGTGGAACGTATGAGGGGTATCCACAATCAAAAGTAATGGGGCCATGAGGGTGAAGCCTAATTAATTTCATCTAAGAAGTGGGGAATTAACCATGTTTGCCACTGTTATCAACATCATCAACATAGCAATTATTATTTACATTATTCACTTATCCTATTTTATGGATGACAAAACAAAGGCCCAGATTATGGATAGTAGAACCTGCTCAGGTTCACACAGTCAGTAGAAGAACTTAGACTTGAACACATTTAAGTCTAACTGTGGCTATGACAGTCCTGAACAAGAAGGGTTTCCTAATAATATTCAACAAATATTATTATGAACTGAGCACCTTTGATGGACCATACTCTAGAAAAGTGGTCTCCCAAGTGGGATACATGAGTCTCAGGAATGGGCAAAGGAATCAGATGTGGGGAGAACATATTGGAACTTCGATTATATGTATTTTACTCATCCTTTTTTATCTGTATGCTTGTGTTTATTTTAGAATATATTTAGAATATAATTAAAATATATTAGTAGACATGTACATATACATAATTTGTACATAAATAAGTATGTACACTCAGGTAGAGGTGTGTGATCAAAAGGTTTGTAGATGACCGGTGTAGAGACAGTGATAAACAAAACCTCACTAGCCCTGACCTCTTAGAATTTACACATAACGCTGTCTGTCTCCTGAGCCCACGTTCCTGAGTCTCTTTATTTTATACACCTTTGAAGTACACAGATCCTTTGTACTGCTTGGACCAAAGCACAGACCACAGATGTAATTTAAAATATAGTTTTGTGAACAATTTATTTTCCAGACATTTATCCCCAGAGGCTATTTCTCACTGTCAGAAAAAATCAGAGGTATCTATGTTTGAATCAGCACCTTCCATTACTCATTTTTATCGATGATGATTTTCTTTATAGTTGAAACATGAAAAGAATTTTAAAATTTGAAATACACACCCAGATAACTGACCATATTACAGGTTAGCTTCAATTTTCACACATTCCCTAAGCACTATTTTTCTTTTATATGTTGAATCCACCAATTCTCTCAGACATTCACCAGATATTTGAGAGCATCCTGGATTCCAAGCACTGTTCTAGGCACTAAGGAATTCAACTTGTATGTTAGCATATCTCCAATTTTTGTCTTTTCCAAAAGCTAACTGCTAAGGAGAGCTTTACTTATCTGGAGTGTTATGTTTTGCCCTTGCTCTCAGTTACCCAGCCACCTACAGCAAAAAGGAAGGCCCTGTCAGGTATTCAGTGTTAATTGTCAGATAAGAATAGAGCAAATATGTAGGAATTTATTTTATCGGTAGAAATGAGGTCACAGTTCCAGAAGTGGTTTCCCTTTTGATGGCTATGAGCTACGCTTTGAATTTTTAGAGTGCAGAGATCAGGATGTATCTGAATTATTAACCATATGTCCTGTCAGTATGTTAGTTTCAAGAGAGCCTGATTCAGCCAAGAATCAACAATGCCAAACTATAAGATTCCTGGAAACTCTGAGACGAGAATATGAATCCTATAACCATCCTGACCGTTCCAGTTGTGTGGTCAAATCTGGGCACTGTTTGAGTCTGAGGCTTAACTCTGTGAAAGTAAACTTGGCTTTCATGAAATGTCTCAAGGTGAGCTGAGAGTTAAGCTCAGTCATACAATATGGTGACAGGGTTGAGATGGCTGGCTGGACTAGACAATTAACAAGCATACTTCAGTCTGTTAAGTAGCAGTATTCTTGTTGGCTTAATCAAAATTGATCAGAGGGCTGCCCTGGTGGCGCAGTGGTTGAGAGTCCGCCTGCCGATGCAGGGGACACGGGTTCGTGCCCCGGTCCGGGAAGATCCCACGTGCCGCGGAGCGGCTGGGCCCGTGAGCCATGGCCGCTGACCCTGCGCGTCTGGAGCCTGTGCTCCGCAACGGGAGAGGCCACAACAGTGAGAGGCCCACGTACCGCAAAAAAAAAAATAAAATTGATCAGATCCTAGGCTTCTAACTGTGCTCTTTTGTTTGACTAAAGCTGGTGAACGTTTTCTGGACTGGTTGCGTCTTCCTGCTCTCTGAAGAGCTAACAGATTATTCCTCACTCTTGTTATCACCACCATTACCATCACCACCAACAAAATCATGCTGCCAACATATAAACAGATTCAGATTAGGAGACTCACAACTGAAATAATGCCAGTCTTTGATCATAGCAGTGACAAGTGGCTCCCACTTTAAAAACCTACCTTATCAGCATTTACTATGTACATGTAATAGGTTACTTACACACAAGCCTAGCTGGAATTTTGGATAGAAAATACCTTCTTGTTTTTATTCTAATGAAGGAGCATGCCAAATAGATTTAAATGTTCATGGTCTGCTTAAAACTAGAGAGAGAATTTCCAGTAAAATGGATGTGGTGTGATTCAGCCCATGTAGATAATAGGCACTAAAATGTAGGCTCTGTGAGGAGAGGAACATTTGTTTGGATCCCTATCATGTCCTCAGTGCCTCACATGACACCTGGCACATGGTAGGCAGTCAATAAATTTTTTTTTGAATGAATGAATAAATACAAGTATCACAAAGAATGTCCACTTGATTAACCTGACCTCTCCCCTCAGGCAGATGGGGGAGTTTCTTTTAGTTTCATGAATCAGCCATGCTCCCTCTCCCACTGGGACTCTGCATCTTTTGTTCCTGCTCTCTGGAATGTTCATTTCCAGAAAAATTAACCCCTTGGTTCCCCCTCCTCCCCACATTACTTCACCAACTTAACTGCCCTGATACTGCTGTCTTTAGAAAGGCCCGCTTGCACAGTTGGCCCCTTGGCTGGTGTCTGGAACTTGGCTGGCAAAGAGTTCCCTACACTCATATGAAGCTTGCACAAAATGATACATGTGATTCACTGCATTTAAACAATTTCGTACAAACAAGGTGGTTGATGCTGAATACTATCCGTTTTCCTTCTGGGTATCTGGAATTTTGCCATGTACCAGGCAGGTGGTGCCTACGTGACCAGCCCTCAACAGAAACCCTGGGCACTGGGTCCCTAATGAGCTTCCCCGAGAGACAACCTTTCACATGTGTTGTCGCGCTTGTTGCTGGGGGAAATAAGGGTGTCCTGGGTGACTCCACTGGGAAAAGAATGTTGGAGGTTTGAGCCTGGTTTCCTCCAGATTTCTCCCCATGCATCTTGTCCCCAAGCTGACTTCGCTCTGTATCCTTTTGCTGTAATAAATCATAGCCATGAGCACGACTATATGCTAAACCTTCTAGTGAATCACTGATCCTGGGGGCGGTCTGCGCAACTCCCGACATATCTCCTACTACAAACTCATCACATTTCATGAAATAAACAATGGCCTCAGATCCACCCGAGACTGCAAGCTTTATGGGGGCAATAACCTTGCTGGTTTTGTTCACCACAGTATCATCAGCACCCAGCAGAGTACCTGGCACACTGTGGCTATTTAAAATATTCGTGTGACGCACGGATCAGTGAAAGAATACCTAAGCTAGAGAACTACGTATGGGAAACTAAAACCTTAAGACTACACGTACAAACTCATTGTTAAAGGTAGAAGGATGGTTAAACCCAATATTGCTTCTGCTTTTTACACCTCAGGGTCCAACAATTTCTTGCAGAATACATATTTAAAATTATAACAAGAGCTAATTCGAAAATATGATCTAATAGATTCAGCTTTTTTCTCTTGCCTTTAACATAGCACCTGGCATATAT